>NC_056746.1:448269069-448409069 GCF_019279795.1 Protopterus annectens | reverse complement strand
CCCTGGTGCTTTCATCTATCGAGGAGGTCCAGGAAGGAGAGTCAGGTTGGGCAGTTGTCTGATCCAAATCTACCTCTTTGGGCTTCAGCGCAGGTGAGCTGGGTGCTTACATCGACCTCAGAGCCCACCACTTTGGCTCGGGAGCAGTCTCCTGGCTCTTTGGAGCCAGAAGCTCCCTTGGAGAGGGGTAGTGGTGCTTTAGAGTTCACGAGGAGAGTGTTGTTGCCCCAGATGGCTCCCACTGTGATCCAAGCACACTTCTCCCAAAAGTGCCGGAGTCTGCCTCTTTACCATCTGTCCCCCTAGGAGTGGAGACCCAAAGTCCCAGGACCCCCCCATTGGGCGAAACCATCTCTTCTGAAACCTCCCCCGAGTATCCCTCTGGAGAGGTCCCTTGGAAGAGGACATGTAAGAGGAAACATCTAGATTCCCCTGAGAAGTCTATCACTTCAGACACGGACCTAGATGATTCAGAAGGGAACCCACGAACATCCTAGAAATCCTTAAACAGAGAGGTGGCTAGAAGTCCATTAACCCTTCTGAGGATGAGTCCGTGTACCTGGAGGCTTTTGGATCTCACCCCTCCACCTCTTGGGTGACTCCACCTTTTGATCAACTCTTAAACGTAGTCAGTTGAAAGGCATGGGGCTCTCCGGAATCTGTGGAACCTGTTCCGTGGAGGTCATATAAATTTATTACAGTGCCCTCTGATAAGGAATTCATCACAAAAGGTGTCCTAGTAGATGCTATGGTGGCGGCGGCAGCCACCGAAAAGGAATTATCTGAGACTTCCTCATCTGTCCATCTGCTGAATAAAGAATCTCATATGATGGACAGGTATGGAAAGCCTATGTTTTTGTCAGCAGCATTTACCCTTAGGTTGCTGAACTTTTTGACTCATTTTACTAGGCTTCAGAGTGATCTCCTAAAGGAGTTAGGTGATGCCCTCCAAGGTTTTACAGCTGTGGAGGTTTCAGACAAGGTGAGCTCTCAGCTTTCAACCTTAAATTCTGTGGTAAACTCCTGCATGCGGCTTATCTCTTACACGGCTGATGGAACGAGTAGGGCAGCGGGTACAGGAATCTTCCTAAGGTGGCATTCCTGGATGTGCTTATGCGAGTTTGCAGAGCCGTTCAAGTCTCAACAGATCGATCCAAGAGTCCTGTGTACCTTCCCTCTGGAAAAAAGCATATATCCTCCCTTTACACAAAGAAAGCAACAACCCACAGATTTTCAGTTTTGCCCAATTGCCATATACTCTCCTATAAAATCTTGGAAAAATGTGTACATAATCAACTTCTAAAGTATCTGCTCCAAAACCAACTCCTTTCCCCTACTTAACATGGTTTCCAGCCCGGCCATAGCACTACAACAACTGTTATATCATGGAGGCAGTTAATAAAGCTCGAAACGCAGGTAAACTTGTATCCTCAATCCTCCTTGACCTCTCAAATCCTTTGATATGGTTTCCCACTCTAAATTTCTCATAAAACTGTCCAAACTCAGTATTACCCTTCCTACAGTGAACTGGGTCACTAACAGACAACAATCCACCAAATGGTATAACTCTTTCTCACAATTCCTAAACACTTCCACAGGTGTCCCCCAAAGCTCCATTCTAGGGCCACTTCTTTTCAGTATTTTCATTAAGAACTTCCACTCCTCTCTCACCCATGGTTCTATAATACAATACGTAGATGACTCAACTTTCATCTGCACTGCCAACACTACATCTGAATTTGTCACTGACCCAAATGCCTTCTCATCCACTGAAACCTGCATGACCAACAACCACCTACCTTGCCTTTAACCCCAACAAAAGCAAGCTTCTGCTGTTCACCACAAAGAAAACTATCCCCTTAAATAAGTCTGAATTCCCATATATTCTCAAAAAAACTGTCATACAGGTTGTCTGCAGTATAAAACTACTAGGTATTACCTTAGATGAAAACCTAACATTTGACTTGCATGTTCACAACATTGTCAAAAAGACTCTTCAGAAACTGGGCACCCTTTACAGACATAAACACTTTCTTAACTGCTCTACAAAACAAACCCTTACATCAGTGTTTCTTCTACCGTCTCACCTGTATGGTGCTCTGCTGTTTACCAATATTCAGTGCTCACTGAAAACAAAAATTGAGACCTATTACAATAAATTGCCAAGTTTGCAACTAATGCAAAATACTCTTCCCATCACTACAGCACCCTACACACACTGAATTGGCTTGAACACCCACATTACCTTACTTATTTGCAATTAGCTGTGGCATACAAAATTATCTATAAACCATCGGATTGCCCAACCCTTACTCCATTGCTAACTCTTTAACAACCAAACAGACCTCTCACATCTGAAACCCAATTTCTCTTACAAGTAGAAAAACCAAAACTTCCAGCTGGCCAAATGCTTTACTCTTTCTCTATTGCCAAACTTTGGAATGCCCTCCCATCATCTATCAGGATCACTAGTAATGCTTCTTCTTTCAAGCAGTTTCTACACCAGCATCTGTCCACTTTATGGCACTGCTAATGTTCTGAATTGTATCATTGACTATTGTAACTATGGGTGTAAATTTTTCTTCTTTGTAAATTTTTTTCATTGTGATTTTGATTATATGTACACCTTTGTACTGGAGCTTTTCTCCCTAGGTCTCCACTTAAAATGGCTCACTTTGGCCCAGTGGACTTTCCTGGTAAACAAATGCAAATAAGTAAATAAATAAAATTATAAATGTTAACTTGATTGGATTACCTTAAATTCTGACAACCCAACAAATAGCATTCAGCAGTGTTCAACCGTATAGCTTTAGTCAACTGATTAAATCTCTTAAAAGAATGTAGCTAACGTACTTTAAATAACTTGAGTCTTGCATTACAACAAAAGTGCTCATCCTGTGGGACATTACCTAACTGTTTAAGTGACCCCCCCCCCCCTTCCACTTATTTAGTTAGATATCGAAGCCTTATATGATTTAAACATCAGTATAGTGAGGGTAGGAGCCTAACCAGTTTTCATAATGAAACCTTAGTCAATACCCTGCAGCACTTCAACTAGGACTTTCTCAGAATCTTCCCTTGGATGACACAGACTGAATTAAATGCACCTTCTTCAACATACTAAACAGGCCAGCTCCAATCCAAACAAAACAAATCAAAACCATCCCTGCTCCTTGACTTTCAAAAATGCAAAACTGCTAATGAACGAATGAGACAAAGCTTGGAAAAGTTACCTGCAAAAGTAAAACATCCTCCAACTTGCACAAATTTAAACTAAAAAACATCAGGTTAAATATAATAGCACAAGGCTGGACAAAAACTCCTTTTATACCATACTCCCAGACAAATACAAGTCAAATCCAAAAACTTTCTGGGCATCAGATAGTAACCTGCTCAAACCAGGCAAAGTCACACAACTTACTCCAACTACCCCAAACTAAAATGAAAGTTTACGTTCAAATTTCAACTCTTACTTTATTTAAATGGTATGGTACACGTCCTAATTAAAAACTATACCGACAACCTAGATCCGCCAACTGGAGCAACTAACATAGTCACCTGTTTCTCTCCCTTAAGTCAATCCCCACCTTACTTACAAAAAAACTCTTTCAAAAACTGAAACCCACCACTATAGCCCTTAACCAGCTCTCACTGGAGTACACCAAGATTGCCACAGATGCAGTAGGATGCTAATAAACTGCTCAGTAAATGAAAACTATGTCCCACAATTATGAATAAAGTTGTCCATCATGTCCGTGCATATGGGTGGCCCCTCCACTGGCTTGTCTAACTACAGACTCTTTGCTATTCTGTCACATTTAAAAAAAAAAACCCTGAAAAGTGTAGTCACTCTTAGCCTCTTAAATTCATTTTACAACACAGTCTCTTCTCTCTAGCTACACAGCTTCAGACCCTATTGCAGTACCATTGCAGCCTTACTCAGTTTCATCAATGCATTTAACCAGAATATAAATTCTGATAACCTTTTATCCATCCTCTTCCTAATCTTATCAGAAGCCTTCATTGCTGAGAGTTTCCAAAAACTCCTCCTCAGGCTTTCATTAGGCCTCATTGACTCCACCCTCCTTTGGTTCCACAGCTGACAGGTGACAGGTTGTTAAATGGGACAATGACTATACTTCTTCCTTACCCACATCCTGTGGTGTGCGTCAAGGTTCAATCCTGGGCAACTTGCTCTTCATCTTATTTATAAACCACTTGCGTACATCATCCAAACACAGCTCAATAATCCAATATGATGACAGCTCTTCAGTTATATGTACTACTAAGGAACTCTTTATCTCCAGCAGCAGACACAACAATCTTTCTCTTCAATTGAAACTTGGCTGGAAAACTTCCAACTCCTCCTGAGTGCCAACAGAACAAAACTTGTGTTGTTCACCCCAAAACAGTACATCACCCCAAAATAACTATTCTTTTTATCTTCTAAGGATAATGCATACATTGAACAGGCAACAATCCAAACTGTTTGGTATTACAATTGACAACTACCTGAAATTTGATCATGGTATACTGCAAGAAGTTAAAACAGACACACACATGTGCACACAACTAGACGGTGTCTACCAAGCCAAGTCTTTCCTCTCAGATACAGCCAAGAAAAGCATCATCATATCCTATCTAGTTCCAGCCCTACTATGTGCTTCCCCAGTTCTGACCAGCTTAACCTTCACAGTAACCCACTAACTCCAAAAATATTGTAATAAAGTTGCAATTTTGATTTTTCTGGTATATGGAATGTTTCTGTTTTTTCAAGTTGCTTCAGGGTTCTTGTCTGAAGGTGACAGAACACAGCTCCATATTCAGTAATGGGCTGGATGAATACAGTATGGAGTGGTTCAGTGATTTCACTGGAATGACTAGTCTTGCGCCTTCAAATTTGATTGTTTAAAGAATATGCTTTTCTGTCTTTGGTATATACCAAGTGTTCAGTGTTAAAATTATTGTATATCTGTGAGCCTAGATCTTTAATGATGGTATCGTTTTTTATAAATAGACTACTTCTCTTGCAATTTATTTCCTTTTTGCGGAGTCTGATTTTGCTGTTTTTATTGACAACAAAGGTTAGGTTATTACTGTTATACCAGGTATGCATTTTTGTAAACCATCTTGGATGTAATTATGCCTTCCTAGTTTACAGTTGGCGTACTTAGTCATTGACAGCTCATTTCTAACTTTTCTGAGAAAAAGTCTCAGACAGAAAAACAAATAAAAAAGAAAAAGAAACAACTCAAGTACCAGAGCCCTATGGAATTGCCACTGGGATAAGCAGATAGCAGCTGACTCTGACTTTATTCTATCGTCTTGGTTAGTCAGTGATTTTCCCCCAGTGGATTGAATATTGAGTTCAAGATTAGCAAAATGCACTAAGAAATATTCAAGTGATGCTGTTACTTCATACACTTACAAAAATTCAGAAGGCAAGCTTTCCCATTAACAAATCAATACTTTTCCATGTTTAGCAGAAGTACATCCTCTGTCTTTTTTCATTAAGATTCATTATAATTGTCACTATGATTTTACATAGATCCACTTGGGCTGATATGAGTTGGTAGTAGTAGACATTTGTTCCATGTACCATGGATATGCCTACATGCTAACATTTTTTTTTACATAATTGACAACAATTAATGTAGGTTTTCTTGATCCTTTAAAAGAAACCATATTTTTCATTTTATTTGTGGCAGTAGTTATCTGTAATTTTGCATGGTATATCTCTCTTTGTATAGCACTGTGATGCATGTCTGTACTTATTGTGAACATTTTGCAATTTTTTTTCTTCAGGTATATTTATAATGTGCAGATGAGTGATCAGTTCATAATTTATTTTATCATGTTGCGCACACAATTTTCCCCTTTCAGATTTCTGATGTAATTAGTGTGCGACTTGTTGCTTTCAATATCTGAGATCAAGTTGAGTTTATAAGTACATATGAACAACTAAACAATGAAATAAGTTTCTGTACATTATTTAGCCTGGACTTGTTTGTGCATGTAAGTAGACTTGATTTTATAAATAGGGTAATGTTTGAAAGCAAAGTATTACTTTTTTCCTGTTACATATTTTATTTTTCATTTTGTGACTCCACCAAATGTAGTTTTTGCTGAATTAGCTTTTTTATTGCTGTCTTAATGTGGGTTCATGAATACAGCAGATTATCATCTTATAAATCATTGATAATATCCTTAGCAGATACGTTTGGGTCACTGAATGTAGTATGATGATGTATATTCACAAGTGCATCATGTTTTGCATTATAATTTCTGCTAGTGATGCATAGGAAAATTGACTTATTTACAGCTGAATTTAATTTTACTTTTGGGCTAAAGGTGATGGTATCATGGGCTGTGTTAGAGAGGATATAACCATAGATATTAGGAAGAAAGGTCTTATCTTTGGCAGTTTAAGATTATTGCCATCCCTAGGTGGATTTCTTAGAGTTTGACTAATTTTATTTTTTATTAATGCAGACAGTTATAGATGCGCAGTGGTGGTGCTGCGGTAGCATTGTCGCCTAACAGTAAGACGCTGTCCGGTTCGATTCTCAGCTAGAGTGTCTTCTGCATGGAGACATGCGTGCCTTTGTTGAAGGTTGTGCATCAGGCCTGGCAAGCCGGTACGTAAAAATCAACTGCCAATCATTAGCGGACCGGAGTTCCGCTGTGGCGACCCCTAACCGGGAAAAGCCAAAAGGCACAAACATTAATGCAGACAGTTAATATTTGGGCATATTCAATGTTTAGTTAATCTGCCAGTATCTGTGTATTAAAAGGATTATAGAGTTTAATCAGGAAGTCAGCATTAGTGGGTGGCCACGGTGGTGCAGTGGTCAGCACTGCCGCCTCACAGCAAGAGGTTCTCCAGTTTGATTCTCGGCTGGGGTGCCTCCTGTGCAGAGTCTGCATGTCCTCCCTGTGGTCGAGTGGGTTGTCTCCAGGTGCTCTGGTTTCCTCCCACATCCCAAAGACATGCAGTAGGTGAATTGGACACTCTAAATTGGCCCTAGGTGTGAGTGTGAGCCTTCTGTGGAAGGTTGGGCGCCGGGCTGGCAACTTGACACCGTAAAACTCCACTGCCAATCATGAGTGGACAGATGATCCGCTGTGGCGACCCCTAACCGGGAAAAGCTGAAAGAAGAAGAATCAGGAAGTCAGCATGGTCTGTTGGGGGCATAGAGTACAATTTCCTTAATATAATTCAGTACTACTGATATTATTGTATAAAATCATATCTCAAACTCTTTTTTTGGCTTCTTGCTTTTATGTATTCTTTTAGAAATTTTAATTTATTAATACCTATGTGGTGATGTCAACACCTTCTTGCATTTCAGAGGATTTTCTGAAAAATTAACATCTGATGTTATCCATGTCATTATTCATCACAGAAGGGTCTTGGATTCAACATAGGATCTGAGCCAGCAACTTAATACAGAGAGATCCAAGGTTCAAGCTCCTCCCTTTCCCATAACCCTCGTCTGCCCTGTAACCCGCAGATTTTGTTTGCCGCACATTTGCTATGGACGTGATCCATCTGGCTGTTGCTTTAGTTAAGTACTTTAACTTGATTTTGTTAGCTTAGGTTATCTTGATAGGTTTAGCTCCTTTAGTCTCTTTATTGTAATTACCGTTAGTAGTTTACCTCCCCTCCCTTCGATTTGGTAGTTTTGAATGCGGTGTAGTTTCCCCCATTAGTTGTTAGTGCCCCTGTTAGTGTTAGGGCTTTCTTGTTGTTTAAATTATGTCTGAAAAGCCCTCTGGTTTTAAAAAGTGCTCCTCGTTCAGTCAGAAGATGCCTAATTCTGACTCGCATGAGAAGTGCCTGTATTGTTTAGGAGCTCCTCACCTGGAGGTTGAATGCAACGTTTGTGGTGCATTCAACCCCAGGGTTTTGGTGGAGCACCAAAACAAGGTGCTACTATAAGGTATGGTGCAGGGGGGTCCTTTTGTTTCCTCGCACTAAGGCTTCATCTTCTGACTCCAAGAGGAAGACCCCTTCCACGCCTCCAGTGGCTTCTAAAAAATTTAAGCTGTCTGATCCTAGATTCCCAGATCTAACTCCAGCTCGGGCTATGTCAGATCCAAGATCTTCGGATTCTTCTGCTGGTTCCAATGCCTCCTTGGATCAGTGGCTCTCGTATCTGGTCAAGACTAGACCAGACCAGCTTCGGATCTGACCAGTTTGTTGCATCCGATTGCTCCTTCTGCTAGGTTGTCAGATCTGACAAGCTTGTTGGATCCACCCATAGTTATTGAAGATGTAGCCTTACCTAGTTCTCATTCAGGGCCCCAGAGCCAAACTCCGGATCACCAGTGTAGATCCTCGGGGACTCCAGCCAATTCTACCCACTTCTCCACTTTCTCCAGGAGTTTGTTGCCTTCTGATATGGTCAGGATAATGAGGAGGTTTCTCAAAGCCCAAATAGAGCTGGGGCTTCTGGCATCTCCAGCCCATCCAGCTAGGGGAGCCTGTCCAATTCCAGCTCTGAGTTATTCTCTTCCAACCCAAGGAGCTTTGTCATCTCAGGATCTGGATACCTGTGATCAGATCCCAATGGGGTCTAGTATTCCCTTTTTCTCAACCCCATCAGGGGCCCTGGTCTGCTCTGTTTCCCTACCTTTGTATCAGTGTGGGGCCCATGCCAGAGGGGTTGGGTCCGGGTTTTTCAGACTGATCTCTTCCCCTGGGGGCTTTGGCCCTTGATAGCTCCAGACAGGTATCATCCAGCGGCCATGGTGCTGTATCACTGCTCGCCCCTCCTTTCAGAGGCACTTTGCCCTCTGGGGTTGAGGGCAAGACTGCTTAAAGCCCATCAACCTTCTGGGTGGTAGAGAGAACCCTTCATCTAACCACATGGTTTCTCCCATTCCAGTGATCTTGAAACAGTCCAGGCTGGCATCCCCTGTCAGCCATATTATTCCAGCCTCCCAGAAATTCTCCACCAGAAAGGTTTATAGTAGTAGATGGAAATGATTTTCTGTCTGGGCTAAGAGCAGGAATCTAGACCCTTTTTCTGCCAGTATTTCAGATGTCCTTTTGTTTTTGCCCTCACTTTTCCAGGCAGGGGGAAGTTTCTTTACTATTAAGCTCCAGTCAGTGACAATTTTTAATTTTCATGAAAACAGTGAGCCTATGTTCTCTTCCAGACTTTGCAAAGTGTTCATGAAATGTGTTTTCCTTCTAAGACCACCCGTTAAGGATCCCTCGCCTCCGTGGGACTTAACCTTAATGATGTAATCACTGACTAAGGGTCCTTTCGAACCTGCCAGTTCATGCAATTTCAAATTCTTGTCATGGAAAATGGCCTTATTGGTTGTCATAACTTCAGCTAGGAGGGTTTCCGAATTGTAAGCTTTTTCCATTGCTCCTCTGTATATGATCTTTCACAAGAACAGAGTATCTCTTAGGATGAAAAACTCTTTTTTGCCCACGGTTGCATCTGAATCCAAACTAAACCAGTACATTCAATTGTCAGTGTTCTTTTTTAATTATTCCAATAAAGGAGTGTATGGTCTATATACTTTGGATGTACACAGACAATTATGATTTTATTTACATAGGACCAAAGGGTTTCACAAATCAGATTAGCTCTTTGTGGCTTTCCCCCCAAACAGACATGGTCTTCTGGTTTCTAAAGTGACTATTTCCAAATGGATCTCTAGCTGCATTTCTGCAGTCTGAGAATAGGAATCGTGAGATTCCAGGATGAATTGGGACTCATTCTACTAGGTCCTTGGCTATTTCCTCAGCGTTCATGGTCAAACTCTGTATTGGTGACATTTGTGCTGCTGCCACTTGGTCTAATCCTCACACCTTTATATCTCATTACAAGCTGGATTTGGTTCCCAGAAACAGGGCTTCCTTTGGTTGTACAGTGCTTTGACATGTCCTTCCTTGAGGCCGCCCAGAGTAAATGGTAGCTGGGGACTCTGACCCTACTGTGAAGAATAATGACATGGATAACATTAGATAAAGAGTTATGGACTTACCATAACCTGGCATCCATGTGGGAGGAAAAGGTGAGGAATAATGACATGCCAAGTTATGGTAAGTACATAACTCTCTTTAAAAAGCATAAGGTAAGCAAATGTAAATATTTTGTGAACAATAAAAGCTATTAAAACTGTTCAAATAGCAATGTTGTCAGTAAAATGTTCTTTATGATGACGCTGGTTAGTGTAATCACAGTCTTTTCATAAATACTATAGTATATTATAATTTACACAAACCCAGAATTCTATTTTTTCCTAAACTTTTACAAATTGTCATATCTTGGAAACTATACAACCTAGCCATATATTGCAGGAACACTTTTGTTAACAAGATGCAAGTCTTCATATGATAGCAAAAAATTCCTTTCTGAGTGCATATTTGTTGAGATATTTAGATAAATATGAAAACAATATGCTTGAATAAAAGCAACACTGAAAGTCTTTCACAATGTGCAACTTACAGTGTGAATATCAATGACATTTTTTTCCCAACAATATGTAGGTTTTCACCTGCTGGCTTGCAGTCTTTAGTAAGCCACATGGTTTTTGGAGTATTAAGTACATATGGAAACATTGCTTATTTTCATAATTGCTTTTCAACAACTACCAATGCATCCAGTACAGTGCATTATAAATGGACATTGACAATGAATTTTCTTGTCTCCCTCCATGGCATTTCACACCATACCCCTCAATATCATGTAGGTCTCTCTGTTATGAAACTCTGAGCATAAATATGATATACAAAACAATTAATTTATTTTCTGACTGTCAGAGATTAGCAATCTTAGTGTACTTTTTTAATTACTCCTTGTCCTTTATAATACTGCCAGTTATCTAGCAAGCATACAGCTGGTGCTTTTAACATAGATAGATGAACTACACTAAATGAATGAGTACACTGATAGAATTCACAATCACCTCTAGTATATACCAAAGCTGTCTATAGGAGATGTATTCGGTTTTTGTATAAGTGAGTCATTTGTACTGCTGGGGAAGCACAGCCTCCCATCATCCTCATTCAGCCATTCCAATGTGCACATAGTGTTGCTGTGATGAAAAGTATCCATACCTGTCCAACATATTTTATTAAGTTTTCTGCCCCGTTTACCAAAACAGTTTGCTAAGAAACAAAACGTCTCATATACATAGCAGACTGACTCTCTGTCTGAATTGCTACCACATTGGAAGCACTTTGGGGCTGATAGATTTAGTGGCTAACCTGCTGTTGCCTTAACGAATCACCTGGCTTCATTTACATTTACTTGCACATCCAGTTTTTTTAATTGTTTCCTTATTACAGGAACCAGATTGGACTGGTTTACTATAGTAATAGGCTGTAAGCTTATTCACAAAATCAAACAGAGCAGGGTTCACATGCTCAGGATTTTATAATCCGTTGCTGTTGACTGGACACAGTCATTCTGCGTCTGTGTTAAGAAATTTGCTGATATTTTAAAGTGATAACTTAGTTTATGTATAGTAAAGCAAACTTTTTATTGAATGATTAGAATTTTTTTTTTTACTACTGTGACTATGATCCAACCAAAGTAGGCACTGGTAATATTCCAGTTGCTGGAGGAGCTCATGATTGGGAGAGAAGAGTGATGAAGCAATGCCTGATGGCCTCATTCGGGGGAGGGCGTGGGCATGTCCAGTACACACTTGTGTAAGAATATCTGATTGAGACTGGGAATCTTACAGAAACTAGCTTCGCAGATGTATGCCCTTCTTGAGGGGAAATGTCTGTTATAAAAAAATGTGACATGTCTTCGCTAAGGCCCATTGCATGGCAAGCCCTGAAATTTTTATTTTATTTTAATGAGAGAATGTGCTTAGAATGAGATACTATTTCATTTTGTTGTTTTAAGTCTAAGTTTTAAAACAAAGTAGTTCATGTCTGCAAAAGTGCAACTTGGACTACATGAAGGAAGAAATTCCTTGCAGAAAGATTTGAGTGATGAGGCACAAATTAGACATACTTATTAAACAGGGCCATTAAGTCATAAGCAACACAAGTAATAGTTAAGAGACATAGTGTTATATATGGATTATAGTATAAAAAGGACAATATAAACACAACCTGGGTCCACAGTGGGCCACCTAGATGTCTAAATTCAGAAATTACATCATGACACTCAGTGTTACAATGAGAACAGCAAACTGCTTGTTCCTCCTTATGTCTAGCGACTAGATGTATGACATACACTATTTATTGTCAGAACATTAAGATGGTTATGCAGTAGTACAAGAAAAATTAACAAGGTATGTGCAGCCGTTAACAGATGCACACTGTATAAAGTTTTGAGTTTGGAAAAGTCACATTAATCAAACAAACCATTAGATAGTAGTTATACAAAGCTCATATCTTTGTCAAGAAGTTTAATGAATATTTCTTAACAAAATCAAGAGTACAGATTGTCTAGAATTCCTACTTGGCAAAGCTCACATTAAATGGCTTACTAAGTTGCGGAAGGTCGTTAGCACTTGCAGAACAGCAAGATGACATTAGGAAATGCTACAGGTGGTCAGGAGTTTACAAAAGAAAAAACACAGCAGCATGTTAAATGCAGGGGTAGTAAAATACATGCCAAAGATAAGTAATACAAAACTGAGTAGATTGTCACTGTGCTGAAATTGTGGGGTAAATACCCTCATACAGCTGCTTGTCCTTCAGTGGGCAAAACCTTTTTGAATTACCTAAGACCAGATGCTTCTGCATAAATTTATAGATTTACATCCAATCAGGGCAAACAATTCAAGATAAAGCAAACATTAAACTGTCAAAATATGAGAGAGAGGGGAAAGGAATTGATAAACAAAAATACTGACATTGTGATAGTACTGTGTGTCCAGTAGTGAAAGTGAAAGCTCTGAAGTGTATTCTACACATTTGTCTGATATACACACTGATGCAGACAGGCCTAAGCCAGAAATGACGTGATAAACATGCTTATAGACTAGTGTGTCAGTTAACACAGTGAAAGAAATAATCTGTAAAATTTGAAGTGAACACTCAAATTGTCAGTCAAAGGAGAGAACATAGACCAATCTCAGTTACAGATGAAGCAATGTGTGTCATTTGTACCTGCTATGGGGGGAGGAGGGGATAGAAGACTGAACCAGATGTGCCAAATTAAGAGATACTTGCTTTTTTAATTGAAAATGTTTAGTTGCATTACATGGACAGCATGACAGAAAGTGTGCTGAATAACAGTTGAGTGAATAGACTCAGAAGGATGAATTCATCAGTTTGGATGCCAGAATTGCCTGAGGCTGTTTAGACAGATAGTAGCATTGCAGTACCATTGACCAGCATCGACACAGTCTCCTAGTCATCTGTGATGACTATTGTTGGTATACCATAGTAGAACCAATACAGACCATCTCTTGTAGAACTGTTATACCAATAATAATCAAAATCCTCTTTGGTATTTATGTCCATCAGATCAGACAGCATAACGCATTTTAATAGCAGCCACTTCGAGCAGTTAATTTAGCCATGTCGTGGAAGAATAAGTCACTTTATTCACAAGTCAAAGGCATTGTACAATGTCTCATGTTCAACATACTCCATATACTCTGAACTCCAAACATCAAAGGTACTTACTGAAAATTGTAGGTTTTACAGCATGTTATGGGGATAGAGAAGCGTGCTTCCACAGCTAGAGGTTATCCAAGAAACCTTATATTTAATTTCAGGTGTAATAAATTATACTCAGTGCTCCATTTAAAACTCAAAAGAAATTGAATAGTGAAATAGAATGACCATCAATAGAAACATGAAATTTCGTACTGATTCCAAGGAACAATCCATATTACTGAAACAGGGCAAAAGCAAACCTCTGTTTACCATGTGACATTGGATTGACTTAAAAGTCATGGGATCCATACAATAACTGACATACCACGACAAAGTATTCTTTTTTTTGCATTCATTTTCAAATGACAATCTCTTGTGCCTGGCAAATGCCCACTGGTATGACTTTGTCTATGAATCAGGCCATGTATCTGTTATCTTTGATACTGGCAACGAACTGTTAACAAATCCTTCAAGAAAGTAGCAAGATCATCAGTGTTTGTGATAGACTATGTATGCTCTGATATGCTGTAACTTGTTTTATATGCTGGTTTATCTCACACTGAGTCATTTGTTTAATTTCGTTAGTGAATTTTGTTTTACTGTCTAATCATTCTATCCTTGTGCATCCTCCGGTTATTTGAATTTTAGCTTCCTTCCTATATAGTCATTTTATTAATTATTTTTAGCATCAACAATGTGTATGTTTAGAAATGTTTTTAAGGTTTATACCAGGCAGAAAAAGACTATAACAAAGAAAAAAGTGTATGTGAAGTCTGCAAAGCTGTTGAATTAGGATGCAATGAAGAGAAAAACATATTTGTGTGTTCAAAGTCTTTGAGCTAGGCTTCAATGAAAGAAAAAAGAATATTTCTGAAATGTTATGCATAAACTGTTTTTAAGCCTGCTGGTATACTTATCAGCTGTCGAACTTAAGTTTTCAAAATGCCTACAGGCTATTTAGAAGAGGAAATTTTGCATGCTGCTCTTTAGAGTTTTTCGGTTATTATTCTTGACCATTTGTAGTACTGTTTTGTCCACAAACAGTATAGTTCTTTGTCTGCTTGATTCCATTGTGTGTTGTGATTTTTAGGTTCGGGTTCAATCATGTGTAATTCATTTTACCCATTTGTTCATAGGTTGTTATTAAGCTAATGACCATTAGTCCCTTCACACCCTAGCCATGCACCCCAAACCCATTTGGATTCAGAGGATCATGGGCATCTATACCAGGGGGTGTTAGTAGAGAGGTAACCAAGGAATTTGTAGGGTGGGTGTTAGGTTAATACTTTTCTTATTGGTGCCATCTGTTCATAAGTGCCATGGGGGACCAGACAAGGGGTAAATTTACAATTTCTAATTCAGTTGTCAAGGCTACTTTGGAATAGGATCAGGAATAAACTCTATGAGGAACCTATTCCATAGTGTGGGGATCCTTTAGGACACAAAGCCTGTCCAACGCATTCTGTTTATTTTTTATTTGTTTTATTTTACATTTGTTAACCCGGATGGTCCGACTGGACACAGGTCCATTTTCAGTGGAGACCCGGGGAGAAAAGCTCCACAGTATGTTAAAATACAGTATACAGAGAATTATCAAGCAATATGTTAAAATACAATATACAACAGAAGACATAAGACCTATATATGCAGGAAAAATAGTTACACATGGTTAATAACAGAATAAGTATACAAATTCAATCAGCATTAGGAGAAGACCTAGACTGTAATATATATTACAGTAGGTATATTAGTCAGGGAGGTATATAAGTGGAATAATTTGAAGGGTTCTGTAATACATGGGCATAGCCACTTATTCTTTAAGTATGTCCTAAGTGAGTTTTTAAAGTGAGAAGAGGTAGGGGCAGACATCAGAGCAAGAGAGAGATTATTCCAAGTTCTAGCTATGGAGTGGGAGAACAGTGCTTTTCCTGCAGTATTGTTAGCCCTAGAGATACAGGGGAGGGGTTTGTCGGAAGATCGGAGAGGACGATTTGTATTATAGTGGGTGTGAAGTTGGCCTAGTGAAGGTTTTTTTTTATGGATGTGTTACCACATTGTAAGCAATGACCAATTGGTAATAGGTTAGTAGCTGGGGAAGTTCCACCCACTGCAGTTCCCTTAGAGCCTGGCAGTGGTGGGTTCTAAAGGGGGAGTTGTTTGCAAACTTGGCGATTTTATTATAACATGATTCGAGTCTGACAAAGTCAAGTTTTCTAAGCTGAGTAAGAAATTGGAGCAGCATACATTAGGGTAGACAAGAGGCGAGTTTGGGCTAGGGTAATCCATGCTTGTTTCGAGAGGGATTTCCTGTGCCTATATAGTGTTCCCATTTTTTTATGGACTTTTTTGATAGTTTGTGAAATGTGGATGTTGAAGTGTAGATTTCTATCAGTTTCAATGCCTAGGAGTTTGGTATGGTCAGAGGGAGAGATAATAGTGCAATTTTTGGAGGAGATAGTGAAGGATAGAGGGGTGGAAATGGTTTTGATGGGAGTGAAAAGTAGTAATTTTGTTTTATTATGCACTTATATAGCCAAACTGGAAGCAAAGCTCTCTTCACTGAAGACTGGACTAGACCGTCAAGAGGAGAAGGTAAACACTTTTACTGCACCACGCTCATCACATAGTCCCTCAAAACCTACACCACCAAAACACACACACAGAAGCACAAAACACACGCCTACATTCGCAGAGGCTCTCAGTAAAAATCTGCCACCCAAACAACCAAGGCCTCCAAAGCAGAAATGCAAGCAACCTCCACCTCCCACACAACCCAAATGACACATAGCCCACATACTCAGTGTGCCACTCAATTACAGCCCATAAGGTATAACGTACCCAACACTCTAGTCATAGGTGACTCTATAGTCAGGCACACTGATGTTCCACTCACCAGGCTAAACAAGGAGAAAGTTACTGTCAACTGCCTGTCTGGTGCCAGGATCCACCACATGACGCACGCACTCAGGTCACTCCACAACAAGTACAAATATGAGACTGTCATTGTCCATGTTGGTGTCACTGACCTGAGAAGTACCTCCCTGGACTACATGAAAAGAGACATGGAGGAGCTCTCCGATCTTGCAGCCCAGGCAGGTATGACCCTAGCCCTGAGTAGCATCCTGTCATCACCCAGAATGATACCACAGTACAAGGACAAAATGATTGACTTCAGCAATTGGCTAAGCTTCTGGTGTCATTCTAAGGGAATCCAGTATCTGTCTGCCTGGGATGACATGATCAACAGACCATGCTGCTTTGCCAGAGATGGCCTGCACCTGTTGCCCTTGGGATTCCAGATGCAGCCAAAGGCTCTTGCCACTCCTATAGTGCCTTTTTTAGGCAAGGTTCAAATGAAAAATTGACCACCATCACAGGTACAAGCAAGCAAAATCTGAGGGTAATGCTACTCAATGCTAGAAGTCTAAACCTCAAAATGCACTCACTTGAGGCACTCCTTAAAATGGAGAACATCGACATCTGTGCAGTGACAGAGACCTGGTTCAAAGCTCCAGAGAGCACCCCAGCATTACCAGGCTATAATTCATACCACATATTTTGGCCACCAAACCCTGTCCGAAACACTAAAGGTTGAGACGTGTCCATAGTTGTTAAGGATATCCACAGCTCCAAGCTAGTTGCTCAGCATAATGCATCCGAGATGATCCAAGTTCAACTAACTCTGGGCAAAATCGCAATCCAGATTGTAGCTTGATACAGACCCCCCCACCATGCCCCAGGATTCCCATTCCTCTTTTCTTGATACACTGGAAAGTATTAAGGTACAACCCAACACCCTAATAACGGGTGATATCAACTACCCCACCATTAACTGGGAAAACTGCTCGTGTACCAACTCTTTTGCTCAACGTTTCCTGGAATTCATCAGTTCCAACGCCTTGGATCAACTTATCCACACCCCCACCAGGGGCAGCAATATCCTAGACATGGTCATCACCAACATGGGTGACCGGTGTTCCACACCAGAGGTCAGCTCCTCATTGGTTAGTTCCAACCACAAGCTAATCACCCTAGACATCCACATCCCACTCCCACCCCCCATTAGGAAAACAACCATAAAAAATTTCTCCAAAGCCAACTTCTCGCTTCTTAAGACAGAAGTGGCAAACTTCACGACACCCATGCAGATGGACAATAGAGGCACGACTGCTGAATCCTACACAAATGTAACCAATTTGGTGGACTTCTGCCATAAACAAACTCTACAACAGAAGAAAGAAACTGTTGCAAAAAAGAGTAAAATGCCACGATTGGAGGAACTCCTTGGTCAGCCTCAGTAAGAAGTTGAGATCCCTCATAAAATCCTCCAAAGCTAGTTATGAAAACAAAATTGCCACTGATTCTAAAGACAACCACGAATCATTTTATAGCTATGTCAAGAATCTCAATGGCAACACTCAGATCTGCTCTGAGTTACAGCACAATGACGCTAAATATACAGAACCAACTGATATTGCCAACATCCTGGCAGATAGGTTCAGTGCTAACTTTACCCCCCTCTCACCCCCTAAAGGGTCCATCTTTACACCGGAAGAATGCAAAGTTCCTGTAATCACAGCTGCATAAGTAAAAATCTCACTCTCCAAAGCCAAGAACACAGCATCCATGGGACCTGACAACATCCTAAGCTGCCTTCTACACGAACTACAGAATGAACTGGCACCCCACCTAAGTAGCATGTTCAGTTATAGCCTCACCTCAGGCTTTGTGCCCTTTGAATGGCACACCACGATGGTTATCCCACTCCACAAAGGGGGGGCCACAACAGACCCCGGGAACTACTGCCCCATTAGCCTGATGAGCCTGGTCTGCAAGGCCATGGAGTGTATCATCATGGAATTCATAAACAAAGACATTGGAGATCTCCAAACTCTGGACCCCATACATTTCAGGTTTGTAAAAGGCAGATCATGTCTCCCAAACCTGATAGACTTTTTAGAAGCAGTCAACAAAGCCATAGATAAGGGTAAGGTGGTTCACACAGCCTGTCTAGATTTTGCCAAGGCGTTCAACACCATCCCCCACTCTGGAATTATAAACTCACTAAACTCGGTATAAATCCCTATGTCACAAGATGGATTGCCAACTGGCTTAAAGACAGAATTCACACTGTGAAAGTAGCAGACTCCAAATCAGACTTCAGACCAGTGACAAGTGGAGTACCACAGGGTTCAGTCCTGGGTCCTCTCCTGTTTGGTATCTACTTCTCTGAAGTACAGGCTAACACAGAAGGTCTTTGGCTAACTAAATTCACAGATGACTGCAAACTAGCAGCCATAATCGAAACTTCTAATGATGTGGACATCCTACAAAAGGGTCTCACTGAGACAGATGCTTGGTGTTAATGGTCTCGAGCTTAATACCAAAAAGTGCATTGTCATCCCCTTTGGTAAAAACTCTGTACCCATGAACTACCACATAGGTGGTAGTCTACTTAACACCGAAAGTGTGATAAGAGACCTTGGGACACAGGTGGACAGTAGTCTCTCCTTTGATAATCACATCTCCACAGTGGTCAGGAAATCCTTCTATGTGGCACACCTCATCACAAAAGGTTTCTCATCCAGAAAAAAAGAGGTCATTGTTCCCCTCTACTCATCACTCATTAGAACCATTATAGAGTACAACGCCCCTTTTGGTATGTACCTCACAAGACATCTACAACAACTGGAAAGGCCGCAGAAATACCTCACAAAGAGGATTACTGGCCTCAAACAGATGCCCTATGCAGACCGACTCAAAAAAACTCCAGCTTTACTCTGTCGCATATCGCCTACTCAAAGACAATCTCTGCCTAACATACAAAGTTATGTCAAACTCAGAGCTGTTGGACATGCTTCACTTAAAGAAATCCCAATCCCTCTGAGCTACACGCTCTAGGGACCTAAACCTTGTCACCACAATAAACAGAGCATGCTGGAGGGATAGATTCCTGTCCCAGAGACTTCCCATATTCTGGAACAGACTACCTATCTGTCTATATCAAATAGAGCTCCTCTTTGGCACTCTTCAAGAAAAATCTTGATGACTGGATGGGTAATAGGAAATTCACCCCGGGGATCACTTCTGTGGTTCTGCTTGACAGGGGCACAGGAAAATAATTTTCTTGGGTGGCGAAAGCCAGGGTACCTTTTTGGCTAGGCTTGTATAAGCCCTAGGGCCAATAGCCTAGTACCTGCCTATGAACCTATTAGGGTTTAAGTTAAGTTGGATCTGAGTGATCCAACTTTCCACAGAGCTAAAGAATTCCTGGGTGAGTTGTTGTAGGGTGGGAAATGATGGAGCTGAACAGATAAGAGATGAATAGTCAGCGTATTGTATAAGTGACATATGCTGTGTGGTGGTATGGAGATTATTGGTAAATATGGAGAAAAGAAGTGGGCCTAATATAGAGCCTTGTGGTACACTTATGGTAGTTGGGGAGTAAGGGGGGATAGTACACTTGCCATTGGATAGATTGTTGCCTATTTGACAGCTTTTAAACCAGGCTATAGCGGAAGGGGCAAAGGATAGGGATGTCAGGGTGTCTAGTATCAAGGAATGTGAAGCCATGTCTAATGCTTTGGAGAGGTCTAGAAATATTGCAGATACAAATTTATTATTATTTCTATGTCAGTTGATCAGATTGGTAAGAAAGAGCAGAGTGGTGGTTGTGCTATGGTGTTGTCGGAAGCCATGCTGTGTGGGGGAGAGGAGTGAGTTTAGGAATTGTGTTACCTGTGAATGTATACATTTCTCTAGTATTTTAGATAAGGGGGAATAGAATGGCAGTGGGGCAATAATTTGAGTATTCACAAGAGTTTCCGCCTATATGTAATGCAGTAATGTATATATAATGTTAATACTAATATAATAATGTTTATATCACAACTGAAGTTCATATCCCTAGAGTTAGTGTTGTCGGTGCGGTTTGTTTTGTGCATATGCAAGAGATCCATCAGGGCTGGGTCTGAGGAAGCCCTGTAAGCCAGACAAAGATCCCGTCTCAGCAACCTGTAGGATACTCAATACAAAGACAGAGCTGCTAGGCAGTCAGTGTAGGACAGAGAATTTGTGCCTTGAATTTTCCTGATGAGAAACCTTTGTGGGCACTCCAGCTGTTGCAAGTGTCTGGTTAAGCACATTCTAAAGGGGGCAATGTATTTAATGATAGGTCTGATAAGGGCTGAGTAGAATGGAAGTATAACTTCCTTGGAGCTGGATACTATGCACTTGCCTATAAGTTGAATGATGTAGAATGATTTTCTTTGCTGTCTTAGCTACATGTTGAGCAAAGGCCAGATTGCTGTCTACATATGTTCCCAGATCTCTTACTACTGGGTCGACTATTTGGGGTGTTTTACTGATGGAGTAATTAACTTGGGTTTAACATTTCCTATAGGGCATTATGATTTTTTGGCAGTAGTCAGTTGTCTGTGTTAAACCTTCTTGCAAGATGTTGGTATTTTGGGGAAATTCTGTAGTTGGTCCCCATTTACAGTTATCTGCAAACTTGGTGAGCCCAAGGCGTTGAATGTTAGACTTGACTTTTGAGAATCGGTTGGCAAACAGGAGAGGATGCAGCATAGAATCTTGGGATATTCTGCTGGTGACCATTCTCTTGGTGGAGGTGGTCTCATCAATCCTGACGACTTTGGTCCTGTGAGCCAACTAGAAATCCAGTGAATTGTGTAAGGATTTATGCCTAGCTTTAAAAAGCTTGTCAACAATGCCTGAGTGGGGCATTGTACTGAATGCCTTGTCCAGGTCAAGAAATGTTGTATGCATTGTTTTACCTTCCTCCATTGCTTTGGTGACCTTCTCAATAAAGTCTACCATGTTAAGTAGGTACAACGTTTCCTTAATAAAGCTAAATTGGGATAGATCCCAGTGTCTATAGCTTGACAATATTTTTTTTTTATCATTTCCATAATGATTTGTTCCACGGCTTTGCATATTAAGGCTCATTAGACTGATTCTGTAATTCCCTGGGTCAGTTGATGGTCCACCCTTGTGGAAGGGAATGAGTGCTGCAGTCCTCCATTCACTTGGAACATAGCCTGTTTTAAGGCTCTCATTGGAGTGCCTCAAGTGGTCCTGATAGGTCATGTTTTAGAGAATTCAGGAAACAACTGGAATGTTGCTGGGACCCATAGAGGCAGCCTTCTTGGCTTTAGCTAGTGCTGCCAGCCACTGCTCCCTGCTAATAGTTGGAGAAAGTTAAGTTGGAGGGGATTTCACTCTGAGGAGCTGGGGAAGTGGGGGTGAATTTTGAGCTGAATTTATCACCCAGTACTATGTCACCCTGATTGTTGAAGGGGTATCATTCACCAATTTAGCACACTGCTGTGTGTTACTTTCAAGATTTCAGACATAGCTGAAAAAAGCCTTGTGATTGTCCTTGGTTTGAGAAGCTATCCTGACCTCATAGTCAACCTTGTTGGACTTAATTAGACCTCTTTGTTTCTTGTTTCATTAAGAGAACACTTGACTTTAAGGTAAGTGCTGTTCCTAATTTTGGCTATGATTTTTTTTCTTTTATTATATATCTGGTTTAGGTGAGGATTCCACCAGTGATTTTTTTGTGTGTTTGTTTTGGGTTTATTCCTGGTAGATACAACAGCCTGTATGCAGCCATTCACATGTTTCTATAGGAATTCTGTGAATAATTCTGTGTAGGCAGCTGTGGCCTCGGGGTTAGAGGGAGCTTTGCACTTTGACAAACTTTCATTTAATAGAATGTGTTTGAATAGCTCCTGGTACTGGTTTAGCTGAGGTTTCCCAGTTGATTTTTTTACTTCAGAGCAGACAGCTTTGTGATCCAACATTATAAGTAAGGATATGACACATTGGGTGCATTGTACTCGCACATTTTTTGAAACCAGGTTGAATGATATGACTGATGGGCTGCCAAATTTTTTAAGAAGAGGGGAGTGTGATATTGCCAGTGACAAAATACAACAGTAACTTTCAAGCATAAATATATTTGAGCACCACTAGACCATTCAGCAAAAATAGGCTGCAGTAATGAAGGACTCGCCAGATGTGGTCAAAATGACACCATAGAATTGCTAGCTGCACTGCAAGCACTCTAAGCAACATACATTAATTTGTTAAACTGTTATTGCCTGTAAAGCGTTATCGCATAGGTCTCAACCTCTTAAGAGGCCAACGTGGAACACAGACCCTAGCAGTGTGTAACAAA
This sequence comes from Protopterus annectens, assembly GCF_019279795.1. NCBI lineage: Eukaryota > Metazoa > Chordata > Ceratodontiformes > Protopteridae > Protopterus > Protopterus annectens. The sequence continues at coordinate 448,386,270 of NC_056746.1, read as the reverse complement.
CAGTCAAAATGCAGAACACCCTATTTTTGCACTGCATGAAAACGCACCATTTCCATGAGACCTGGTTGAAGTGGGCTTTCTGCCAGAAGTACAAAGCGAATACTGTATATTTTTAAAATTCAGTAGGACACATGTCAAGTAAAACAAAGTCAGCAGAAACCATTGATAAAATGCAATATACAGACAGTGTGGTTCAGACAGCAGTGACCTATTTCCATTAATTATGATGCACACAACCTGGTGAAGATACTTGTACCTTCATAAGCTGCTTTACCCCATAGTTCATTTTTTCATTTTGATCATAAACAATTTCTTTCTACTTGGCTTCTCTCCTATTCTTCCAAGTTATGATTCATCCTCATGCTGGGCCCAAAAATACCTGCATCTTTTCCCTTACTCTGTTAACTCCAGTCATTTCTTCCATTTGAAAAACACTCTTGGGGAACTTCTTGATTTCTTCAAATAATAAAAGCTGTGTCTACTTTTTCAGAAAAGTACTCCATTCCCAAGCTGCAACATGACCCCCAAATTTGTCATCTTACCCTTCTGTCACACATTCGGTGTCACTCACTGCAAACCTTTCCTCCCATACATTGAATGTACTATGCCTCTTAGATGTCTACTGCTTTTCAATCAATCAGTCAGTGTCACCTCATTGTTAATAGCTATTCAACTAAATTGACAGCAGTAAAATAATGATGGATTTTAAGGAGTAGAAACTGGTCTAAAGCCTACAATCTCCCACTTACAAGTCACAGCGTCGTCTTCTAGATGTATCCCTAACATACAGAGCACCTTACATACACCTAAGAGTAAATGTGTCAAACAGTTTATAAAATGACATGCATCTGTTAGAAATGCCATTTTTATTTTTAGACCATTCTTAACTTTCTCTTCAACAGTAACATGGACGCACAGTTACCCACACCACTTACAACATTTTTCAATCAGCTGTTTGTACCATGAACATAAACATTACACAAGTTACTTTAGTCCTCTGAAAAACTATGTAATCATTTCCTGCCTCTGCAGAGTCACACAGTAATAAGGCATGGTTTAATATGTCTGATCTGTTCAGTTTCAAATGAAATAACTTGCGCAAGTTTAGCAAAGGAGTATGTGTGATATATTCAGAATCAACCAGTACTGGGCCTACTAAACAAAGTTTCTATTATAAAATATCTCAATACTTTTGCTTTGAGTGTCTGTACTCTACAGCAGACACCGTAAGGCCAGTAATTGCTTAAATGGTAGGTGTGATTACTAGCCAAAGTCTCCTCTATATACTACTTTTATGCTGAAATAAACGATAATCCAACTGACTTTTACATAAACTGGTCATTTCAACTGCAATGTAAGTCAACCACTTGTCTGCAAGTTTTAACCATTGGCAACACTATACAAAGATCGCACATCAGAGTATGATAACATGAGAAAATTTATTACAGAAGTTGGAGTGTATGACCTTACTTAATTCTGGTCTCACCAGCAAACTCATGCAATGAGATGTACATTTTCAGCTAGAATTGCCTAATCTGAGCTAGTAATGACCAAATACACACTAAGCTACTGTAACATCTACTGTGTGGGGAAAACACTTCTGAACGGGAACACCCTCACTTAAGCAAAGAAGAGGCAGCAAATACCACTGTTCGGTAGACACTGTTAGAATGACATTGGTGAACGATAAGAGGACTGATGTGGTGCTATGGTGTGGTCTGAAACCATGCTGAGACTGAGAAGTTTATTGTGGTTGAGGTAGTCCATAAATTGTATGTGGACACACTTTTCCAAAAGTTTTGCTAGAGGTGAGAGAATGGCTATGGGCTTATAGTTGGACAGTTCTGTGGAACTACCTCCTTTATGTAGGGGTATTACATGTGAAATTTTCCAGATGGATGGAATGGTTGCCTTGGAAATGGATCTATTAATGAGGGTAGAGACTGGGATAGCGATGGCATCAGCAGCTAGTTGCAGGAATTCAGCTGGGAGGTGATCTGCTGCTAGGGAAGTGGGTTTAAGTTTTTTGAGAAGAGTTCGTATAAGGGTAGTAGGGATAGGTTGGAAGCTAAAGGAGAAATGGGTTGCAGGAGACTTTGAGCTATCTGATTTATTTTCGGTATGGCTGGGAGGGACGGGGTGAGGGGGGTTAGGCTTGGTAGTAGTGAGTTGGGTGGCTAGCGCCTGGATAGTTTCTGTAAAGAAGCTATTAAATGTGTTTGCAATAGCCACTGGTGTTTCATCAAGGGTAACTGATGGGGTGGGAGTGGTAGTACGACCTGGAGGGAGGAGGTTATTTATTCCAGCCCAGAACTGTTGGGGTTTATTTTCATGCTTTTGTTGTAGGTGGTTGTAGTAGTATTTTTTGTCTGATATGATAGATTTCTTAGTGTCATTCCTTATTTGACAGTATCTGATTAGATCTATAGGGTCTCAAGTATTATGGCAAGTGGACCAGGCCTTATTCCTATTGGACATTTTGGAAGGTTTTGTTAGCCATGGAGCAATTCGAGTTTTGGCTTGGATGGTGAGTGTAGGGGCATGGGAGTTAAGGATATTGAGGAATTTTGTGTTAAACAGGGTCACAGCCTCATCTAGTAGAAGTCTTTTAAGTTCAGACCAGTTGACAGCTTTTAGATCTTTAGTAAGTTATCTAGGTTAAGTTTTTTTCTGTTTCTCGTCACTTTATAGGTGTGATGATGGGTGATCTCAGCTTTGAATTTGATAATGTAGGTGAGGCAATGATCACTGAGGTCATCAGGTTAGTGTGCCTGAGTGGTGCATCTGTGGGTCACCATTGATCAGGATCCAATTATACTGCCTTTGTCATTATTTATGCTATACCTAGTGGGGGAGGATATGGTTTTGGTAAACCCATGGAGGTTTAAGTGGTTGCTGGGGGCCTCAGAAGAACAAGTGTTCCATTTGATGTTAAAGGCACCCAAGGTAATCGTTTCTTGGGGGTAGTTGCAGGCTAGCCAGTGTAGTGTATGTTCTAGGGTGCTAACTTTTTTCCAGGGGGGAATATAGATGCAGACAATATATTTATTTTTATTTATTTGCAGTTTAATGATGAGAATTTAAATGTTGTTTACCTGCGGAGGCTCTTGGGTGTCACTAGTGACTGTGAGGCTGGACTTAAATAAAACAGCCACCCTGCCACCTATCTTGGATTTCCTGTCTAACCTAAGGATGTTATAACCTGGGAGAGTTATTTCAGTGTCTTTAGTTGCTGGTTTTAACCAGGTTTCGGTAAGGCAGAGAATATCCGGGGATTGGCCAGCTAACAGTGCATGGAGGTAGTGGATTTTATTATTTAGGCTTCGGATGTTAAAATGGCAGGCTAGAAAGGAGTTTGGATGCTTATCTAGCAAAGAATAGTGGGCAGGATTATTTATCTTAGAGCCAGTGTTAGAAAATGTAACGTTATTAGGATTTAGGTGGAAAATCTCTGGTGTGGATGGGTCAGGGTTAGGATTGATGTCAACATCTTTAGTTAGGGTTGAGTTCAGCTGGGTTATCAGTTGCAGTATTTTACTAATAAACCTTAGATATTGCCTAGATTTTTGGCTGATATAACTAGGTTGGAGAGGGTTATGGTATTTGGGGGGGTTGGCTAAGGAAGAGGGTATGTAGTTAAAATGGTCTGGTTTCTTAAAAGCAAGAATGGTGGAGGTTTTGGATTTTGGGCCAGGTCTGGATAGTGTTTGTGTTGATACACTGTGAGGTGGTATGGTACATAGAGCATTAATAATAGGTAGAGGTGAGACAGATTTGGATGTTATCATTGTTATATTTAAGACCGTGAATAAACACAGTGTTAAATTTATTAGCAAGCAAGTAGTTGTGGAATATACTATTAGAGTAGCAGATGAAGAGGAACAATAAAGTGAGGGATTAAAGTATGTTAAGGGAGGGATGGGTGATTAAGATGAAAGGTGGACTATACTATTAGCGTAGCAGCTGAAGAGGAACACTAAAGTGAGGGATTAAATTATGTTAAGGGATGGATGGGTGATTAAGCAGAAAGGTGGAATAAGTGGCATGGAGGTTGTGATTGGGTATATGGATATAGGAAGGGGTTAGGTGTAATAAATTTAGCTGTACTAGGGGCGGGTGTGAATTGGGGGCAGGGAGGGGTGCGAAGCGAGGGTGAGCCGAGTGGGGCTAACACTGTTCCTAAGGTTAGCTTGTTCCAGGTAGGTAACTTTATAATGTTATGTTGGGGAAATGTTATGTATGTTGCTCTTCTTTTATGAAACAACTTGTTACAAAAGGTGAAATACGAGGCCATTGAGTAAACTTCTCATTTTGCACTCTAAATTTTCCAGGTAAATGAGCCAATGTAACAAAAAGAAGCTTACATTAAATTTTGTCATGAAATCTTTCTAAGGATAAGCAGATGAGCTTCTTAGTTAAAGTTGTTGCAAATTGTTAATATTTTGCCCATTTGTTCTCCACATTGTGGAGAAAGGTTGATAGCTGCATGCAATTGGTCTTTCAGGGTAGCATCAGTGATGATAAAAGTAAAAGGCAAAAAACTATGACAGAGCTGTGATACAGTATGCTTCTACTGTGGATCTTTACTAAGAAGCAGCTCACTACCTCTTGCAGTTTTTGCATTAAATTAGCTTTGTAGTCCACAAGTTTATCAAAATTTGTCATAGAAAGAAAAGAAGCATCAACTAGGGGAAATATATTGTTTGCCATCCAGCATGCGTGTAGGGTTGTAAGCATCTATATTATGATTTTAGTATATGTCAGCTTTATTAAAACTTTTTTCCCAATTTTTATTTGTTGATTCTGGCTCAGCTCTTATTGTTCTGCAAGAGCCAAGCCAGACCCTTGACTCAGCTCTTTTTTGAACCTGGCTTGCCCACCTCTACTTTTTTTGAGGAACATTTACAATAGTGACAAATTAAGGATCTGAAGTAGTTAACTTCATTTGTTCATCAACCTGTGGGTATCGGATCCGAATCGGATCAGAGCTGGCAGCTTTATCCAGCTAAGATCCGAGCTCCAAGCTCCTCCCCCTTACCCATAACCCCCTGCCATCCCTCTCTGTCCTCAGATCTCATTTGTTGCGGCTTATTCAAGCATCTAGAATAAGTTTCCAAGCGTAGGGTTTCATGAGTTATATAAAAGTTTACCTTTTTTGACCTAGTTTTTAGTTTAAACCATAGATGAGTGAGTGTTGTTTCCCCTTTTCTGTTAAATTGATAAACTTGTTAGTAATTTTTCTATCTTTTAGTTTACTCTTCCCCCCTCCCCCGTATGTGTGAAGGTGTGTGTGAGTTGGGCCTATTTTTGTTACCATGTCTGAGGCCCCTAAAGCAATTTTTTCCAAATGTTCCGAGTGTGGCCATAAGCTATCCCCAGCGGATGGCCACACTCGGTGTGTTATCTGCATTGGGGTTGACCATCTCTCCTCGGGCTTCACAATTTGTGCAGCCTTCAACCCCAGGGCTTTGAGGGACAGGAGGTCGAAGCTGATTCTGGCGGGATTTCTGCCCCCGGACTCGGCTTCATCCTCTTCTCCCTCGGCGGCGACCGCAGCAGTCCCGCCTTCCATCCCTGCTCCACTGGCAGGGACTCACCCTCCCACCTTGGCTCAGGAGGAGAGGGAATCTAGGAGGAAGAAAAGGAAAGAGAAACACCACAAGCGGCGGGCTGAAGCTTCCTCCTTGGCTCCGCCGGCTAAACAGATAGTTTCTCCTAGGACGACCAGGCCTTCTCCTTCCCGGCTCCATTCACCTCGTTTTTCCCCGGAGCCGGAGGAGGAGACCCGGTCGCCTTCAAGGTCTTCGAGGCGGCACTCCAGGCCAGCCTCGGTGGCCTCGTCTAGATCGACTCGAAGTTTGTCCGATGTAGATATGGACCAGATGATGCGTAGGTTTCTCCAGGCCCAACTGCAGATGGGAGTGCTCCTGCCTCCCCCCCCCTCCTCTGGGGGGGAGCTCGACCCCATTTTTCGCCCCGATTGCTCCTTTTCCGACCCACTACCGGGGTTCGGAGCTGTCTGATCCAGGTAGCATCGGAGGTGGGGGAGGCTCGGCACCGATAGTACACCCTACTTTGGCTCCGACCGCAACCTCGAGTTTGTCGGATCCGAGCTCTCAGAGCCGTGAGCTGAGCTTCGGATCCGGAGGTGTCAGTGTGTCTTCAGCTCCATCTCGGTCGGAGCATACCGGCCCTTCAGATCCGATTGCATTGGCGCCAGCTCCGGTCCACGCCTCGGATCCGAAGGGACTGCTCTCGGGTTCTAGAGTGAGCAGTTCTCCTTCGGTGTTCGATGTTGTGGAGAGGGTCTTGTCAAGGGATTTGAGACCCCAGGCTCCTGCTACGGTTCCATCCTCCACTCCCTCTCAGGCGGGCCTACCTTCCATCACCCGGCCCCAGGGACAGCCTGCGCCTATGTCCCAGATGGTTCCCTTAGAGGAACAGGATGTGGTTGGTGAGGCATCTTCGGACAGCCCCCCGAGGAGGTTCCTCACAAACGTAAGTGCAAGAGGAGGCACTTGGACTCACCTGAGTCCCTGACAGAGGACACAGACTTAGAGGAAGGGGAAGGTTCCCCAAGGTCACCCCCCGAGGACGTCGCCATCGGAGACATTATGGAAATGCTTCGTATTAGAGGGGGGTGGTCAGCCCAAAAACCTTCCTCCGATGAGTCTGTGTTTCTGGAGGCGTTTGATGCAGGCCCATCTACCTCTTGGGTGCCCCTCCCACCGATCCCCTGGTAGATCTGATCACTACCAGGGCATGGAAGGAACCGGACACTGTGGAGCCCATACCAAAGAGACCAGACAAAATCCTCAATCCACCCACAGATAGGACGGTTTGGAGCATGGGTGCTCTGGTAGATGCCATGTTGGTGTCGTCTGCCACCAAGAAGGAACTAGCCCAGGAGAGTTCCTCGGTCCACCATCCCGACAAGGAGTCTCGGACGATGGACCACCTAGGGAAGCGGATGTTCACTTCAGCTACCTTCTCCGTAAGGTCGCTGAACTATATGGCACATGTGATACGACTCCAGCGGGATTTCATCAAGGAATACGCCAGGTCACCCCCAGTGTCCATGTCGGCCGAGGATAAGAAAACATTCTCAGCTTGAATGGCCACTCTCAAGTCCATTTCGAACTCTTCTATGCGGCTTCTTTCCCATGCTACGGAAGGAGCCGCTAGAGCTAGCAGAGTGGGCATTGTCTTACGGCGGCATGCTTGGCTCCGTCTCTGCGACTTTGCGGAACCCTTCAAGGCGTCCTTCGCAAATGCCCCTTTTGACGTCTCTTTGCTGTTTGGCAAGACCGTCCGTGACACGCTGGTCCAGAGCGAGAAAGACGGGAAGACGTCTGCCGTCGGGATCCACTTCTCGGCTCCCCAGAGGTCCTTCTCCAGGAACCAAAGGGGACAAAAGAAGGTGTGGTTCTGAAAATATCAACAGTCTCGTTTCGCTGTGGACCCTTCGTCCTTCAGAGGCAGAGGAGGACAGGGTGGACACCGGCCCAGAGGCAGAGGGGGACCGAAGAATTTCGGGTCGAGAGAACCCTTTTTGGATCTGCCCGTGCAGCAGCCCTGAGGGGTTACCCTGCTGCTCCATTCTGGAGGCAGTCGGGGGGCATTTCTCGAGGCACCTAGCAGTTTGGGAGTCCATTACAACGGATCGCTGGGTGCTTGGAATCATATCCAGAGGTTACACTATCCCCTTTTTGAATCTCCCTGTCACACCCCGGAGCCTCCCCAATGTCCCACACAATCAAAGGGAGGCAGCAGCCACAGAAATAAAGCATCTGCTAGAAAAAAGAGCAATCCAGCCCGTCCCCCAAGATCAATCCGGATCAGGCTTTTACTCCAGGTTTCTGGTGCCAAAAAGACAGGGGACTTAAAACCAATCCTAGACCTGTCCACTCTAAACCTGTCGTCGGTTGTCAAAGAAAAGTTCTGGATGGTCACCATTCAATCCATTCTCCCACTCCTGCAGGAGAACAACTGGATGTGCTCTGTAGACCTCAAGGATGCGTACTACCACATTTTGATGGACAGACGATCCAGAAGGTTTCTCCGCTTCCGGCTGGGAGCCAGCCACCATCAGTTCAGGTCCTTCCCTTTGGTCTCACCACAGCCCCCAGGGTGTTCACCAAAGTTATGGCAGTTGTAGCGGCCCACCTGAGGCTTCAGGGAATACAGGTCTTTCTGTACCTAGACGACTGGCTCCTGACCGCCCCCAGCAGGCATCTACTAAGTTCAGCCAGGAATTACTTCCTTCACTTGGCCTCTCATCTGGGAATCTCAATCATTCTCAAGAAATCCTCCCTTCAACCAACTCAAATCTTGGATTTCATAGGGGCCAGCATAGACACAAACCTGTTGAGGGTCTTCCCAACTCCGGACAGGCTTCAAACTTTGACACTTCACGTGCTGGTCCTCCTACAATCCTCAGCTCCTCCAGCGGAATTGGTCCTGAGGGCGCTAGGTTCCATGGCTGCGGCCATCAATCTGTCACCACTAGCTCGTCTAAACATGAGGGTCCTACAATGGACCTTGCAGGTTCAGTGGTCCATCCTGCAACATCCGTTAAGTGCATCTATCCCCCTCAGCAAGGTTTGCAGAAAATCCTTACTCTGGTGGATCCAGTCCTCGGATCTCCGGGAAGGGTGCCCCTTCTCAATGTCCCCACCCCAAGCCACAGTGACCACGGACGCTTCTCGCCTCGGGTGGGGGGGCACTGCATGGGTAGAACCGTCCAAGGCACGTGGACTCACTCGGAGACCTTGTTGCACATCAATGTCCTAGAGATGAGGGCGGTGCTTTTAGCACTGCAAGCCCTCCAGGCTCTTCTTCCCTTAGGGACAATTGCAATTCAAACAGACAACATGTCAGTAGTCTGGTATATCAACAAACAAGGGGGAACCAGATCATATCCGCTTTGTCAAGAGGCCATGAGAGTTTGGGAATAGGCGATCGCCACCAACCATTTTCTCGTAGCAATGCACATCCCGGGTCGGTCGAACATTTTGGCAGACAGGCTGAGTCGAACCATCCTCTCACCAAACGAGTGGTCTCTGAAGCCGAAAGTAGCGAAGCAAATCTTCCTCAAGTGGGGTCAACCTTGCTGCGATCTCTTTGCGTCGCCTTTGAACGCAAAGTGCAGCGAGTACTTCGCTCTACTTCCCCCACCAGGGGAATCCCCCAGACACGCTCTAGTGCATGTTTGGCCATCCGGTCTACTTTATGCTTATCCGCCTCTTCCTCTGATGGTAAAATTCCTGCAGAAAGCTCGTCAGTTGGGGAGCAGAGTGATCCTCATAGCCCCATGCATGGAGGGAGTCTCTTAGTATCACCCTTTGAGGAGGTAACCTGACTATATGTAAGTATTACTTCATTTTAACTTGCACGGTCTGTACCATTCTTAGCAGGTACCAGCATTTGTGAGCAGCACAAATTGTGTACAACCGCTTTCTTAATCCCATCACATGTAGGCCATTTTTAAATAGAATTTTTTTTGTCTGGTAAAGAATTCAAGTGTTTCGGTAAGATCTAGAGGTTGAGATCTGTGAGGTTTTGCATTTATGACCGTATGGTTCTTGTTTTCCTTCTTTGTTTTGTGAAACCTTGTTATTGTCATATATATTGAATTGTTCAAAACCAGAGGGTAAAAAGGTCACACAGACCAACTGTTCAGTAAAAACTGCAAGAAAGATCCATCTAAGCTAGAATCTTCAGTGTTTAACTGATGTAGCAGAAATTACTGTAGTAACTTTAAACAGTTAACCTGAAGGTTTCTTTAAGATAAATTTATCAGGGGGTGTCACTGTGTACACTGTTGAGAACCCACAATGGCTCATTGGTTAAGCTCTCTCATGTGCAGGTCTAGGGCTCATTCCCTACCTACAATCACTGTCTGACGGTAGTTTGCATGTCCTCCCCATGTCTCTGTGGGTTTTGATGGGTAATGTAATTTCTTTTCACATCCTAAAATAGGTTGGTTGACCGTTTTCTCTAAACAGTCTGCATATTTTGCATTTACCCTTGCCTTTATGGCTCAGATCATGTCTGAAACTGGTCTAAAGCAGACTTATGTAACTAAAAAGTAAGGAGAAATGGAGGGTTTTATTACAGACAGCTATAAAGATGTCTAAAATATGTGACAGTATTGCTGCTAGGAGAAGATAGCTGAAGTTTGGAAACACGAATGTATGTAAACAATGTATGGAATATGAATGTGTGTATGTGTGATACTTTCAGTAAGTTTGTTTGTGTCTTTCGGCTTTTCCCGGCTAGGGGTCACCACAGCGGAACTCCGGTCCGCTAATGATTGGAAGTTGATTTTTACGTGCCCAGTTACCAGCCCTGACGCACAACCTTCAACGAAGGTATGCCCATTCACGCATGTCTCCATGCAGAAGACGCCCTAGCCGAGAATCGAACCGGACAGCATATTAATGTGAGGCGACAACGCTACCGCAGCACCACCACCGCTAATGAGTATAATTCCATTGTTTGTCAATAAAATTTTGGATGATGATAAAAATGTCTTATTACTCATAAGAGAAGTTTTTCTACTGGTTAGTTCACCGAAAATGTGCTTTTGCAGTTGGACATACCTTGTTAATGAATGTGAATAAATCAGTAAAGAAATAAAAAAAAGTGAAGCCTTCTGATGAAGGGTGTTATGTAAACTGCTTTTTAAGCATAGCTTTGCCAGTTGCATACTGTATAAATGTAAGCACTTTATTTACATATTTGTATTCTCAAAGTCTGTACACTAGAATGACAGACAGTGTAAGTTCCTAAGAAGCATTTTTCACATGAAATTACAAGATGGTTGAAAATCAGACTGTCAGAAATATGTACTCCGTATTGTCCCCATACAGCAAGACACCAACTTCGGGGGGAAGATGACATAGTCTGCAAGATGTATTGTTTTTTTTATCTAGTTTTTAACTGTATCATGAGAAGTGTTGGAAAAATCATAGACTAAATGCAGCTGAATGGAAAGGAGCTGTACATTGAACTGATGCAATGTGGATCCATAAAGTTGGATGCCTTGACATAGGTTCAGTCAAGTGACAAGGGAAATGAACTGTAAAAATGACACTTTGCCTAACGACACTTGTAGCCATCAGTCTCATCTAGAAATAGACCTTGGGTAGTTTTTACCTCACACAGTGTAGTGAGCGATTATAACTAAACCATAAAATTGTTCTCAGGTTATCACTACTCCTGAATAAAACAACAAAGACCAGTAAATCCAACAAAAAAGTATTTGTTATATAAAACAGCTAGCCAAAAACTCTAGTGCCTCAGCTTAACAACCTTCAGGGAGTAAAAAAACATATCACCTCAAACCTTAAATAGTATTCCTAAAATCACCTGATCATACCAATTAAACAATTAAATAATTAAATGTCTAAATTAAAAACTTCCAGTTGCAGTCTTTATGAAGTCCAGCAGGTGCCAAGGTTCCATATTTTAGAATAAATACAGTTTATTTATATAAAAGTTTTTTTTCTTTATATCTAAACAATTATCATAAAGAATTATTTTCCCCAAAATAGTAATCCTTAAGTTCCCCTGGATCACTGTTATGATATAATTTAAAATGTGTAGCAAGACCCTTTGGTCTCTTTTAAGAAAGACGTAATATTAAAGATATGCTTGTTCACAGCAGATTTACGATACCTAGGAGCAATTTACTTAAGGAACTAGACATATGGGAACCTTTGCTTGTAATGGTTGTTCTAGCTGTAAAGTACATTATTAAAACATTTGATAAAATTAATTGTATACATTTTTAGGCCCAGTGAAAGACATTGTTGTAATACGGAAGAAATTGTTTATGTATTAAACTGTTGCTGTGATTTGTCCTATACAGGGAAAAGCAAGAGGGCTTTCAAGCTAAGATTACAAGAGCATGCTAAGGATATTAAGAATGCCAGACTTTATAGCCCTCTTGCTACACATTTTAAATTACATCATAACCGTAATTCAGGGGAACTTAAGGGTACTGTTTTGGAGACAGTAATTGTTTATAATTGTTTAGATATAAAGAAAAAACTTTTGTATAAAGAAACTATATTTATTCTAAAATATGGAACCATGACCCCTGCTGGACTTAATACACACTACAATTGGAAGTTTTTAAATATTTAATTGTTTTATTGGTATGATTAGATGCTTTTTGGAATACTGCTTAAGGTGTGAGGTGATGTAATGTTCTTTTTACTCCTTGAAGGCTGTTAAGCCGAGGCGCTATAGTTTTTGGTTTTGAACTATTTTATATAATAAATATTTTTTTGTTAGATTTACTGGCCTTTGTATTTTTTTTATCCAATTACTTTTTCTTTTTCTATAACCCGTGATGGTGGTGCTGCGGTAACGTTGTCGCCTCACAGCAAGATGTTGTCCCGTTCAATTCTCAGCCAAAGCGTCTTCTGTGTGGAGACGTGCTTGAATGGGCGTACCTTCGTTGAAGGTTGTGCATCAGGGCCGGCAACTCGGCACGTAAAAAAATAACTGCCAATCATTAGCGGACCGGAGTTTCGCTGTGGCAACCCCTAACCGGGAAAAGCCGAAAGAGACACACACTTTTTATTCTTCTATATTTGTTTATCATCGTGTAATTTGCTATTTATCACTACTCCTGAGTTTGAATTATTTATTAGGATCAGGGCTGTGGAGTATCAGTTTGATAAATCAGTGTGCTTCATAAAAATGAGGAAATGTTTGATCATTGGATGAAGAGTATCTAGAGGTTAGACAGATTTCACAGTAGCAAAGTAATGGACAGGTACCAAGAAAGTGTATATATTTCTACAAAGAAAATGTCTTTGACACACGGTTTTTATTGCTTTTAGAGCATTACATTGCATTCCTCCCTCTGTTTTTCTATATGGTAACAGTAAAACCCGGTTTTAAAACTGCTCTACTCAGTCCCTGAATGCTGGGGCTCTGAGTTTTCTGGCCTATTTGTTTCAGGTATTCTTTAAGAGGTTGCTCACGTTATGCACCAGTTATTAATTTAGTTATTTGTTTGTGTTTCTTTGGTGACAGAAAGTTCTGGCTGGGTTGAACCCATTTTCTGCAGTTTCAGAGAGCATACAGAGAATCTTATAAGTCTTGTACATAAATGTCAAATGATATCTGAAGGAAAGAAACTGATGATAAATATGCTTTATGCAGTGCTTGTGAAGGGACTAAAAATCTGTCTCAATGCATCAAGCGCAAAATAACTGTTCAGTGTACTGTAAAGCAGTTGATGTTAAGTTGTTTCTCTCGCCTTCATTCTTGCTGGTTGGGTTCGTAGCCGATCTTCGGCTCCGACTTGGCCATTTTCTAAAGCTCGAGAGCTGTTTACTGGCTCGAGGCCTCCCTATATCCCACAATGCCTGGCGCTAGATTCCCAGATCTCGTTTGCCGCTTCAGCTACGAGGTTGCGCTTTACTGGCTCAGGTCGTATTCATCTTTTTGTCATAATTAGTTGTTACATTTTTGTATATATTTCAAGCTTTTTTGTTCTTAGTAGTGTAGTACTGTTAGATTAGTTGTAGTACCTGTGTTTTCTGCCTTTTAGGAAACTCGTTTTAATTAGAGAGTCCCCCCCCCCCCCATCTCCCTAAAGTAGGCCGTTTAAATTAGAGGCTATCCCCTTCCCTTTTATAAACCTTTTTCCAGTAGGAAGTAGTGTTTAGCCTTTGTAGTTAAAGATAATTTTATTTTTATTTTTGCTAGTATTGTTACTCTCTTTCATTTTTTGTGTGAAGGTGTGGGACTATGTGTGTGTGTGTGTGTGTGTGTTTATTTACACTAGTCTAATATTCTTCAGTTGGTATCCCTTTTTCTTTAGCATGTCAAAGGATACCAAGGTATCAGGGTTCAAGAAATGTGACTCATGCTGTCAGAAAATGTCTCTGACAGACGGTCACACTTCTTGTGTTTATTGTTTGGGAGCCCTACACCTGTAGGACTCTTGCTCGGTATGTCATGCCTTTAGTCAGAGAGTCCTGCAGGAGTGTAGGAATAAGTTGATTCTTGGGGGGGTTACTTAAACCCGAGGGGTCTCCGGCGAAGTTTCAGCCAGCGAAAACCCCTAAGCCCTACAAGAATCCATTATTTTTTGGTTGCAATAAAATGTTTTTTACTATTCACAGTCATTTTTATTCCATTGGTGATATCAGTGTCCTGTGGCTTTTGGGCAGCTGTTTGTCCCTAAGCACACCAACCCGTCGGCTCCCAATACGGAGCCGTCGCCAGGTGGAGCATCTGCTTCTATTTCGGTTCCGGCCGGAACCGAAGTATCTAAATCTCACTCGGCTCCGACCTTGGTGTCGGAACCGTCAGGGAGCCGTAAGCGATCTAGGTCACCATCCCTAGAGTCTATTTGCTCGGCTCCGGGGTCGCCCTTACTACAATCTGAACTGAGCCATCGGTCCCACTCTTCTCGGTCCTCGAGGCTATCCGATCATGACTTGGAGAGAGTGGTTAGTAGATTCCTCACATTGCAGGCCCTTGCTAAAATGTTAACTAGCCCTCCTCATCAGGCTGTGGCTGTTCCTGTTTCTGAAGTAGTTCCTACTCTGACTCCTCCTGCCAGTTCAGAGCCGGAGCTTGTTGGGGCTCGGATCTTGGAAACATCGGCGCCAATGCTTCCCCTTTCGGCTCCGTCATCTGCTCCGATTTCTTCAATGGTTCCGTCCTTGGAGGGATCTGGGTGCTGAGACTCCCTCAAAGGCTCCGAGGGGGTGAGTGGCTTCGGAACCTTGTCCGACCCCGTTCTCCCTCTCGGAGCCTCTGCGCAGGTAAGCTCGGCTCCTACATCGGCCTCGGAGCTGTCCCTTTCGGTGCCGGGGAGGATTCCTGTCTCTTCGGAGCGGGGCCCCTCTTCTCTGCCAGACAGGGGCACCTTCGAGGTCATGAGGTGCGTGCTGACTTCCGAGTCTGCACCTCGATCAGCCCCTTCAGCTCCTCCCCCCAGGGTGCCTGCTTCGGTCTCTGCCCCTCCTCCAGACCCCAAGTGAGGGGATCAAATGCTCCAGGTCACCCCACTGGGTGTATCTTCCTCTTCCGAGGCCTCCCCTGAGATTTCAGAGGAGCCCCCTCGTAAGAGGAAATGTAAGAGGAAACATGTTGACTCCCCCGAGTTTGTCACGTCAGATACCGACTTGGAGGATTCGGAAGGGTCCCCAAGATCCCCCTCTGAAGATGTCTCTTTTAAGACATTCTTGAGATCCTTAGGCAGAGGAGGAACTGGACTGCCCTTAACCCTTCTGAGGACGAGTCGGTATTCCTGGACGTGTTTGGTTCTTGCCCCTCCACCTCCTGGGTGTCTCCGCCTTTCGATCCATTGATGGAAGTAGTGGCTCGAAAGGTGTGGTCAGCCCCGGACACACTGGAACCAACCCCCCGCAGGCCCACTAAGTTTATTACGACCCCTCAAGATAAACAGTTTTTGACAAAGGGTGTCCTCGTTGATGCCATGGTGGTAGCAGCTGCCACGAAAAAGGAGTTGGCTGACACTTCTGTACCTGTCCATCCCCCTAATAAAGAGTGTAGGACGATGGACAGATACTGCAAGCAGATGTTTTCTTCAGCGACTTTCTCCATGCAGTCGCTGAATTACTTGTGCCACTTCACCCGCCTCCAGAGGGATCTCCTCAAGGAGCTAAGTGATACCCTTCAAGATCCATCAGCTGCGACGGCTCAAGACAAGATTAACTCCCAGCTGGCGACTCTTAATTCTATCGTCAACTCCTCCATGCGGCTCATTTTGTATGCAGCTGATGGAGCAAGTAGGGCAGCAGGCATAGGCGTGGCTTTGAGAAGACATGCCTGGATGCGGTTATGTAACTTTGCTGATCCCTTCAAGGCATCTTTCACCAATACCCCTTTTGATGGTTCAGCTCTGTTTGGACCTCAGGTGAAAGATACCCTTACCAGGTGTGAGCAGGAAGGCAAGACTCTCTCTGCCGTGGGAGTCCGTTTTTCCACTCCCTCTAGACCATACCCTAAAGGTCAGAAGAGTGGAAAGATGTGATTCCGGAAACCCCAGGGAGCCATGCCTGACACACATGGCGAGTTTCCCTCCAAAGGCAGAGGAGGGAACAACAATAGACGCCGCCCGCGGGGCAGAGAGGGTCCACAGAAACAGGGCAGCAGAGAATTTTTCTCTGACAAGCCCTTCCAGCACCCCTGAGGGGCTGCCCGGCTGTCCGCCTTCGGAGGCAGTCAGGGGAAGGTGGTCTCTGTACCCAGAAGCCTGGCGTCTCATCACATGAGACAGATGGGTATGGTCTATCATATCCGGAGGTTACAAAATCCCTTTTGTCCACACCCCCTTAAAATCAAACAATCCCATCCCAGATGTTCCACCCGGTCTAAGGGAACATGCAGTACAAGAAATTTCAAAACTGCTAAAAAAACGGGCCATCCAACAAGTCCCAGCAGACCAGCAAGGATCCGGAATTTACTCAAAGTTCTTTTTGGTACCAAAAAAAGACAGGAGACTGGAGACCCATTTTGGATCTCAGCAGGCTAAACAAGTATGTTCAAAGAACGAAGTTCCGGATGGTCACGCTTCAGTCCATTCTACCCATTTTGGGTCAGGACAATTGGATGTGCTCCATAGATCTTCAGGATGCGTATTACCATATCAAAATGGACAGGCGTTCCAGAAGGTTTCTCCACTTCCGGCTGGGAGCCAGTCATTACCAGTTCAGAGCCCTGCCCTTTAGTCTCACCACAGCCCCCAGAGTGTTCACCAAATGCATGGCAGTGGTTACCGCTCACCTGAGATGGCAAGGATTCCAGGTGTTTCATTATCTAGACGACTGGCTCCTTACTGCTACCACCAGACATCAATTGCTGAGAGCCAGGGACTATAAAATCCAAACATGCTCCAACCTAGGTATCACAATAAATTTCGAAAAGTCTGCATTGTCGCCTTGTCGGTCTTTAACCTTTATAGGCGCAAGATTAAATACGAAAGATCTGTCTGCAAGACTTCCAATAGACAGAGTGGCAGACATTCGCCGACACGTACAGGTATTATTAGGATGCAGAAAGATTCAGGCCAGATTCGTCCTAAAAACTTTGGGTCTCATGGCAGCAGCGATCATATTAGTTCCCCTGGCTCGTTTTCACATGAGGATTCTCCAGTGGATGCTTTTCACCCAATGGTCCTTTCAACAACTTCCTATGTCTCACAAGATAATCATGCAGTCATGCAAAGACCACTTGGCTTGGTGAATGGTCTCCCCATCAGTACCCTAGGGCAGACCATTTGTCCTTCCTTCTCCAGTTGCCACGGTGACCATGGATGCCTCCCTGATCGGGTGGGGGGGGGGCATTTTCAGGGCAGGACTGTCCAGGGCACCTGGCAACCCCACGAGTACCACTTGCACATAAATGTCTTGGAGATGAGGGCGGTGCTTTTAGCGTTGCAAGCTCTTTAGAACTCTCTACCCACTGGCACTATTGCAATTCACACAGACAATATGTCTGTAGTGTGGTACATCAACAAGCATGGCGGAACCAAGTCCTATCCCTTATGTCGAGAAGCACTCAGACTATGGCAGTGGGCGATCTCCTCTCAACGGTTTCTGACAGAAACGCACATCCCTGGGAAGTCCAACGTCATAGAGGACAAGCTAAGCAGAGCTATTCTCATGCCTCATGAGTGGTCTCTCAATCGGACAGTAGCAGACAAGCTCTTCCGCAAATGAGGTCAGCCTTACTGCGACCTTTTCGCAACTCCTCTCAACAGCAAGTGCGACAGTTTCTTCACTCTCTTCCCGGACACACCCCCAGAGACGATCTAGTTCACGATTGGCCCCAGGGACTTCTGCATGCATCCCCCCCCTTTCCGCTAATTCCCAAACTAATTCAGAAAGCTACCGTGCTGGGTTGCAAGATGATCCTCTTTGCCCCCTACTGGCCTTGACAAATCTGGTTCCTGTTCCTGCATCGTCACCTTCTAGAGCAGCCTTGGAATCTGGACCCAGTTCCGGACCTCCTGATCCATCAGTCGGGCAGGCTGCATCAATCTCTTCAGTCTCTCAACCTCACTGCTTGGTTGTTCCACTTCCAACTTTAGCCAGGCTTCCCAGTATTTCCCATTCTGTGTGTGAGATTATCCTTTCTTCGCACAAACCTACAACCAGGAAGACTTATGCTAGTAAGTGGAAACGTTGCTTTTTCTGGGCAGAGGCTAGTAATATAGATCCTTTTACGGCCCCTGTCCATAACGTTCTAGATTTTTTAGCAGAACTTTTTCAAGCAGGCTCATCTTCTGCCACCATTAGAGTTCAATTAGCAGCAATCTCAAATTTCCATACGGGCCTGTCAGAAACCAGCATAATGTCCCATAAGCTTTGCAAAGCTTTTCTTAAAGGAACAATTTTGCTCAGGCCTCCAGTGAGAGATCCCCCGCCTCTGTGGGATTTGAATTTGATCCTAGCTTCCTTGATACTGCCTCCTTTTGAACCGGCAGCTTCCTGTTCCTTGAAATTGCTTTCTTGGAAAACCCTCTTTTTGGTGGCCATTACTTCAGCGAGGAGAGTTTCTGAACTTCAAGCCCTATGTGTTGGTCCTCCTTACCTAATTTTCCATAAGGATAGGGTTTCACTCAGGACTAATCCTTCGTTCCTTCCTAAGGTCCCCTCCGAAAATAATTTGAATCAGTCCATTGATCAGCCAGTTTTTTTTCAAAATTATTCCAACAAAGCTGAACACAAATTACACCAGTTGGATGTTCATAGGCAATTACATTTCTATTTGCATAGGACTGAGCAAATAAGGAAATCAGACCAACTCTTCCTGTCCTATGCGAAGGGTAAGCAGGGTCGACCAGTGTCTAAACTTAAGTAACCTTATCCAGGTGGTTGTCCTCTATTATTACCCTTATTTATCAGTTGAGGAATAAAGAACTCCCTGCCAAACCTAAAGGCCACTCTACTAGGGCTTTAGCTACGTCGGTAGCCTTTCAAGCAAGACTACCAGTGGAAGCCATTTGTGCGGCGGCCACATGGGCCACCCCTCATACCTTCATTTCACATTATAAATTGGATGTGGCCTCTAGGAGTAGAGCTGATTTTGGTTCCACTGTGCTCGAGTCTGTTCCGATGAGCCACCCAGGACTAAGGTGCTAGGGACGCTGTCCCAACCAGCAAGAATGAAGGCGGGAGAAACAACTTAACATTAAGAAGTTATGTACCTACCATAACGTTCCATGTTAGTTGTCTTCTTCTCGCCTTCTTTCTTGCGTCCCACCCTCCATCCCCCTAGCCTAGATAGACCGAGAAGAGTCCTCCTACGAGTCTTGTCTCTGGCTGAGTCTTACCCGATTTATGTCCTCTATCTTTTCTTTAGCCCTATAGCTGAAGTCTTACTATTGGGACAGTTGTCCTCTTGTATTGTTATGGTGTTAGGTCTTTCAAACGAGATCTGGGGATCTAGCGCCAGGCATTGTGGGATATAGGGAGACTTCGAGCCAGCAAATAGCTCTCGAGCTTTAGAAAATGGCCGAGTCGGAGCCGAAGATCAGCTCCGAACCCAACCAGCAAGAAAGAAGGCGAGAAGAAGACTAACATGGAACGTTATGGTAGGTACATAACTTCTTATTATGCAACACATTAACTGTCTCCCTTAGTACTTTTATGAATTAGGTAGGCTGACCCAGAGTAGCTACTAAATTCAGTTTATTATTTCTGTAATTATAGTTATCAAGTTATTATGGAAAAAATTATTTGGAATAGAGATTAGGCTTCTTTGCCAGTTATGATATTAGACTTTTAAACACTTACTTTGGGCTGTTTTTTTTTTTTTGTATTTGTGGAGCAGCGGTTAGCGTTGTCACCTCACAGCAAGAGGTTCTCCCATTCGATTCTCGGCTGGAGCGCCTCCTGTGTGGAGTCTGCCTATCCTGCCTGTGGTCAAGTGATGTTAAAGACATGCAGGTAGGTGTGTGAATGGGTGTGCCTTCTTTGAAAGTTGGGTGTCAGGCTGGCAACTCGGCACCATAAAAATCCACTGCCAATCATTAGCAGACCGAAGTTCTGTTGTGGCGACCCCTAACCGGGAAAAGACGAAAGACATTACTAGTATTTTTCCCAGCTGCCATCACAGAATAACAAAAGATGTTAACTGAAACATGTTCTCTGTTATTTTCCTTTCCTTTTACTCTAAGTTGTCTTTTTTTATATATCAAGTCCACTGGCGTGTCATTTGGTCACAGAGTTAATTAAAAAAAAAAAAAGAAAATGTCAGTGATGTAAGTGAATGGTATTTGGATTTCTAATGTTAAAAAAAATTGCATTGAATGTCAAAAAAAATTAAATAAGCAAACATTAATACACTCACTATATTGTAATTAGTAATTGGCTGTACTAGCTGTGCTTTGTACTGCTGAGTTTGCCGATGCTAGTCTGAATGGTTAATAGCCAAATGGCTTTTCACAGAACATAGTATAGAATTAAGTATAGTTTTCATTAGTGAACGTTCTTGTTCACATTGATAAGTAAGTCTAACTCTGATCTCAAGGCAGAAGCTTGTCTGACAGGCATACCTATCAGAAAAAGAATATCAATGTGCTGTGACCTTGAATTAGCAAACCCTTTTCATTTTCAAGCTCAGATCACAAGGATTTTGAACTCTTGATACCTAGAAGGCTGAACT
Organism: Protopterus annectens; assembly: GCF_019279795.1. NCBI lineage: Eukaryota > Metazoa > Chordata > Ceratodontiformes > Protopteridae > Protopterus > Protopterus annectens. Next base: position 448,365,600 of record NC_056746.1, on the reverse strand, counting down.
TTGAAAGTCAGTTCCAGTTCACGTGCCTCAGTGTTGTACACAAAATAGGTCATTTGTCACAAAATTCATGGACCCATCTACTGAACTTGTTTTTTTCCAACAATTCCATATACTATCATAGGACCCAATGCTAGGTGATGGCAATGAAATTATTTTTTCAGACTGGGAAAGTAATTAAAGTTAGCAATTTCGATGTTTTCTGAAAGCAGCTTACCAAAGAAGCCATCCCGGTCTTCATACAGTTGAAATAAACTAGAATCTATCCATTGGACCCATCTTAAAGGTTAAAGCCAATAAAGTTTAAGATATATACACTGGGGCGTTTGTGCTTACATGATAATATTATATTACATGGTAACATCAATTTTAATAATTCTACCTATTTTATTTATTTATTTATAGGATATATATATTTATTTATTTATTTGTATTTATATATATGTTTTTACATAAATTTATTATACGACATACAATTTATAAATATTTATAAATATTTATTATCATATTTAATAGATGTATGAAATTGATGGTTTAGATTTATATAAGGGTTACATGGAACAACACATTCAAGAAATAGGAAATAAAAGATTGAATTAATAGGTCATACAGGTTTTGGACACTAGAGGGAGCATTTTATTAAGGTTTTTAGTGTTTGCAGCATTTTGCACAGAAGTCTCTTCAGTACATATATTTTTATGGTTATATTTTGAATGAATGAACTTTCCCAATGATTTTCAACATAATGTTTAATTATTCACATGAAAATCTAATATTCAATTTGTTATATTTATTTTAAAGTAAGGTATACACATGAGCTTTCCTTTTTTGAAATTCCTTTTCAGGAATTAATATTAATGAGACAAGAAAGGAAATCGATTGGTTTATTTGAAATAATGAGATGATATTTCACAGGTTAATTGATTGTAATTAAAGTATAAAAGCTGAATGTTTTTAAGTGGTTTTATCTGATGAAGTCCTAGAATAAGGGACGAAAACGCATGTGATCTTGGTTTAATAAAAGCGTTCAAGTACGTGGTTGGTGTCACTTTCGTGTTTTGAACTGGAAGTAGTATTGCATTCCACTCTACGGCTTTTTTAGTTTGGATTGTTTGGTTAATAGTGAAAAGCCACACTACTTTTGGTTGAAATAAACTATTCTTTGTCTTTTGTAACTTATTATTATTAAGTGGAATGTGTTACCTCTCAAAACCATAAGTCCCATCAGTTATTTTCCATATACCTTTGGGTTCTGGAAGTGTCACAGAAGTGCTGGAGAAAGCCTTCTCCATTCTACAGCTCTTCGCCAGTAGTGAAGTTCCACCTTTGCCCTGTGTGATGTTGCATGGGGATGGAGTATGCCAACCTAAATCTAATGCTGTTTATTGCATTGCTGTATTTCAATGTACTTCTTGCTATGCCTGGTAGAGGTATTGAGATTCAGAAACATACTACGTTAATGAATCTCAGTACTTATTCATGACTTAGTGTTGCCCATTCCCACAGTGCCACCTGTATGTCAGATATGAGAATGCCTGCATGTAGTTTTGAAAGTCTGTCATGCAGACATGATCACATCTAACAAGGCAGAGGTGGGATGCAGTGGTCCTTTCAACTCAGTGTAGTTAAGAAATGGTGGAATAAGTAAATTTCACTTGTACACAGAGGAGGTAACCACTGAAAAATGATCACCATCACATATGTGTGTGGACTTTTGCTGTCCGTCCACTATCTTCTCTCAACCTGCAGTATACTTCACTTCCATATGAGTGCTGGCAATGGAGGCATGTAAGCTGTACAGCACTATAGATTCATCTGTTTCATTCTGGATGGGTAAAGCTAATTATTTAAAAAAGTCCATTTGCATTCAAAGTCCAAGGAAGAATTGCAAGTTTATCTCATTATGAACCCCCCCCCCCCAATTCCTGTTTTAGAATTGGAAGCACTGCTTTGGGAGTCCTAATTTGCCTATATGTCTTGGGACTTCAGGAGCAGTCCTTATAGATTTGAGTGGTGTAAGTGCTTGGAGTAGCATGCTACCCCAAGCAAAATGTGTTTGGCATCAGACTTCTTGTCAGGGTAGGGAATGCCTGAAGAGTCTTTGAGCAGTGTTCCTTCTCCTTCCAAGAGTATAACTGTAATTTTAATACTGAAACTTTCAGTGAACATTTATCTTTGATGAAAAGAAACCAAACAAAAAAAAATAGTGAAGCAACATAATTCTAGCAGTTTGGAGCAACAATGAGGCCAGGCTAATTGTCATGCTGAAGGGGTCTTTCTTAAAACTAACACTTATAACTTATTGACTGAAAAGATATTAGGCAGTGCGGAAGGAGAGATGTTTGCATCTGTTATGTCAGAACTGCACAACATTCACACAAATTTATTTCATATAAAATGGTCAGATAATTTAATGGTAGAACTGGAAGCAGCCTCGAATTCTTTTTCTGACTAGTTGGTTTATTTGAGGGAGGTAAAAAGCACAATAACCACCTCAGAAGCAACATTGCAACTTTTAGAGGCTAAAATTGTGGTTGTAGGAGGTAGACGTAGGTGTAATAACATGCACGCAGGTATTTCTGAAAAGCCTGTGGGGTAAATTGTGTGGAGTTCATGAAAGATATGTTAATGGAATGGACTTGTCTGCTAAGAGAAGAGACAGTAATTGAGAGAACCCATAGGGTTTTTCACCCACAGTCAAAGTTTAAAAGGACTCCTCTTGATTTGCTTCTACACTTATGAACTTTAAGGAATTTGTCAGAATTATGGCCTTATAGAATAAATAAAGGCGATAGATCACGAATATTCAGCTGGTAGATCATGATTATTCAGCTGAAACAAGGAAAAAGAGCAGGTTTTGTAATGCAGTGAAGCTGTGTAGGAGAAGAGAGTTTTGCATTTAAAATGTTGCGACACCCTGACCCCAGGTGTAAATATGTGAAAAAAGGTTGTGGATAGATGGATGGTATCAAGACATCTTCACAGTTAGCCTTCCTTGGGGAAGCAGTCTCATTTCATACTTCTAAAGGTGCTCAATCCATTTCTTCATGTAGGATGACAAGTGTTACAGAAGATGATACTCTAACCACTCAAGGGCAACTATGACAGGACATAAATGAACATTTTCCCAGCCGTGAGAAAAATGGTAGAAAGGAAGAAAAAACAAAGTAGTTAGTGTACATGATTTTGGTATACAGCATGCTGTATGTAAACTTTGTGTTTAAGGGTGTGTCCCCTTTGAGTCAGGGGAGTATCTTTTAAGCATTTGCTTGTCTAGGCAGGTAGAGGAATGTCATGGTTCATTGAATGGAGGAAACATTTAAAGGAAAATTGTAGATATGGAATGAAAATAAGCTACAGAGAGTCAAAGTAAAACAGTGTGCGAGAAAGAATGACACCTTTGTAGCAGTGAATGTATGAGGTAAATATGAAATGCAAAGCTTGTGAGAAGCTTAAAGAAGGATACTGGGTCTGTAATGTTTTGAAGGTTATTTCATGTTGAGGTGAAAGTAATTTAGGCCATCCTGAAACTTTTTATCAGGGCCTCAGCATTTAACTCCAGGGCTGAGATATTTTACATGTTTTGCTGCATACATGACTAATTCAAATGGGGAAGGGAAAGATGTTCTGAAATGGATGAATGACATATTGGAAGAACGTAACATTGTTTTGTTCACCCCACTACAGCTAAGACTTTTAAACGTTTATCCAGAATATCCGTTCTGTTGGAGACAGATTTTCTCCTACTTGCGAAGGGTACTATGTTACAATACTTGAATGTTTGTGCAACATTTTTTGAATGTTTTTCTTATTTATTTACAAGTTCAGAAGAAGTTTTATAAAATTTGGGATGAAAGAATACCCCTCAACCTCTCAGCACAAGAAACCTGGACAAAGCCAAAAATAATGGGGGGGACAAAGGCTCAAAAATAGGGACAAATTTTAAATATTGTTTTTATAAACTTAGTTGCTAAAACAAAAGGTTTTGTATAACCATGCATTTTCTGAAGGGTATGAAACTCAAACATATTTCATTATTTAGTGAATTCAGTCCTCACTGATTTGCCATAAAGTCACAATTTTGTGCCGAACATACCAAAAGTATAAGGCAAAAATTTGGACATTCTGTGAAAATCTAGACAGTTGAGAGGTGCTTATGCAAGAAGTGCCCTTCACAAACTTGACTTGAGTTGATTTTAGACAGCAGCAATGATCTTTCCACACAGTAGGGGGAATAAGATAAAAGAAGTATGGGACAGGTATAAGGAATTTCATTAATTTTATTGACAGGAAAGACATTTAGTGGATCCAGGCTACATGCAAAGCTACTGGAGGTGCTTGAAAAAGTGATTTTATGAGAAGGAAGAGACTGAACTCAAAGTGATGGAGTTGCAGGATGATCTAGGTGAAATTCTGGGTTACAAGGCAGACTAAGCTAAGAGAACTCTTAGAATGTTAGATTTTGAAATAACACCTAAAGGACAAGAACATTTAGCTCTGAGGCTTAAATAACAGAAAAAATGAAAGGTCAATATAAAAAGTAGTTTCTGTACATCAAAGGATAATCAGCCAATACTTAGTACAAAATTGAATCCTAGTGGTTAGTGCCCATGATGAAGGTTTCCCCGGGTATTAAATGCTGCTCAGCATCTCTCTGAGGAGGGTTAGCCAGATAAAATTTCATTCCAAATGGTTAAACAGCTGAAATCTTGATGAAGACATAAAAGAAATGAATACTCAGTCCTCGATCGTGGTTTAAATCCTTTATGGGCAAATAAGTCTTACTCACTATATTGAGGAACAGTGCTTCCAGTGCTGTATTTATTGCTAAAAATGTAGGAGTGCACCATGTAGGGGCCACTCTTTGGTAAGGTGAGCTACAGTGAGCAGAAGCTACTGCACTTCGTGTGCGACGTAAAGAAATTACAACTTCTGTCTGGCTGTTAGAACTTGTATGGGCAGAACAACTTTATTGTATTTTATTATTTAGTTGTATATTGCTGGTATAATTTTTGTCATAGAAGTTGATTTAAGTCCCTTTGAATTCTTTGCTACTTTGTGTAATTTTTTTTCCTTTACAATATTTTATTCAATTAAAGCTGAATATGGATTCCTTAAATGAGTATGCAATTAACGATTTGCTAATGCACAAGTATCTTGTACAGTGTAATAAATGCTATGCATATTTAATGGTAACGGCTGATAACACTGGTGATCTTTGTTCCTCGTGTCAAAAGTTGGATGATTTGCTTACCATTGTTAGAAGCAAATCTCGACTTGATGATGATTGCACATGTGCAATTGGCATGGCATGGCTTGGAGAACTGTTGTATCATATATTAATGACTGGACTGATGACCTAAATAATGTTAGGCATAGAACAAATAGAACAGATTTAGGAAATGATGCATCTATTTTCTGCAAAGAACATTCAACTCCTATGATGAGAACTATGGAATTGTGGATGCAAGTACTCAGCAATCTGAGGATCCGGTTTGTTTAGAAGGAAACAAAAAAGAAAGGAAGAATTTCTCAACAAATAACAAGAAACTGATGACTGTAAAGGAAAGAGAATACATAGTAACAATGATGCTGCTTTGTTATGTAACACACTGGTGACAGGGAATGAAGATATCTGTCTATCAGAAAACCCTCAGTCTACAGAAAAAGGCATCACCTTTCCAATGGAAAAGGTGAAAAGGAAGAAATCAAAACTGAACGTGGAAGGATTGAAGTACATTACTGTAATAAAAAGGAAGAGAAAGACAGATGTTGACTACATGGCTCAAGCTGTGGATTTACAGTGCCAGCTGGATGAGAATGGAAAACAGTGGAATTAATAAGACTAATAGTGATGAAGATCTATCCTTCGTAACAATTGATAGAGCTGAAATGACTATTAGAAGCTGAAGATTCTTCTGAGATGGTCAGCAAAGATATTCTTGTAATTGGAGTTTCAGTTACTAGAGTAACTGATGCATATATTTGCAAAGATGGTAATGAACATCGAGTAGTGTTATTCTTGCCCGGAGCAAAAATAGAAGATGTGAAACAAGCCTTGGAACACCTTAATGTAAGGAAGTATGGCTCTGTTTTTATTCATGTTGGTACAAATGATGTCACCAACAAAGATTCTCTGAATGTTGGTCGGGAACTGACAGCCCTCCTAGATAGTATAGCTAGTACTGGTGTTAGGACATATTTTTCACAAATCACCTATAGAAAGGATAGTCAGGTCACTGTGAATGAAAATATTTTTTGGATTAACACCTACATGGAAAAAATGTCCTGTTTTAAAAAAATGGAAATGTATAGAGCATCCAAGCCTTCATTTGGGCACACGTGCTCAGACGGGATGGTGTGCATTTGTCTAGATTAGGGAAAATCATTTTTGCAGCAGATATTTTGCAATATTTGACAAACACTAGCCAGGATTTTTGCCAGGTCAGAAATGTAACAGTTTACAGATAGCAACATTTGATGCATCTCTGATAGTTGTTAATGCTAGGAGCATTAATAATAGTGTTTTTATTCGAAGATGTGCTACGTTCCCACAAGATTTATGTTATAGTTTGTGAAACATGGTTAAAGAACAATGACTGGAAACCAGTTCTGTCAGGGTATAAATGTTTTTACTGTAATAGACATTCTAACAAAAAATCAGGTGGAGGTGTTATGATAGGCATTAAAGATAGCTATGAGGCTTGTGATTATTATATGTTCAATGATAATACCAATACTATAGACTGTGTAACTGTGACAATAAAGACAACACTGGAACATATAACAATTGCTGGAGTGTACAGACCACAAAAGTCAAGTGCAGATGACCTTGAGGAATTCATACATTTCTTGCATGAAACACAGGAGGGAAGAATAATATTAGCTTGGGACTTAAATTTACCAGAAAAAGACTGGAATAATATTTATTCAACAATGTTAGTAAAGAAATTATTCACAGAGTATATTCAGGAACAACAAATGCTTCAGATTGTAAAAAAACCTACCAGGGGACGGAATATACTAGATATTGTTTGTGTTCCTAAAGAAATTACTGTAACTTCAAGTCAAGTTTTACCACCATTGATGTGCAGTGATCATGGGATCATAAAGATAAATTTTTTGCTAGATAATTCTGCCAAACTGAAATCTAAGCCAATGCACAGAAGTTTAATTACATATTATAGGGAAGCAAAAAAAGTTGCTATATAAAACTAACTGGAGTAAGGTGTTCAGTGGAAAAACTGCAGATGGAATGTGGAAAGTTTTGAAAGAGAAATTGTTCGAGTGCAAAAAGTCAAAAAAATGTTTAACATCAGGATCTAGGCACTTAACATCAGGGGGGTATATTTCCCTAAGAACAAGATACTGGATTAAGGTGAGAGACAAAAATATAAGAAATGGAAGAGAGGTCGAACTACAACTTTGAAAACTGAAATAAATGAGCTGGACAAACAGATTAAGCATAGTGTTAGACAAGATCAAGAAAAATTTGAAGAAAATTTATATAAAGATATTGAGCATGATAGGAAACCTTTTTATAGATACATAAGTTGTGGAAGGAGTAAAGATACGCAAATTGATAAAACTGTGTGCAAATTCTAAAATTTATTCTCAGACACAACAGATTATAGATATATTTACAAAATCTTATGCAAAACAGTTTGGCTTCACAAAAGTTGTGTTGTCCTAGTGACATCCAGGTAACCCCAAATACTGGAATCAAATTAGATTATATTGAAAAAAAAACTGTGCAAACTGGATCCAAACAAAGTGCAGGGAGGAGACGGAATAAGTAATGATTTGAGAACACTTAAGCAAGAACTTACACTACCATTACATCTGTTATTCACTAGGTCATATAAATAAGGGGAGATTCCTCAAGATTGGGGACATGCACTTATTAAACCTGTCTTTAAGGGAAAGGGGAGTAGGACAAACCCAGAATCATATAGACCCTTAAGTATACTTTCATGTTGTGGAAAAATAATGGAAAAGGTAATACTGGATAAGTTATTGTCAGAACTGGATAGGTTGGGACTTGAAACCATATATCAGCATGCATATGTTGAAAATAGATCTATTACCACCTGTAACATGATGTTCTATAACAATATAATAACAGCTATGAATGAAAAATTGTGCTGTGATGTGATTTATATAGATTTAACTTCAGCATTTGACAGGTTCATGCACAAAACACTGATCAATAAATTAGTACAACTAGGTATTGATGTACGGTTGATAAGATGGATAGCTGCATGGCTCACAAATAGGACATGCCAAGTATCACACACCAACTGGACAGGTGAAATCCTTGGTTACAGTCAAGGAGTCCCACAGGGCTTTGTACTAGGCCCTTACTTGTTTAGATTGTATCTTTCAGACCTTACTTTTTCACCTGAGGTGTTCTACAGTCTATATGCTGACTACCTGAAATTGGGCAAGCTGATTACAAGTGTTAGAGATAAGGCATGTCTGCAAAATAATTTGACTAAATTGACCATTTGGGGACAGGAGAATAATATGTTGATAAATACATAAAAAACTAAGCATATGAGAACTATAGTTGAATAAAAAGATTTATAAAGTCTAGGAAATCAAACATAATGAAGTTATTGTTAGTTACATTAGACCCAAACTTGAGTATGGAATAACAATATGGAAACCCTATAGGAAAACAAGCATGAATAAACTGGAAAGAGTACAGCGGAAATATACTAAGGGCATCCATGTATGTGAAAATCTAAGTTATTATGAAAGACTAAAATATCTGAACTTGTACAGTGTCTTTTACAGATATTTAAGAGGAGATCTTATTCAGGTATATAAGGCATTTAGGAACAACTACCTCTGGGAATGTTTGGGGTTATCGAAAAGTACTAGAGAATCGTCAGATAACTTATGTAGAGGATTCTGTAGGAATGCGAAGTGTACTAATTGGTTCTCTGATGGAGTAGCTGATGCTTGGAACAGACTACCAAATTACATTAAAGCAAGTACTAGTTTAGATATTTTTAAGAACAGCCTGGACATGTATTGTGGGAACAAGTGTTTTGGCATATTGGCAAGCTAGAAGGGCTTTAATGCCTGTGCTTGAAACATTTGTATGTATGTATGTAAGGTGTGTGTGTGTGGGGGGGGGGGGGTCTGCAGAGGAGTAAACCTTTATTATTATAATTATGGCCATGATGTCATAGTGGGCCTGCCTTGGTATGCTTGTGGGTTTGTTTTACAAACAGGTTGTAGTCCAGACATGCCCAGATATGTCTCAGGGAGACATGCCCATACATGTCCCAGTGATTTCATGCCCAATCATGGACGGCACAGTGGTGCAATGTTACCATTGTCTCCTCACAGCAATAGGTTCTTCATTTTGATTCTCGTCTGGAGTGCCTTCTGTGTGGAGCCTGGGTGTCCTTCCTGCATTCGTGTGGGTTTCCTCCAGGTGCTCCAGTTTCCTCCCACATTACAAAGACATGCGTCTGGAGCATTTCTCCCTGGGCCTCCGCTGAAAATTGGCTTTGTTCCAAGTCAGGCTTTCCCGCTTAAATGTTAAAATAAAAAATTAAATTAAATTTCCAATATCTCCCCATAGCTCAATGAAATTTAAACAAAACTTTTTCCTCGATAACTATCAGATCCCATAGAAAGTCCACTTAGAAATTGATGCATTTAAAAAAAAAAATAATAATAAATAAGTTGTGTGGAGCTTTCAGTCTTCCTTTGTCAGATTTGCTAATAAGCTAATGTGAAAGAGTTAAAAAAAAAAAAAACAAACATTCCAAACCACAAAAGTATTATACCAAGCAAATAATTTCAAACCACCAAATCACCCATGTCAAAGATAAAACCTTGAATAAAGTAAAATTGACATAAAGACATGTCAGTGAGCCACTGCATTTGAACAGCGAGACAGCAGAAATCATGTCATTATCAGCAAAATCAAGGCGGTATTACAAACCATAGAAAATGACCAGAAAAACTCAAACTTCTTCCGGATGATCAGCAGGTTGATGTTTGGGTCCAAAACCCAGTTCTGCCATTGAAACTTTTTGTGGTCCAGTTTTCGTAGATTCAAGATGGGGATCAGTGACTCCGTAGTATTGAGACCCGGGGATTTTCTGGCTAGTAACCTGATGCCAGCTTAGTTCCCTTTTCTCAAGTTGGTCATTGACGTTGCCATTGAGAGGGATATCATCCACTTGGTTGAGAATGTGAAAAAGGAACTTATTGTGAGTTGCTAAGTTACGGGCATGCATCACCAGTGGGTTGGTACGAGCTAAGTACTGAATGTCATGGCAGTGTTTGGCAATTCTAGATCTGATGTTAATCTTCATTCATTCCTTACTAATGGGTATCGGTTCCATCCTCGGAACCGAGTCAGCCTTTGTAACAAGCTCGTGCCAGCCAAATCTCTCGAGCTAAGCTTTTACCCATGGTGCCCTTCTCCCTGTTACCTCAGATCTCGTTTGCCACATAGCCGTAAAGATGTGTTAAGCCAGCTCTCAGCTAAGTACTTCAGATTTTTTCATCTATAACTCCTTTCTTAAAAATTTCCTTGTACTGTCCCTTTGATGTACTTCTTTAGTTAATCACTAAACCTTTTCCCAACTTCTTAACATTTTTTTCTACTGCCTCCCTTTCCTAGTAGGTAATCCTTAAGTACCATTGTTGGTACAGACCCTTTCTCTCTCTCTCTCTCCCTTTCTTCCTTTTCCCTATGAGGTAATTGTGATACCATTGTTGGTATCATTTCTCCTTTCTTCCTATTAAAAAAAAACTTTACTCTATCTTTTCTTTTAGAGTTAAAGGTAGTGTTAGTTGATATTCTTGTTGTCCACCTTGTCGGAGAAAAAAAAACATCAGGCTTTAAGCAATGTGACCAGTGTAGTCGCAAAATGCCAAATTCTGACACCCATGTTTCCTGTGTTTATTGTCTGGGTGTTCCTCGTCTCTCGGTTCAGCCTCCTTGTACTGTTTGTAAAGGGTTCAGCTCTCACACCCTTAATGAGAGAAAGAAGTAGTTGATTTTAAAGGGCCTTCTGAAGACACCCTTCTCAGAGGCTATTTCTGGGATGGCGGGCTCATCCCCTCCTAGTAAAGAGCACAAGAAAAGACCTCATTTAGTTCCTTCCTCACCCTCTGGTGATAAGAAGCAGTAACCCAAACAAAAAATACCTAAAGTGACTTTGTTGGCCCCAGGACCTAAACTGGCATCTACAGCACCATCTTTCATACCAACCTCGGTGCCATCTTCAAAAATTGTGACCTTGGTACCACCCATGGCATTGACCATGTCTGTGGCACCAATCTTACCCAAATTGATGATCTCTACTTCCGTGCCGTCTTCGCAAATTGTGACCCCTGCACCAACTGTAGTACTGACCATGTCTTTGGCACCAAGTGTACCTCCAGTGTATGTTCAACCCATTCCAGTACTGGCCTTAGTCTCTCAGGCACCGGACACTTTCCCCATACATGTCTCTAGTCTTGAGACATCGATGCCACTAGACCATTCTGCTCGGACCCGATACTCACCCATGGTGGATCCTTTCTTTGGGCAACAGTTTAGCCCTTTTTTGGAACAGCCTGACTCCCTGTCGGGGATCTCAACATGATGAACCAGGAGGCTCTCAGAACTGGATGTAGTGCATCTTGTGTATCAGCTGCTGGTGGCTAGAGTGATTACAACACCTTTCAAAACTCCCCTCCCCTTTGGAGTTGGGAATCTATCTCCATGGACTCCAACATTCTCCTCCTTTGACCTCCATGCAGGCAACAAAGTCCTCTGCACCGACGCCTCTTTTGGTATCCACTTCTTCGGTTCCATTGGCGGACCTCACCATGGTTCGGAGCTGACCCTTTGGTCTTTGGCTCACTCGAAGCCAGGCCATCCTCAGGATCATGACTGGACTGTGGGTACTGTGACCCCTGGTACGGTGCCTATTTTTCCATGGCAGTGTCTGCTATGATGCCAGGAGTCCTGACAGTACCTAGTCCTCTTGGGGCCCCTTCCTTGGGAGTAGGCCCATTGGAATGGGGTGTGACCCCGGTTCTGAGATTGTCCTTCTCGGTTCCGGGCTCCCATTCATCTTCAGGCGGGCCAGCTTTTCAAGCGATGGAGAGGGCTCCTTGCCTCTGTAGTCAAACAGTCTGTATCAGAATACCAGTTATGCCCTCCCTGTGAACCACAGCTGACACAGACCACCACTTCAGGGCATTGAGGGCAAGAGCCTCAAGATTGCTGCAGGCTGCCCCCTCTTCAGAAGCCCCACTGAAGAGGTACCATGCAAGAAGACATGCAAGAGAAAGCACTCTCCTGAGGAGTGTCTCACTGAAGACACGGACTACGATGAAGGAGAGGGGTTCCCACAGTCACCTCCTGATGATGTCTCCTTTGGAGACATACTGGAAATCCTGAAACAGCGGGGTTACTGGAAGTCCACCAACCCCTTCTCTGAGGAGTCTATTTTCTTGCAGGCATTTTCATGCTTGACCCTCTTCTTCCTGGGTGACCCCGGCTGCAGACGAGCTAGTCCAACTCGTGCAGCGCGCATGGACGAGTCCTGATACTGTTGAACCAATCCCATGGAGACCACACAAAATTTTATCCCCTCCCTAGCAAAACCCACACTGGTCCAAAGGCCTCCCTGTGGACACTATGGTGGTGGCGGCAGCCACTAGGAAAGAGCCTAGGAGAGCCAGACTGTCCATCCCCCAAGCAGAGAGACTCAGATGGTGGACAGATTAGGGAAGCGAGTATTTGCCTCATCGATCTTTGCTATTATGTTTTTCAGCTATCTGGCACACTTCACTAGGCATTAGAGAGACCTAGTCTCGGAACTCTCTGAAACCTTAACATGAGCAGTTTCTGCCAAAGTGTGTGATAAGGTTGCCTTGCAGCTTACGACGCTGGAATCCATATCCAACTCTCCATGCAGTTGATTTTGCATGCTACCAAAGGAGCGGCTAGAGCAGCGGGTTTAGGGGTTGTCATGAGACGTCACACCTGGATACGCCTTTTTGACTTTGTGGACCCTTTTAAGTCTTCCTTTCTTAATGCTTCAGTGGAAGCTTCTTTCCTTTTTGGCCCGAAGGTGAAAGACACGTTGGCCTGGTGTGAAAAGGACGGCAATACCCTGTCTGCCGTGATCGTGCGTTTTTCCACCCCTCAATGACCCTACTCTAGAATCAGAGGAGTGGAAAGATGTGGCACAAGAGATCCCAGGGTCCTTTACATGACACATGTGGCGAGTTTACTTCCCAGGGCAGAGGGTGTTACTCATCGGGAAGATACCCCTACAGAGGCAGGGGGGTCTGCGTAACCAGGGGTCCAAGGATTCCTTCTCTGGACAGCTCTACCAGTGCTCCTGAAGAGTGGCCTGATTGCTTTCCTCTAGAAGCAGACAGGGGACATTTCTCTCTGCACCAGCATGCCTGGCAAACAATAACCACAGATTGTTGGGTGCAGAAGATCATAGCCAGAGGTTACCACATACCATTCAGCATTTACCCAAGGTCATCAAGACAAATTCCTGACGTTCCTCCCAGTCAAAAGGAAGCAGCAACTCTAGAGATAAGAAATCTGTTTCAAAAAAGTTATCCAAACAGTCCCACCAGACCAAATAGGATCCGGATTCTACTCAAGATTCTTTTTAGTGCCAAAAAAAGACAGGGGACTGGAGACCAATTCTGGATCTCAGCATCCTAAACAAATTTGTCAAACAGGAAAAGTTCCGGATAGTCACAGTTCAATTTACCCTTCCTTTTATGGAGAAAGATGATTGGATGTGCTCAGTAGCTCTTCAGGATGCGTATTACCACATAAAAATGGACAAATGCTCCAGAAGATTCCTTCACTTCTGGCTAGGAGCCAATCACTACCAGATATGTGTACTGCCCTTTGGACTCTACAGCCCCCAGAGTGTTCTCCAAATGCATGGCAGTGGTAATAGCTCACTTGAGACTTCAAGGATTCTAGGTGTTTCCATATTTAGATGATTGGCTACTTACCGCCCCCACCAAGAATCTAGTGGTGACAGCCCTAAACTACACTCTTGCACAGGCAGAATTTCTAGGAATCTCAATACATTGGCGGAAATGTAACCTAACTCCTTCTCAAACCTTGGAATTTACACATGCTTGTCTGGTTTCCCTCCCAGATCACAGACTGCAAAGAATAAGATCACAACTGTGGGTGATACTTTGTCAAAACCAAGTCTCAGCTTGGGTGGTCCTTCAACTCCTGGGCCCGATGGCAGCATCAATTACAATAGTTCCTCTAGCAAGACGACACATGCGACTTCTCCAGTGGCTCCTACTGATGCAGTAGTATCCCTTACACCATGATATCTCCTTTTAAATCCACATAGCACAATGATGCAAACAAGATTTAATGTGGTGGATGAATCCAGATGAGGAATTATGGAGTTGCAGTTTCTCCCCACCTCAACCCAGGGCCGCAGTGACCACAGATGCTTCCCTGATAGGGTGGGGGGGCTTTTCCAGGGGGAGATGGTCCAAGGCACTTGGTCAGACATAGAGGCCAATCTGAATATCACTGTCCTAGAACTGAGGGCAGTGCTTCTGGCGTTTCAAGCATTTCAGTGTGTCCTTCCGTCAGGGACAATTGCTATACAGTCAAACAATATGTCAGTAGTGTGGTACATCAACAAACAAGGATGAACCAAGTCCTATCCGTTATGTCGAGAGGCCATGAGAATTTGGCAATGGGCGATAGCTTCCGACCGCTTTCTGATAGCAATGCATATTCCCGGGATTTCCAACATGATTGCAGACAAGCTGAGCAAATGTATCCTACTGCCTTACGAGTGGTCTCTCAATGCAGTCATTGTGGCAAAGATCTTCAGCCGCTGGAACCAGTCTTTTTGCCTCCCCAGCAAATCACAAATGCAGCAACTACTTTGCCCTAATCCCCCAGAGGGGGGAATACCTGAGGGATGCTCTGATTCACGATTTACCCATGGGACTTCTATATGCCTTCCCTCCCTTTCCTGTGATTCCCCCATTTCTAAAGAAGGCCCTTCATTTGAGAAGCAAAGTAACCCTCATTGCTCCTTACTGGCCACGACAAATTTGGTTTCCCTTCCTTTGGCCTCACCTAGTATACCAACCGTGGATTCTGGATCTAACTCCAGAATTGATCTCATACCCGCAAGGGTTGACTCACCTGAAACTTCCCAGTCTCAAGTTGACAGCTTGGTTTCTTCACTTCCGGTAATCACCAGGCAGAGTAACCTTACCTCCCCAGTATGTCATATCCTTCTGGCTTCACATAAACCATCCAGCAGGAAAATCTATCTCAGCAAGTGGAAGAGATTCCTTATTTGTTTCTGACAAAGAAAACTAGACCCCTGCTCAGCTCCTGTTAGTGTGGTTTTTGATTATTTGTCAGGTCTTCATCAGTCAGAAGCACCAGCCTTCACCATTTGAGTCCATTTAGCTGCCATCTTAAACTTCCATAATGGATCCTTAATCTCTCATCGCCCCTGTAAAACCTTTTTAAAAGGGGTCTCTCATATCAGACCACTCTTCAAAGAACCGATCGAACCTTGGAGTTTAACACTAATACTGCAATCCCTGACATGATCACCTTTCAAACCTGCAAACATTTGCAATATAAAGTTTTTATTCTGGAAATCACTATTTTTAGTAGCCATCACCTCAGCAAGACGCATATCTGAACTTCAGGCCTTGTGCATCAAGAGCCCTTACATGGTCTTTCATAAGGACATAGTATCACTCTGGCCTAACCCTTCCTTTCTACCAAAAGTTATTTCAAAATTGACAATTAACCAGACTATTGACCTACCTGTCTTTTTTTCTAACTACTCAAAGGGGAATACTGCCTTCATTTGCTAGATATACATATACAATTACATTTTTATCTGGACAGAACAAAATCAATATGTAAATCAGACCAGTTGTTTGTTTCCTTTTCATGCCCTAAATTGGGAGACCCTGTCTTTAAAGTGACCTTATCGAAGTGGTTGAGAAGCTGTATATCCTTCATCTACCAGCATAATAAATTTCCTCTACTGAGCAAGGTCAAAGCACACTCCACCAGATCAATGGCGACGTCTGCTGCTTTTCATTCAAAAGCTTCAGTGGATGATGATTGTGCAGCTCCAACTTGGTCTACCCCTTATACATTTGTCACTCGTTATGAATTGGATCTAGTCTCCAGGGGGAAGAGCATCCTTTGGTTCAGTGGTACTCAGGAACATCCTTCCATAAGGGCCTTCCAGGACATAAAGTAGTTAGGGACTCTGTCCCATCAGTAAGCAATGAATGAAGATTAACAACATCAGATAAAGAAGTTATGTTCTTACCATAACTTTCCATCTTCATTCAATGTTGTTCATCTTCATTCATTCATTATGTGTCACCCACAGTCCCCCTCCAGGGGCTTCTGCAGGATTGGATTGGGTCCTAATCCTGCATTAGGGTTTCTGCTCAGAAAATGCCTCTGCTTTATCATGGGCAAACTCGATCTGAGGTAAAAGGGAGAAGGGCATTGTGGGTGAAAGCTTAGCTCGAGAGTTTTTGGCTGGCAGAAGCTTGTTACAAGGCCGACTCAGTTCCAAGGATGGAACCGACACCCATCAGTAATGAATGAATGAACATGAACAACACAGATGGAACGTTACGGTAAGAACATAACTTCTTTATTTTAGTTTAATAGTTTTTCCTACATAAAAGGCTCAGCATTTGGAGCATTCTGCTCCGTGAACTAACCCGCTCTGTATTACAGTTACCAAGGATATCTGAACGTAAGATCTTGCAGTTATTGGATGAGTAGAAATTGTCCTTGCAGCTCATATATTGCCAGTAGGTTCATGGTGGATCATTGCATGGAAAAGTTTTTCCATTTTAGAGTGTCATGGGATGTTGTTTCTTGACAAAGTCACTGATGCTTCATCCACTTTTTGGGATGAATCTTGGCATAGGTGAAAAAATTTGGCCCTAGTTCCTATTTTTGGTGATGGACCAATTGTCGATGATATTTTTGATTTCTTGATAGTCGAGCGAATAGGTGAGGTTCATGTTCACCTCCCACTTCTTCTGGTTGGTGGTTTTTACAGTGATGCTGTGGAGATACCTATATGGGTTATGGTCCAAGGTCAGTTTCCTAAGGTTATTTTCCTTTTTGTGTTGGATAATAGGTGTCAGGATCCCCTTAATTAGTCTGTTGCTGTAGCCCATTGCGAGAAAGTCTTTCTAATTTGCGGATGTTTTTGGAAACTCTAGTGATCCTGAGGCCCTGGGATTTGACCACATTGCATTTGAGTTTATGCAGGTGCATGCTTTTGTAGTGAAGGAGTATGTTGACCCTGGTTGGCTTTCGTTAGAAGTCGCTGGTGATGAATTTCTTGTCCAAGGTTTTACTGATTGTAAGATCTAAAAATCTGACTCAGTTTAGGCTCTGTTTGATGATGAAGTGCAGAAAGTCTGTGGATTCGCTGATGTGTTTGAGGAAGTCATTGAGCTCGTTTTGGTTCCCATTCCAGATGATGATGATGTCATCTATGAATCTCAGATAGCATCCTATATGTTGATGAAAGGGGGAGTTCTAGACGAACTTGGACTCCCATTTCCCAAGGGCTGTGTTGGTCAAACTGGGCGCTATAGCCACCCCCATTGTAATACCAGTAGTTTGTTTGTAGGTAGTGTAATTGAACCTGATCAAAGGATAGGAAAAGTTTGTTAAAACATGGCAATGCACTGGGAGGCTTGCCTCATTTTTGTGAAGGATTATATGAAGTAGGGGTGGACTGGGAGGGAAAGGCAAACGAAAAAGGGACTTGCCTAGCAAGCTGACATTAAAAAGTTTCACCCAGGATCAGGGGAAATGTTTGATTTGACTATAGAGGATGTGGTAGAAACAATATTAAAGAGCCAAAAGAAAGGTGAAACACTTGGGCTGGATGGTTTACCATTAGAAATGTAGAGTCTACTTCTACCCTCCCTACTCTGTAGTTGCCCCATTTTCACTAACCTACACACACCTCTCCTGAACAGACTGCAGTTGTGCTACTGTAAAATAGCTAAGTTTGTCTCCAACATGCCATCTCTCACACATCATTGCCTAGCCATTAAATTTATAAACTGGTTTGAGTTCCCTCATTACCTACATTACTCGCAACTTACTCTCACAAAAACTACTAAATAATCCAAACTACTGCCCAGCCCTTCAGACTATAATACAAACACACACCCCTACTCGGCATCTTGGGTCCTCTAACAAACAACTCTTAACCATAACTAAACCCAACAAAAGAGCTGGACAATGTCTTTATTCCCATGCCATTGCCAAACTTTGGAATGCGCTCCCTTTCTCTATTACTCAACTAGACTCTCTAAAAACATTTAAATTTGCACTAAAAGAATACTCTCTCAATAACCTTGTCTGTTCTTGTAGTCATATGATTAAAACACCTTAAATTATTTCGTCACTATACACTGCAAATACTTTTACTAACTTAAATAGAGTTGCAGTTTACACCATCTGTCTTCGTATCCAATCTCTCTTGCTTTATTTGTGTGACTGAATAAACAGAATTGATTAAACAGTATTCTTACTTATGAGAATATACAAGCAGAATTACTAAATATTTAGCACACTGGGCTTATTTCCTTGTATTGTATACCTCTATAATATGTATTTGTCTTGTATATCTACTTCAGTTTATATTATGCAAAAACTTTTTTGACTTTCAAAGTTAAGCTGATGTTTTGTAAACATTTCTGTGATTGTATGGATCTTTTCTCCCCGGGCCTCCACTGAAAATGGGTCGTTGGGCCCAGTGGACTTTCCCGGTCAGTAAATAAATAATATTTAAAAAAACATTTACTAAACTAACTTAGGCTTTGATAAAGTAGGTAATTATGCTTTGGGGTTAACTGGAGAGACCCCAAACACAAAGAAACAGGCTGTCAAAATTATAACAAACAGGTGAGGATCCTTCACAGATTGGGTCATATATACCAATCGTTATGCTTAATCCAGTTATAAGTCATTTTCTGCAATGATTGCTAGATTATCATCTTGTATCCTGCTCTCATAATTTGAGTTGGAACAGATAGGATTTTTTTACCAGTAGAGCTACCACTAATAACCATGAAACTTTTAGAAATCATTCCAGGGCAAATGTCCTAGTTTTAAGTGATAACCTTGCAAAGATTTCAAGCCTCCACAACCCCGGGGAACACCACTGCTTATATAGAATTATTCACAAGAAACCTCTACAATCCTGTATTCAGTGGAATCCCAACGTTAATAGATTATATAACAAAAGGAAGAAAATCCTGGTCAAAAATAGGAAATGCAATTCCTAGCAAGGTTAGAACTACCTCTTCAAACTTAACAAACAACCCAAGTTACTAATTAAGTCAACCAAAGCCAAATTTGAGGTAAAAGTAACCTCCCATGTCAAGGCCAGCCACAAGGATTTCTTTGGTTATGCCTACTGATTGTAAATGGAGCCACCTGAAGTGAGCCTGAGAGCATAGCACATCTACTGTCTGATAAATTTGGCCCTAGTGTTACCACACTTTTCTCTCCCCAGACACCACTCCAGAAATAACCCCAGCCATAGCTCCCCAAACTATCACCAGGAAACAAGTCCTCAATGCACTCTTCAAGGCAAGAAACACTGCATTGATGGTACCTGATGATGTCACAGGATACCTCCTTAATGGCATGAAATATGACTTTTCAAGGACTCTAGAAGCACTAATCAGTTGTAGCCTTCAAACAGGCTTTGTGCCAAGTGAATGGAGGACTGCAACTGTTATCCCACTTCAAAAGGGGCAGGTTGTACAGAGATCCAGGAAACTGCCTGGCCTACACAGCATCATCTGATCCAGCCTTAATAGACCTGTTGCACTTCTACAAAATGAATAGCACCAGAAACATCCAATTCATGTATCCTCTCAAACATCTATTTTCTGTGGGACCTGTTATTTTGTCAACTGTGAACATTCCACCCTGGGTCTAACTTCTTTCTTAGGTGATGATATTTTGTTTAAACCTGCAAAACTAGCAGTCAAATGTCTCTCCACAGGGGGGTGTGGCTGCTTTATAGCCTTTTTCAAGACTCTGCAGAGATTTATGCCTCAGCAATTTCAATGTTGGCTGACACTTTCAAACTTCAGTGCTTGAAGAAAATGCCTTCTGAGTCCTTGTCTTTTGGCACCCTCAGGACTAATGCTTAAAGGTTACCCACAGTAGACTACCATTAAGGTTAGAGATAAGAGATGTATATTACCATGTTAACTGTTCTTTGAGAAGGCCCTTCGAAGTGGGTGGTTTTTACCCTCCTGCTTTACGCCTGTGCTGGCATGACATAGCCATTCAACTTCAGCAACTGGGTTTCTGGCCAAGTCTGGCAAGTAATCACAACATCATTCTGCAAATCTGGCTGAATGGTTCAAAAGACAATAAAAGACTCCCCTTGAAATAAAAAAAAAAACCCAGTTTAATTCTCACTTAAAAAAGGAATTAGTGCTTTAATCCTGTTTAACAGGACTTCATCTTGTTTTAATTGAATATGAAGAACAACTTCCTTTTATAATTTCTAAAACCAGGAAATTACATCATCCTCCTCTAAAAACACTTCATGTGACTTCAAACAGGATGAAAGCACTAATTCCTTATTTAAAGTGAGAATGAAACAGTTTTTTATTTCAAAGGGAGTCTTTATTGTCTTTTGAACCATCAGCCAGATTTGCAGAGTGACGTTGTGATTAGTTGCCTGTTTCTGCATTTTCAACCACCATTCTGTTTTTAAGTCTGGCAAGTGCCTTTCTGGTTGTGCTCACACTGTGCATAGAGGAGTCGTGCAGTTTCTGCATACATGTTTGCCTGTGAACATGGGAGCTATTTAGTATTGAAATGCTGAGTAATCTAATAATTGTATAAAACTAGTAAAGAATACACATTATACACATGAAACAACTAGTTAATTCATTCACTCCTTTGAAGCTCTGGAAGTTTGCACTGTAACTTTCAAATGGCAGAGCCTAAACATTTTGACAGAATCAAGTTATGTCCTTACATTTCAAACAAATGTGTGTGTCTCTGGAACCATAGTGTTTATGAACGCAGTATAAATGGGAAACTCTTCAGCACAAACTATTTTTTTAGTGGTCATATTCTTTAGGTTCTAAATTTTAAACCAAATTTTATAACTTGCAATAAACACAGTAACTATTACATTTGTTATATTTTATAAACAACTTTCAATATCTCAGCAACCACTAAAGTTACAAACATACTGTCTGCAGCATTCTTGTCAGCAGCATTTTATTCACCTAGTTGAGAGCATTCATAAGAGACTTAAGAGTTCTGTCTGTGTTAGTTGGTTGTTGATTTAGAAAAATGTGAGAATTATACATATTCATATATATATATATATATATATATATATAAATTAATATAAAAACAACAGTTAATATCTAATATAAACTAACATAAAAGGCACAGTAGCGATGCAGGCATTAAACACAGCACTAACCAATATGCAGGAAACAAAGCTGAAAAAAACGTTGCTTCATGAACTTTAAAATTCGGATTTATTGTGATACAAACAGAAGACGTGGTAAGCGCTTTCACCTGGATAGCCTTCTTCAGACCAAAAGACCCCCCCCCCTCTTGTACGCCCTTATATGGAAAAAAAGGCGCCAAAAACATATAATCCATTAAAGGCACAGTACAACTATCATGGTTGTTGTTGTGTCTTTCAGCTTTTCCCTGTTAGGGGTCGCCACAGCGGAACTCCGGTCCACTAATGATTGGCAGTAGATTTTTACGTGCCGAGTTGCCGGCCCTGACGCACAAACTTCAACGAAGGTACGCCCATTCATGCATGTCTCCACACAGAAGACGCTCTAGCTGAGAATCGAACAGGTCACCGTCTTACTGTGATGCAACAACGCTATGGCAGCACCACCACCGCTATCATGGTATGCAACATAAATGAAGTGCTTACTCTAAAATACATTAACCATAGTAAAAAAAAAACACCTATACCACTCATAAAACATGAATAGAGATGTATAAAAACAAAAAACTGCATAAATTCATACTAATTGCACAACACTAACAATAAATCCTCTTATAAAAATGCTCTCATAATATATGTAAAACGCACAGTCATACATATCACTTCAATCTCTTGGACTTCAGGAAAGGTCTCAATGGTACTTTCTCATTCAGTCCGGGAAAAACATCTGCTCTAAGTCTAACAATCCATTTAGATTCAATACTCTCAGTTCTACCCCCCCCCCCCCGAAAAACTAGTGTGTGTAAGATCTAGTACTTTAAAACAAAAAATGTGTGGAATCATTAGACAAGACATGTTTGGACAGAGCATTGACAGTGGAATGAATCCTGATCTGATAGAGATGTTCCCTTATTCTGTCCCTCAGCCTCCTGTCCGTCTTGCCTACATAAAATGCAGCACAGGCTCCACAGGAGGCCAAATAAACAACATGTGTAGATTCACAGTTTGCATGAACTCTTAACTTCATGGTTAGTGCCATAGACAGGGCGATAGAAATGGACATCAGTCTCTATGGAACAACAATAGTTGCAACTACCACAGGGTACAGTACCAGCAACCCTATCACCTCCACCATCCATAACAGGATAACACAGCAATTTCTTTATATTCAATCTATTCTTATAGACAAAACCTGGGGCAGCACCCACGATTTCCCTCACATTTGGGTCCAGTGTTAACACACCCCAGTGTGATCTAATCACATCCTTCAACCTACCTACATCCCTGGTATAATATAAGGGCACTCTGAAACCATGGTTTATACTCCCTGCCAGAACACCCTGGGAGGGACCATCATAGTCCACTACAGTCTCAGAGAAAAAGGATGCAGCAGCTTGTTCCTTAAATTAATGAGGTCTGCCAATCCTCTCTCCATATCAGATGTCTGATATTCCCTGCTCTTAAACCTCTCACATAAGTCCCTAACATCTGCCTCAAAACCATCCTGACTGGGATTATACCATGACGTCCTATATACCTGACCCCTCACAATATTACCAAAGATGCAACCTGGATGCATACTGCATCTATGGAGATAGGAATTGCATTGACACTCCTTTCTATACACTGCTGTGTTCAATAGGCCACTTTCCAATCTCTGAACGTAGACATCCAAAAAGGAAATCCAGTTCTCAGAAACCTTATGGATAAATTTCAGATATTGTGTTAGACCATTAACTCTCTCCAAGAAGAGAGAGAACTCATCTTTCGTGCCCTTCCAAATGAAAAACACATCATCTACAAAACGCCTATAAAACATCACGTTCCTCGAAAAATCACCTATACCAAACAAGAACTTGGTCTCCCATGCAGCCATAAAGAGGTTGGCGTAGCTATTGGCACAAGAAGTGCCCATAGCCACGCCATCCATCTGTAAATAGCACTGAGGGCCAAAACAAAAAATGTTCTCTAACACAACTTCCAAAAACAAAGCTAACAGATCCACTGCATCACTACCTAATCCAGATTTGTCCTTCAAGTAATCAGACACCAGCTGCACCCCATCTCTGTTTGGTATCACAGTGAATAGGGACTGAACATCCGTCATGACTAAGTAATATGGGAGATCAACAGGGACAGATCTCACAGACTCATACAAATCCAACAGGAACTGTTTCATGTCCCTTAAAATATAAACATTTGCGTCAACCACTGGGCGTAAGAACCTCTCCACATACAATGAAAATGGTGCCATGATCCACCCCCTGCCCACAACAGTGGGCCTCATGGGTGGACACATACTGTCCTTATGGATCTTAGGAAGACCCTGTATCACTGGCAGGAGGGGATCACTAACAAACAAATATTCATACAACTCATTCGTAATAACATTGGTCTTAATCAAATCATCCAAAACCATCTGTATTCTATGGACATGTATATCCACCATCTTACATTCCACCAAACTGTAAAACCTTTGGTCTGATAACATAGACCTCATTGCCTCATCATAGAATTCAGAATCCATAACTACCAGGGCACCCCCCTTGTCAGCAGGTCTAATGACAAGGGAGGGATCACTCCTCAGTTATTGTAGGGCTTTCCTCTGTGCATAAGTTAAATTGCCCTTTCTTTTACTAGACTTACCCACTCTCTTTTCCATGTCATACAGATCATTCTCAACTAGTTTAGTGAAGGCAGCTACTAGCGGTGGTACCATTGGCATGTACACACTAGGCTTCTTAAACGATTTCCCATCTAACACCTGTATTGTATCCTTAAGCTCCAATCTAAGGCACAAAATTCCTAATAAATAACTTAAACTGTACTAGGGTATCAACATAATTACTGTCACAACTAGGTATAAAAGTCAATCCCTTTGATAGTACCCCTAACTCATCTGACGTGAGTGGGCGGATCTCCCATATTACTTAGTCACGATGGATGTTCAGTCTCTATTCACTGTGATACCAAACAGAGATGGGGTGCAGTTGGTGTCTGATTACTTGAAGGACAAATATGGATTAGGTAGTGATGCAGTGGATCTGTTAGCTTTGTTTTTGGAAGTTGTGTTAGAGAACATCATTTTTTTGTTTTGGCTCTCAGTGCTATTTACAGATGGATGGAGTGGCTATGGGCACTTCTTGTGCCAATAGCTACACCAACCTCTTTATGGCTGCATGGGAGACCAAGTTCTTGTTTGGTAAAGGTGATTTTCCGAGGATAGGTGATTTTTCGAGGAACGTGATGTTTTATAGGCATTTTGTAGATGATGCGTTTTTCATTTGGAAGGGCACGAAAGATGAGTTATCTCTCTTCTTGGAGAGAGTTAATAGTCTAACGCAATATCTGAAACTTATCCATGAGGTTTCTGAGAATTGGATTTCCTTTTTGGATGTCTACATTCAGAGATTGGAAAGTGGCCTATTGAACACAGGAGTGTATAGAAAGGAGTGTCAACGCAATTCCTATCTCCATAGATGCAGTATGCATCCAGGTTACATCTTTGGTAATATTGTGAGGGGTCAGGTATATAGGACGTCACGGTATAATCCCAGTCAGGATGGTTTTGAGGCAGATGTTAGGGATTTATGTGAGAGGTTTAAGAGCAGGGAGTATCAGACATCTGATAAGGAGAGAGGATTGGAAGACCTCATTAATTTGAGGGAACAAGCTGCTGCACCCTTTTTCTCTGAGACTGTAGTGGACCATGATGGGTCCCCCCCAGGGTGTTCTGGCAGGGAGTAGAAACCATGGTTTCAGAGTGCCCTTATATTATACTAAGGATGTAGGTAGGCTGAAGGATGTGATTAGATCACACTGGGGTGTGTTAACACTGGGCCCGAATGTGGGGGAAATTGTGGGTGCTGCCCCAGGTTTTGTCTATAAGAATAGATTGAATATAAAGAAATTGCTGTGTTATCCTGTTATGGATGGTGGAGGTGATAGGGTTGCTGGTACTGTACCCTGTGGTAGTTGCATCTATTGTTGTCCCATAGACACTGATGTCCATTTCTGTCACCCTGTCTGTGGCACTAACCATGAAGTTAGAGTTCATCCAAACTGTGAATCTACACATGTTGTTTATTTGGCCTCCTGTGGAGCCTGTACTGTGTTTTATGTAGGCAAGACGGACAGGAGGCTGAGGGACAGAATAAGGGAACATCTCTACCAGATCAGGATTCATTCCATTATCAATGCTCTGTCCAAACATATCTTGTCTAATGATTCCACACATCTTTTTCGTTTTAAAGTACTAGATCTTACACACACTAGTTTTTTTTGGGGGGGGGGTGAGGGGTAGAACTGAGAGTATTGAATCTAAATGGATTGTTAGACTTATAGCAGATGTTTTTCCTGGACTGAATGAGAAAGTACCATTGAGACCTTTCCTGAAGTCCAGGAGATTGAAGTGATATGTATGACTGTGCTTTTTACATATATTATGAGAGCATTTTTATAAGAGGATTTATTGTTAGTGTTGTGCCGTTAGTTTGAATTTATGCAGTTTTTTTGTTTTTATACATCTCTATTCATGTTTTATGAGTGGTATAGGTGTTTTTATTTTACTATGGTTAATGTATTTTAGAGTAAGCACTTCATTTATGTTGTATACCATGATAGTTGTACTGTGCCTTTAATGGTTTGTCTGTTTTTGGCACCTTTTTTGCCATATAACAGTGTACAGGGGGGGGGGGTTCTTTTGGTCTGAAGAAAAGCCTATCCAGGTGAAAGCGCTTACCACGTCTTCTGTTTGTATCACAATAAATCCGAATTTTAAAGTTCATGAAGCAACGTTTTTTTCAGCTTTGTTTCCTGCATTTTGGTTAGTGCTGTGTTTACTGCCTGCATTGCTACTGTGACTTTTATGTTAGTTTATGTGCTTGGACTGAGTTTGGCACAGGTAGTGTTAGTCCTGTGGAGAGTGATATTTCTTGGACTTATAACCGTTAATATCTATTTGCCTGCATTAGACAGAGATCAAGTATTAATGCAGTTGAGTTTGCCATTGTGTAAATTTTATGATTAAATCATTTTAAACCTTGTACATAGCATGTTTTTGGAATTTTTGATGTAAATATGAATGAGCAATATTTGGCACCTAGAGGCATCAGTAGGAGTTAACTGTAGATGCACCTGACTTGGATGTAATGAGTTAATATGCATAAGATAATAGAGTTAATGCTAAGACTAAAGTTTACTGCTCTTGCAGGGTTTAGGAAGACCACAGATGATTTTCAGGGACTTCTTAAAGAAGATTTCATTGATACATACTGGAATTGGGAAAGGTGACCCATTCCAAACACTAAGGCAAGGCAAGCAAAGGGCACATTTCTAGAGTTGTCCAAGCAGGGTCTTTGGAACAGGCAACAGTCCCTTTCCTGATTATCTGAGAAATGCAGCTGGGACACATGGTACCAAAAGTGCTTTTCTACAAGTGAGACCCAGGTTGTATAGGACCTAGAGAATAAGTAGTTGTATTTTTTGAACTTGACAGGCGAAATGTAAGCCTACCAAGGTATTTAGTAGTTCATGTTTTGACCAAACATTTGTTTGGCAGAATATACTGCAATCATGTATATGTATATGTAAAACCAGACCTTTGACTAAACACTGGATTACACCCACCAGAGGTTCAAACATACTGGATCTGGTGCTCACCAGTATGGAGAGCGCTTACATACCCCTCCATGTCACTTTCTCCTTCAAAATAAAAATCACCTTGGTAGCCCCAGTAAGCCCTGTAAGAGCTGGGAACTATTCCATAGCAAACTGTGTCTTATTAGGTGATAAGGTTGGCAGAGGCACTGAATTTTGACAAACTGAGTTCACAGCAACCCATGCGGAATTGTTCAGAAAGACCCTGTATAGCCATGAAAATGGCTGTTTAGAGGCTTCTGTGCATACTAGAAGTAAGCACAAAACAAATTCTAAAAACAAACCACACTGGTGCAGTCCTAACCTTAATAGAATATGGGACAAAAGGGAAAAAGAATTATAGCTAAAATAAGGAAGAGCAACTCCCATAATAATAGTTGTTCTCTAATTAAACTAAACAGGAAACTAAGAAAACTAATGAAGTCCAACAGGGGGAGTTATTAGGTCAGGATAGCCTTAGGCTAAAGATAACAGCAAGGCCTTCTACAGCTATGTCTGAAACCTCAAAAGCAGCACACATCAGTGTGCTGAGCTGGTAGTCAATGATACCACCTTCAATGAACAGAGCAATATAGCAAATTTGCTAGCTGACAAATTCAGCTCAAACATCACCCCCCCCACTCCCCCTACCTCCCCCATGAAATGCCTACTAGCACCCCCCTCAACTGTTAAAAGGAAGCAGGTCCTGACAGTGCTTTCTAATGCCAAAAACACAGCACAGTGGGCCCCAACAGTATCCCAGGATGTCTCCTAAATATCTTGAAATGTGACCTATCAAGAACATTTGTGCCACTTTTCAATTATAGCCTCAAAATAAGCTTTGTTCCATGAGAATGGAGGACTGCAATGGTTACACCAGTTCACAAAGGTGGACCATCAACAGACCCTGGAAATGACAGAAATATTAATCTGATTAGTTTAATATTCCTAGCCATGGAACGAATTATCATGGAAATGATCAACAAAGACATAGGCAACCTTCAGTCATGGAATCCAGCCCTTTTTGGCTTTGTTAAGGAAAGACCATGCCTACTAAACCTGGTGGGCTTCTTTGAAAAGGTCAGCAAGGCAATGGATGAGGGGAAAACAGTGCATACCACCTATCTGGACCTGGTTAAGGCCCTTGATACAATACCCTACTTGGATATAGTTGACAAACTTTACAAACCGGGTATAAACCCCTACATAACTCGCTGGATTACCAGGTGTATCGCAGCTAAGACCCAGGATGTCAGGAGTGGTGATACTACCTTCATTAACAGACCGGTCACTAGTGGGGTACCTCAGGGCTCCATACTGGAACTGCTCCTATTTGCCACCTACTTCTTGGAGGTAAAGGCTAATGTCAAAGGCCTTTGGCTGACCAAGTTTGCAGATGACTGCAAATTGTGAACTATTATAGGTTGCCCCCATGACACAAACATCTTACAAGGGGATCTAGCACAAATGACTGATGCCAACGTCACAAACTAAAATTCAGTTCCAAGAAATACGTTATAGTGCATTTTGAGAAAACTGCCACCTTGGCTAATACTCCATTGATAAGACACCCCTAGGAGCTGACCTGGTAGTGAGGTATCTGTGAACTTATGTAGACAGTAATCTGGCCTTTGACCAACATGTTGTCATGGTAGTAAGAAAATCATTCTATGTTGCCCAACTTATAAGTAAGGGCATGGCATTCAGGTCCACTTTATCTGGCCCATATCAGACCTATCATTGAGTATAATGCCCCCTTTAGCATGTACCTGATCAGATATATGCAACAGTAGGAACAGCCACAGTGGTGCCTTACCAGGAGAATCCACAGTATAAACACATTGTCCTATAAGGACCTCCTTAAAGCCCAGTCTCTGTATTTGATTCCCACAGGTAATGTGGAAGAAAGATACCCAGACAGTTCCAATAGTAGTAGGAGCAATGAGTCTTATAAAATAGAATCTACAGTCATATTCAGATATGTTACCAGTACATGTAACTCCTTACGAATTGCAGGAACAGTCATTACTGGGCACATTGTTGGTGCTGTGAAGAGCACTTCTGGCTGACATCAAAGATTGAAACAATACTAATTTTATTTTACTAAATCCACACATGCGGAGGCCCTTAACTGTAACCTGCCCAAGCAACAAGGACTTCCGAAGCTGAAACGCAAATAAACACCAATCACAAACAAAGTGTCACATAGCTCACAACACCAGTGTGCCACCCAGCAACAGCCCCTAAGGCAAGACAACGTAGCTAACACTTTTAGTCATAGGTGACTCTATAGTCAGGCACACTGATGTCCCACTCACCAAGCTGAACAAGGAGAAAATTACAGTCAGCTGCTTGTCGGGTGCCAGGATCCGCCACATAACGCATGCACTCAAGTCACTCCACAACAAGTACAAATATGACTCTGTCATTGTCCATGTTGGAGTGAATGACTTGAGACGTACTTCCCTGGACTACATGACAAGAGACATGGAAGAGCTCTCGGATCATGTGGCCCAGGCAGGTATGACCCTAGCCCTGAGTAGCATCCTGCCTTCGCCAAGAATTATACCACAATATAAGGACAAAATGATTGACTTCAACAATTGGCTAAGCTTCTGTCGTCATTCAAAGGGGATCCAGTATCTGTCTGCCTGGGGACGACATGATGGACTGACCACGATGCTTTGCCAGAGATGGTCTGCACCTGTCGCCCCTGGGATTCAGGTTACTGGCTAAGACTCTTGCCACCCCTATAGTGCCTTTTTTAGGCAAAGTTCAAAGGACAAAACCACTACCGTAACAGGTACAAGCATGTAAAATCTGAAGGTAATGCTACTCAATGCTAGTAGTCTAAACCTGAAAATGCACACTCTTGAGGCACTCCTAAAAATGGAGAACATCGATATCTGTGCAGTAACTGAGACCTGGTTCAAGGCTCCAGAGCGCACCCCTGCAATACCAGGCTACAATTCTTACCACACTTTACGGCCACCAAACCAGGATCGAAACACTAAAGTTGGAGGAGTGTCCATATTCACCAAGGATATTCACACCACCAGGCTAGTTGCCCATCACAATGTGTCTGAAATTCTCCAGCTGCAACTAACACTAGGTAAAACTGCAATCCAAATTGTAGCTTACTACAGATCCCCCACCATGCCCCAGGATTCTCACTACACCTTTCTAAACATACTGGAAAATATTAAGATACAACCAAACACCCTAATACTGGGTGATTTCAGCGGGTCTGTATTAGATCACCGCACGCTTAGGTTAGCGAATGGTGATTAATCGACCCCATGTAAGTGAAAGCTTACAAAACCGAACTGTCAGAACATTGATTTTTTCCAAGGGAAAAAAATTGCTGTTCCAACAAAAAAAAAAAAAAAAGCACTTTAATACATGATATTAATTGGGGGGCTTTGCCCCCCACACCTACCTACTTAAATATACCAACTCCGAGACCGCACTTCAGTGCCGAAAATGGCAAACTACTGAAGCGGCCTAGCAAATTCTTTCCCAGAGAAAGAATTTGCTTACATGCCGCTTTTATATTTTGCCGTTTCGACAGTTACAGCTCGACCAAGTCGCATTTGCTAACCTGCGTGTTTGGTCAGCTGATAGGAACCCATTTCAACTACCCTGCCATTAAATGGGAAAACTACTCTTGTACCACCACCTTTGCCCAACGGTTCTTGGAATTCATAAATTCAAACGCTCTAGATCAACTAATCCATAGTCCCACCAGGGGCTCCAATATCCTAGACGTGGTCATTACCAACATGGGAAATCGATGCTCCACACCTATGGTCACCCCCTCTTTGGTCAGGTCAGACCATAAGCTAATCACCCTTAACATCCACATCCCACCCCCACTCCCCAGTAAGGAAACCTCCATAAAAAAAACTTCTCCAAAGCCAACTTCATGCTACTCAACTCAGAAGTGACAAACTTCATGACACCCATGCAGACGGGAACTGAAAGTTCGACTGCTGAGTCCTACTCTAAGGCACTGTACAAGCACATCCACTCATGCATGAATCGTGCCATCCCAAATAGAACCAAGATGCTCTCCTCCCAAAAAAGAAGCCAGTCTGGTGGTCCCCTGCCATAAACAAACTTTACAACAAACGGAACAAACTGTTGCAGAAACGAGGAAAATCACACGATGCAAAAAAAAAAATCCCTTACCAGCCTCAGTAAGAATTTGAGATCCCTCGTAAAATCCTCCAAAGCTAGTTACAAAAATAAAATTGCCAAAGATTCCAGTGACAACCACAAGACATTCTATAACTATGTCAAGAATCTAAATGGCAATGCTCAGATCTGCTCTGTGCTACAACAGAATGTCATTAAATATACTGATCCCAAGGATATTGCCAATATCCTGACAGATCGATTCAGTGCCAACTTCACCCCCAAACGGCCCATCACAATACCGGAAGATTGCCAAATTCCGGTAATAATGGCCACACAGGTAAAAAATCCACTCTTCAAAGTTAAGAATACAGCATCCATGGGACCAGATGACATCCCGGGCTGTGTACTACATGAACTACAAAATGAACTGGCACCTCACCTAAGTGTCATGTTTAATCATACCCTCACCTCAGGCTTCGTGCCCACTGAGTGGCGCACAGCTACTGTTATCCCACTCCACAAGGGTGATCCACATTGGATCCCAGAAACTACTACCCCATCAGTCTGACAAGCCTGATCTGCAAGGCCATGGAACATATTATCATGGAACTTATAAACAAAGATATTGGCAACCTTCAAACACTGGACCCCACCCAGTTTGGGTTTGTGAAGGGCCGATCTTGTCTCCTGAACCTGATTGACTTCTTTGAATCAGTCTCCAGAGCCGTGGCTGAAGGTAAGGCAGTCCACACAGCCTATCTGGACCGCACCAATGCCTTTGACACCATCCCCCACTCTGGAATCCTAGATAAACTTACTAAGCTGGGCATTAATCCGTACGTCACTGGATGGATTGCCAACTGGCTTACTGACAGAACCCACACTGTAAAAGTAGCTGACTCCAAATCCAGCTCCAGACAAGTGGAGTACCTCAGGGTTCAGTCCTGGGACCTCTCTTGATTGGCATCTACTTCTTTGAAGTACAGGCCAACACTAAGGGACTCTGGCTAACAAAGTTCGCAGATGACTGCAAATTGGGAGCCATTACTGGATCCCCAAATGATATGGATACTCCACAAAAGGGCCTTACAGAAACAGATGCTTGGTGCCAGAGCCATGGGCTCAAGCTGAATGCCAAGAAATGAATAGTTATCCCCTTTGAGAAAAAACATGTACCCTTGAATTACTACATAGGTGGCAGTACACTAACCACCGAAAGTGTGATGAGACTTAGGGACACAGGTGGACAGTGGTCTTACCTTGAATAACCACATTGCCGCAACAGTCAGGAAATCTTTCTATGTGGCACACCTCATCACTAAGGGCTTTTCATCCAGAAAAAAAGAGGTCATTGTCCCACTGTACTCCTCCTCATTAGACCCATTACAGAATACAACACCCCATTTGGTATGTACCTCTCAAGACATCTACAACAACTGGAAAGGCCGCAGAAATACCTCACTAAAAGAATCACAGGCCTAAAGCAGATGCCCTATGCTGACCGCCTTATAAAACTCCAGGTATACTCTGTCACATATCGTCTACTCAGAGGCGATCTCTGCTTAACATACAAGGCCATGTCAAACCCAGAGCTGTTGGACATGCTACACTTAAAGAAATCCCAATCCCTCAGAGCCACATGCTCCAAGGATCTAAACCTTGTCATCACAATAAACAAAGCATGCTGGAAGGATAGGTTCCTGACCCAGGAACTCCCCAGACTCTGGAATAGACTGCCCATACATGTCAAGCAGAGTGCCTCCTTGGCCCTCTTCAAAAGGAACCTTGACGATTGGATGGAAGAAAGGAAATCCACCCGGGGATCACGTCAGTCGCCCTGCTAGACAGGGGTCCAGGGAAGTAAATAGTGTGGGAAGAAATAGGAAAGGAATTGTTATGGCTAGGCTTGTATAAGCCCTAGGGCCAATAGCCTAGTACCAACCTATGAACTTTAATTGTACTTTGGCTTAGGAATGGAGTCCATTCCCATCATGGTATTAGAAACCCACTGTCTATGCTTGTCATAGAAGGCATCCTCAGATCCAGGTCTGATGGACCTTTTCCACATCTGAAAAATAAACTGCATTACAACCTCTAGATCCAAGGATTTAAATTTTGCTTGTGACATTAATAAGACATGTTGGCAACACACATATGTCTCTTACAGGATCCCCATACTCTGGAACAGGCTCCCCTTCCATGTGAAGCAGAGTCCCTCTCGATCCTTATTTAAGTGTAGCCTTGACCAGTGGAATGGAAATCATAAATTCACCATGGGTCTGGCCCCTTCATGTCTGTGATAGACTGAGGCAGGCAGTAATGCCCAAACTAACATACCCCCCACATAACCTCTAGAAAGGTCCTAATATACCCCCTCCTAATAAATGGCCATGATACATAGGAACACAGTTGGTTGCTATGCTTGCAAAAGCCTCGTTGATCATTATCCTAATATATTCCTATGAACCTGTGTGTGTGTCTGTGTTTGTATACGAGTCCAACTTAGCTTGAGAATCAGTTTATTTAGACTTAAGTCTAGTTCTCCTCTTTAATTATTGTGTTGACATTATACAGTACATTTTTGGCTAACATGTTAAAGTATTATCTGCATTACTATTAGCATTAATGTATTTTTGTAGATTCTTCATCGTACTTATTTCTTCCATTGCTCATTGAAATAGGCCTACTTCTGTAGAAAATTCATTTTGTTGTTTACTGTGAATTGCCTAAATTTTATTGCAGTACTTACTGATATATCCTTTTCATATTGTGATAGCAGCTTTGCTTCTAGTCAACTACATCAAACTGACTTCCAGTTTTAAGAACCATAACTGCTGTGAACTTCATGCATTGTAACATTTTGAAAGTTAATGCTCTGTATCATTCTGTGCAGGCTAATTTCATTGATTAGTTATTGTTGCTATTTGAGACCTGGTCATGACTGAAGAAAGTACCACTCCATTGATCTGATTAACAAATGTAAACATAAGTAAATAAGCAAGCCACAATAGATTTGTGTGTGTGTGTGCGCGCACACAAAACTCCTTTCTTAAGGCATACTCCTTGTGAAGATTGGGTGAAGATAGGTGAAGGCTGCCAGCCTAGCCAGATAGAATTCATCTCTAAATAATAATGTAAACCACAAGCTTGTTGTCTTAAATGGTAGAAATAGTGTTACATATTTTTCCATTTCCACATGTAACAACAGTGCACTCTGCTGACCAAGTAAAGCATGATGTGACCCTTTGATGCAAACATGGCTCAGGACGGTCTAGATGAAGGAATTCTTGCTGTTGTTTTAAGGCCAGAGTTAATGGCCAGAATTTGCATGCATAAATGTCCTTTATTGCTGTAGTTTCTGCCAGAGGTTAAGAATGTAAATGTGTAGTTTCTGTTACCCTAGGAACCCAGGGAATTGTGAAGAATGATGTAATGTGAACCAGTAATGTGGTTTTAAAAACAGAGAGAATCAGAGAACATTAAGCATTTTTGTCTTGACCATCCAACTCATTAGCACTGTCTTGCTCTATATGTAAGTTTTTCATAGACTTGTGTGTTCTCTTAGAAATAGCTGGAAACTAGAAAGATTAGACTGTGTTTTTCTGTGATGTCAGAACTGTACTCCTGAATTATTTTAAGCATTTCTTTGTGATCTCTGAACTCTTGACTAGCACTGTGTAGTAAAAAGTATTGTCTTGTATTTTGACTATTTATTAAATATTTTTAAACCCTTCCAACCGTGGCTGCTTTTGTAAAGATAATTTAAGCTCTTTAGAGTACTTGCATGCCTTTGATAAAATTGTACAAAGCCACTCCGATAGCTTTAGCCATGGGCTATACTACCAACTGGATAATAATAATATTGCACAGGAATAATTGGACACCCTTTTAAGGGCCTTTGAGTAGCTGATAAATATTAGTGGGTGGTGGCAGCTGGTACTACCGTATAGTCTGGGAAAAAGGGGCACAGCTAGAGAACCTATGCCAGCCTTCCCCAGGAGTGTCTGTGCAATTGTATAAACTAAACTCAAAGTGTGTGCGTCAGCTACTTGTGCAGAGACATAAAGCACTGGTTGGACAGAGAGGGTGCTGGAGGTTTTAGCTTGCCCACTAGGCTGAGATCTGGACCCTATAGCTGTGCCATTAGGGAGTCTTATTGGGGACCTGGAGAGAAAGGGAGCGACCAGCCCCGGACTGACTGTGATCTCTGTGTGCTCTTAAGGGAATTTACACTTTACTGTGTGAATTTGTTATCCTTTCCTCCTATATGAGACGCCCTTTACTGGTGTTAGTGGTGAGGATTGAGGCTCCTTGATTGATGGGCCAGGGCGCGGGCATCACATATTAATTGTTTGGCAGTGGTGGGATATCCACACCATATATTAATTGGTTGGCAAATACTAATTGGCTTGTAGTGGTGTGGCTAGAATGAATCCCTGTAGCTGGTGTACAGTGAGCTTTGAAGGTGTTTTGTACTCTAAATCAGCCATGCAGTGAATATTCAGAGTTCAAATCACAATTGTTTTATTTCTTTTATTAGCTTAGTTAGTCAGGGTGAGCAGGCAGCATGTCAGCGGAGGAGTATGGAAAGCTGACAAGGAGCCAGCTGGTGGAGATGTGCCAGGCTAGGGGACTGGTGCATGCAAACCTGACTAAGGCAGACCTTATTGCAGCCTTGGTTACAGCTGCATTAGAAAACAGCCACCAGCAGGACAATCAGACTGGCAGTGGAGATATAATACCCTCGGAGAATGGACAGCTCAACCTTTATGCAGACGACTTAAAAATCCATCTGGAGCTAAAGAGACTTGAGTTGGAGGCCAGACATTTGGCGATAGAAGCAGCTGAGAGACTGAGGAGTCCACAATCTGAGGAGAATGAGAAACTGCTATGCCTGGTATCCGAGGAAAAGGAGTGGCAGAAGAAACATGAGAGGTAAATGCTGACTCTTCGTCAGAGTTATGGAGGTAATGGAGAAGGGAGTAACCGGACCCGAGAAGCACAAAAGGTCAGTAAATTTCTTCCGCAGTTTAAAGAGGGGGATAATTTTGATAGTTTCATTCATATGTTTGAGAGGGTATGCAAACATTATGGTGTTGATCAAAGGCTCTGGGTGCAGTTCCTGACCCCCTTACTCCATGGTAAATCTTAACTGTTTTGTCAAAAATGTCCGACGTTGCATGTTTTGATTATACTGCTGTTAAAAATCACTTGTTAGAATTGTTTAAGCTAACACCTGAAATGTATAGGAAAAAGTTTTGTGAGCATAGACACAAGGTAGATTAAAGTGTGTGTGAATATGTTGCTGAACTGAGCACTTCTTTCCATAGGTGGGTGAGTGAATGTCAGATCACCACTTTTGAAGGGCTGGCCGACCTTTTGGTGAGGGAACAAGCCCTTAGCAATTTTCCTGAGGACATGAGGATGTGGTTAGCTGATAGATAATGTGCCACTTCAGATGAGTTGGGGAAGAAGGGAGACCTATACCTGGCAAGCAGGCAGCCCTGCACAGGAAAGGGACCCCCAGTACTGCTCAAGGGTCTAAAGGAACCCATGGTGGACAGCACAGGCTGCCCCAACAGAATCTTCCAGTAGCTGGGGAAGCCACTAGTCCAGGTACATGTCCAGGAGCTAGGGTTAAATGTTTTGAATGCAACTAGTAGGGCCATGTGGCATACAGGTGTCCACGGAGGCAAGGTGGGGAACAAAAGGTGAGGGAGCCAATAAGTGGGAGAGATACAATGCCAATGGTAGGTTGTCTTGAGACAATAAGGGTACCAAACTACCATTCTGCAGATGTCCTGATTTGGTTGAGGCAGTACCATGTGTTTGTGCAGTTACACGCCGTCAGGCTAGGAGACAAGCATGTGGTTCTGGTAGCCTGGGGGAGACCCAGACAGACAGCATACTTGCAGCCAGGACTGGTGAGGTGGTTACTTCAGGGAGGGAGCTACCCTGTAGCAGTGAGACTGAAGGTGAGCCACAGCTGCTTGGAGGTACTGATGTTCCCTGGGACAGAGTGACTGCAAAGGTAGAGGTGAGTAGTAGTACCCAGGCTGACAGTGAGGCACCACTGTCAGAGGATGCCAGACTTCCTGTGAAAGGGGAGTTGAGAAGGGTTACAAGGAGAGAGTTGAGACAGGCTCAGCTCTCAGACCCTACATTGCAAGGCCTGAGGCAGGTAGCTAGGGAGGCACCTGATTCATCAAGGAAAGGGAATTTGTATACTGGGACAAAGGGTTACTGTACAGTGAGTGGACCCCTGAGGGAGGGCTAGAAGGTGAGTTAGTACAGCAGTTGGTAGTGCCTAAAGCCTACCGTCTGGCACTTCTAGCCATAGTCCTTGATATTCCCTTTGCAGGTCATATGGGCATAAAATGTACAAAGAGGTGTATTATGCAGAACTTCTATTGGCCTGGAATTTCCAGAGATGTGACAGGGTACTGCAGGACCTGTGAGCAGTGCCAAAACGTAGGCAAGACAGGAGACAAGGTGAGAGCTCTTTTGATGCCTTTGCCTGTGATTGAGGAGCCATTTCAGTGGGTAGCTATAGATATTGTGGGTCGTCTGAGTACCCCAAATTCCACAGGGTAAAAGTATATCCTAGTGGTAGTGGATTATGCTACACGATACCCTGAGGCAGGGCTTTGTCCTCCATTGAGGCAGAGAAGGTGGCAAATGCGTTGTTAGAGATTTTCAGCAGGGTAGGTTTCCCAAAAGAAATACTGACTGACAGAGGTGCCAATTTCATGTCAGATCTGCTGGCTTGTCTGTGGAAGTCTTGTGGGGTGAAGCACATGAAGGCCACCCCCTACCATCCCCAGGCTAATGGTCTTGTTGAGAGGTTAAACTCTACAATTAAGTCCATGCTACGGGCATTTGCAGATCAATTTAAGAGGGAGTGGGACAAATATTTGCTCCATCTGTTGTTTGCTTACAGAGAAGTTCCCCAGGAATCCACAGGTTTTTTACCCTTTGATTTGCTGTATGGGCATAGGGTGAGTGGACATCTAGATTTAATTCAAGATGAGTGGGAAGGTGAGTGCAAGTCTCACAAGGAGTCTGTTGTGGCATACTTCCTAAACCTTAGGACAAGGCTCAGGGAACTCATTGGCTTGGCCCAGGAGAACCTGGCAGAAGCCCAACAACAGAAAAAGGTGTGGTATGACAGGGATGTTCGAGATAGAGAGTATGTTGTGGGGCAGCAGGTAATGGTTCTCATTCTGTTGGACACAACAAGCTGCAAGCAGCTTGGGAGGGACCCTACAAGGTGGTAAGAAAGGTAAGTGATGTTAATTACATGGTGGAACTGCTAGGCAGAAGGCAGGGGCACATATTGTACCATGTTAACATGATGAAACCTTACCATGATAGGAAGGCCCTTGTGCTGAGCATTTGCAGTGGATTGCAAGAGGAGTCTGAGGGAGATCTGGTGACTGATCTCGTCAGTGAGGCTCGGGCTGACACCTCAGTGAAAGGGGTAGCAATATCCCAGCAACTATCTCCTACCCAGGTTCGAGAAATCTGAGCAGTGTTGCAGGAATTTGGGGACATGTTCACTGGGAAACCAGGGTGCATGCACCTGGGGCAGCACCAGGTAAATACAGGACCCCAAAGACCTATTAGGCAGGCCCCTTATAGAGTGCCTGAGAGAGTCAAACTGTCTCTCTTTGAGCAGGTACAGGAGATGTTGGATTTAGGGGTAATTCAGGAGTCCAACAGTCCCTGGGCCTCCCCAGTGGTGTTGGTGCCAAAGAAAGATGGCAGCACCAGGTTCTGTGTGGACTACAGGAAATTAAATAGTCACAGAGAGTCAGATGTTTATCCCATGCCTAGGACAGATGAAGCCCTGGAGCAGCTGGATGGGGCTAAGTATCT
Source organism: Protopterus annectens (assembly GCF_019279795.1). NCBI lineage: Eukaryota > Metazoa > Chordata > Ceratodontiformes > Protopteridae > Protopterus > Protopterus annectens. Next base: position 448,326,418 of record NC_056746.1, on the reverse strand, counting down.
TACAGCCATTGATCTTACCAAGGGTTACTGGCAGGTGCCCTTGACTCCCAGTGCTAGAGAGAAGTCGGCCTTTGTGACTCCTTTTGGGTTGTATGAGTTCACAAAGATGCCCTTTGGGATGAAGAATGCCCCAGCAGCTTTCCAGAGGCTGGTAAATCATATCCTAGCAGGAGGGTTTGCCGTTGCTTACCTAGACAATATTGCCATCTACAGCCGTTCCTGGCAAGAGCACCTTCAGCATGTCAGGGAGGTGCTGGGCAGACTACAGAGGGCAGGGTTGACCATTAAGCCAAGCAAATGTCAGGTGGGTATGGCAGAGGTCTCCTACCTGGGACATAGAATGGGGAGTGGTAAGATAAGGCCAGAACCTGCCAAAGTGGAAGCCATTCAGGCATGGCCTGCACATGTTACTAAAAAGCCGTTGAGGACATTTTTAGGGACAGCAGGGTACTACAAAAAGTTCATCCCCAGTTGTAGTACCATAGCTGCTCCCCTCACAGACCTGACAAGGAAGAACAGGCCAGATAAGGTAGTGTGGACCCCAGCATGTGAGCAGGCATTCCAGAAACTTAAAGAAGCTTTTGGAGGTCCCCCTGTGTTAGCCAGTCCAGATTACAGCAAAGAATTTGTTGTGCAGGTGGTTGCTTTGAACCATGGGGTGGGGGCTGTACTTAGGCAGATATCTTCAGAGGTGGAAGAGCCCCCCAGTAATTATTCTCAGCCATAGGCTCCAACCCAGGGAGGAATGCTATGCAGCTGTAGAAAAGGAATGTCTAGCCATAGTGTGGGCACTGCAGAAACTTCAGCCTCATCTGTATGGAAGGAAATTCACTGTAATGACTGATCACAACCCCTTAATATGGTTAAACAGAGCCAACCAGCGAAATGCCAAGTTGCTAAGATGGAGCCTGGGGTTGCAAGCATATGATTTGTCCATGCAGCACCGCAGTGGGATTAGCAGTGCCAATGCAGATGGGCTCTCAAGACAGGGAATGGGTAAGGTACACTCAGGTAGACCTAACTCCTGAGTTTCTTATGGGTCACTTGAAAAACTAGCTTGAGTTCTGAAGAGTAATGAATGATCAAGTTAATACTGACGTCTATAGGAAGACTTGTTATAGAAATGCCCTCTTACATAGACTGAGTATGCACCCCCATTACATATTCGAGAATATAATTAAAGGACAAAGTATGAGAATCTCACGATTAAATGTTATGGAGGAAGGATTTCAACATGAAATCAATAATTTTAAATATAGACTTGCTCAACGAGGGTATAAAGAAACAGAGATTAATAGGGGACTATGCAACATAGATGACTTAAGACAAAATGAAGCAGCTCCGTATTTTTCGGACAACCCAAATATGTTTACAAAGAGAGAGTAACCCTAAACAATTAAGAATACCCATGTTCTTCACTAATGGTAGAAAAGGAATAATGGAGATCATCAACAAACATTGGTGTATACGAACAAGTAATGAAGACATTAAACAAATAGTAGGAGATAAACCTAGCTTTCAATATAGGAATAAACCCAACCTAAGAGTCTTTTATGTCATCCTGTCAAGAATTTTGACCACCAGAATCACATTGGTACTAGCCCCTGTGGTAAATGTGGGTTTTGTGTGCATATTGCTACAGGTAACACCTTCTTACATCTTAGTACAGGACAAGTTTTTTTATTTTCAAGTATCGGCCACTTGCAGCACTGAGCACATAGTATATTTAGCAGTTTGCCAGGAATGCCAAGCATTCTATGTTGGAAAAACCAACAGGATGCATCGGACTAGAATAAGAGAGCATTTATATGCTATACGGATTGGGCATATCACCAATGCCCTAGCGAAACATGTCAACATCGAGGGACCTAAACATACTTTTACATTTATGGTGATGGATAACATAATTCCTTTGATCAGAGAGGGGAATATTCGCAATACCACTGAGAGAAAGTAAGTTAACTGGATAATGAGACTAAGGGCAGATAAGGGCGAAGGCGTTAATGAAAGGGCATCTATTAAACCTACACTTAGAGCTAGACGTTTGAAAGCTGCATGATCATATTCGCTAATGCCATCTATATTTTTATATGAATAGATCATATGCTGCTATTAGTGGTTGATGATATTAAATTTGAGCATGCACGGAGCTTCATTATCCATTGACATATATTACTCGACCAACATCTGGTTCCATAAGACGCTACCAAGCTAGGGCTTAATATATAGAGTCTAACTTAATAATCTTGTATTATAATATGTTTAGAAAATTCTCTTTCACAGATAGTTCCCCTATCGACCATTTGACATATTATGGAATCTATGATATAGTAAAAGGCACTCGTGCACTGCTTGTTGGCAGGCTCAGATGGTAACCATTTGGTTGGGGTATTCTGTTAGATGCTACTTGTTGCTCTGCTGAGGTGGAAGCAAGTTGGGATTCTCCATATACCATCAGATTTGAAGATATTGTTAATATATTTAGTGCTCTATTTTTGACGCATGGTTTATATTTTTGCCATGCTTTTTGCAAGCGCAATGGATGTTAGATCTTTTTAAGTGCTATGGACGTTAGATTCTCATGACCATTAAGGTACATCCATTATTGACTAGCTTACATTAGTTTTAAGATTTATTAGATATGTATCTGCAGGTAGTTGATGCATAATTCATGACTTACTAGGAACTATTAATAATACTAAATAATTTCTCATCTTCGTTTTGATTGCTAAGAATAGATATGTGTCCAGTTTCAATCAAAATGTATGTAACATCTTAACCGAAGAGTTGACATTGATGGCACAGTTGAAATTGGCTGGTGGTCGATATATGTATTGACACCACTTTGCCACTTGCTTTCATAGCCTTGTGCATGATGTAGCAAAGCCGGCTGTTATAGACCGGACAGCTACTTAAGAAGGTGTATAAAAAATGAACCATCAACTAATAGAATTTCTAGTAGTCTTTCATTGTTTTTCAATGCACGTATGCTCTTCATGATATTTTAAGTATTTTTTATAATATTATACGATATAAACATTGCTGATTTTTATTTGGCATGTCTATTGGTCATATTAGGAGGCAATAGTTATGCTTGTAATGCTTACGGAATTACAACTAATAAGAACATTGCTAAGAATGTCTTTTGAGTGTAATAATGCTTTCAATGACTTTTGTTTTCTGTGTAGTGGTTTCAGTCTTTTTAACATAGTAAGAATGTCACTTTAAAACTTTAATTGATTGATTATAGTTAGCATGTGATGTATATAAACTAGTTGAATGCATTATTTTAAATTTTAACGGTCTGACGAAGCTACAGTGAAAGCGCTTACCAATTGTATACAAATTAAATACAGATTTTAGTTTACGGTTATATTTCCACGAGTCATTTATTTGGTGGACAGTTCATGGTGATATTATTGAGACGCCTTGGTTATCTCTCTGCTTCTTTATTTGCAATTATTGTGTGAAGATAGATGAAGACTGCCAGCCTAGCTAGATAGAATTGTGGAGATAATTCTGTCATCTGTAAATATTATTTGTAAACCACAGGCTTGTTGTCTTAAATGATAAAAATAGTGTTACATGTGGAACTGGAAAAAAAATGTAAGAACAGTGCACTCTACTGACCAAGTAAAGCATTTTGTGACCCTTTGATGTAAATATGGCTCCGGACGGTCTAGATGAAGGAATTCTTGCTATTGTTGTAAGGCCAGAGTTAATGGCCAGAATTTGCATGCATAAATGTCCTTTATTGCTCTGGTTTCTGCCCAGAGGTGAAGAATGTAAATGTAGTTTTTCTTAGCCTAGGAACCCAGGGAAGTGTGAAGAATTATGTAATGTGAACCAGGAATGTGATTTTGAAAACAGAGTGAAGCAGTGAGCATTACGCATTTTTGTCTTGACCATCCAACTCATCAGCACTGTCTTACTCTATATGCAAGTTTATCTTAACGTGTGTGTTCTCTTAGAAATAGCTAGAAACTAGAAAGATTAGACTAAGTGTTTTCTGTGATGGCAGAACTGTACTACTGAATTATTTTAAGTATTTATCTGTGATCACTGAACTCTTGACTATCACTGTGTAGTAAAAAGTATTGTCTTGTGTTTTAACTATTTGTTGTTAAATATTTTTAAACCCTTCCAACTGTGGCTGTTTTTGAAGAGATAATTTAAGCTCTTTAGAGTACTTGCATGCCTTTGGTAAAATTGTACAAAGCCACTCCAATAGCTTTAGCCGTGGGCTATACTACCAATTGGATAATAATATTGCACAGGAATAATTGGACACCCTTTTAAGGGCCTTTGAGTAGCTGTAAATATTAGTGGGTGGTGGCAGCTGGTACTACTGTATAGTCTGGGGAAAAAGGGGCACAGCTGGAGAACCTGTGCCAGCCTTCCCCAGGAGTGTCTGTGTGGTTGTATAAACTCTTTTCAAAGTGTGTGTGTGTGTGTGTGTGTGTGTGTGTGTGTGTGTGTGTGTGTGTGTGTGTGTGAGAGACAGCTACTTGGGCAGGGACACAAAGTACTGGTTGGACAGAGAGGGTGCTGGAGGTTTTAGCTTGCCCACTAGGCTGAGATCTGGCCCCTATAGCTGTGCCGGTGGGGAGTCTTATTGGGGACCTGGATAGCAAGGGAACGACCAGCCCCGAACTGACTGTGATCTCTGTGTGCAAGGGAAATTGCACTTTACTGTGTATATTTGTTATCCTCTTCTCCTATATGAGACGCCCCTCACTGGTGTTGGTGGTGAGGATTGAGGCTCCTTGATTGCTGGGCCAGGGCATGGGCATCGCACTACTTTTTCTAATGAATAACCAGTCCCAATTAATCCATGCAAGATTTAATTATCTTAGTTGGATCTTGGTCCAGACGTCACTTGGCAGAGGATAAAGATGAAAACGCATTCATTTTGTCATAAAGATTATTGCAGTAAAATCTTGCCCAATGAGAGTCAGGCAATTCAAGGATGGATGTCTTGTAAGGCAGTGAGGACAAAAGAGAGCCTGATCTTAACAGTCCTGTCTGCAGAAATATGCATATTCCTTTTACTTAGATGATGAGAGGACCTTGTGCTACATTAGGCTGAGCTGCACAGCATTTCAGCCATTTGATAGGGCATAGCTGCATGGCTAGTACCGAATAAATGTCACTGACCAAATAAGATGCCTTATTTCATGTGATTTCTGTCTAGTTTGTAGTGTAATGAGCATCAGTAATAACCTTGTTTTTAAAGTGGCCTGTCATTCACCAGCATTGCTCCAGCTATCATCCAAGTGTACGTATTGCATGAAGGTCCTAATCAAGTTGTAGTGCCTTGTGCATACAGTGGGCCTTGGACAAGTAAAGGCCGAATCTGTTGTATCCCAAGCACCAATGACAGCCATGTTATAAGCCATGAGAAATTAATCCAAATCCTTATCACTACCCTCACTCAGTTACTGGTCCAGCGCAGGCCTCAAAATACTAACCCTGATGTTTGGAAGAGGCTTATTAAAGAACCAGCTGAATATTGTGCAATAGAATTAGTGGAAGACTAAGCCTGGAATGAAACGGGTAATGGTCAGTCTTAGTGATCACTTCTAATACCAAATCCAGGATTTTAGGCCCAAGTTGGGACACCAAGTCTTGTGAATGGTCATACTAGATGCTACAAATTTCAAAGTTGTGCTGAACTGTGCCTGTCTGAAGAGGAAACTGCAACCCTGCCATTGCATAGGGCTTCTTTCATGCCAGATGACATGTCAGCACACAACTGCTATGTTTTAATAGTCTGAAGTCACTTTAGTAGAAATAAATTAAGTGCTGGAACCAGACCTGACATATTAATTTGAGATGAAAAGGAGAAAATTGTTTCTAAGACTGCGGTACCAATTCTGTGTCCTGATGGAGATGTGCTATTAGACGGAAGAAATTATTTCTTAACATTTAAGCTGTCTTGTAAGGGTCAGGGTCTCTCTGTGACAATGTAGTTGTGGTATTTCTTTAGACTGACATTCTTTTCAAAATGTCTGCTTACATCCTCTGAGAAAGATACTGAAATGTAGATCCGGCAGTTCTATTTCAGATAAAGAGAAGGACGACTTTACTGATGATAAAAATGAGCAAAACCACTTTAATTCTGTCAATTACTTTTTTATTTACACTGTTTAACATGGTGATGGCATTTTCTAAGGGTGATCTATAAAAATGTTTTTGTTAATTTGCTAATTTAAAACTGCATTGCCACATTTTTTTTATTTTAATACAATTTATTGACTGTTGCTAAAAAAAAAAAAAAAAAAAAACACTTGCTGAGATAGCAGAGTCTTTATATCGTAGCTCATTGACATGACAGTCGCATAGCATTAGCATTCAGATTTACTTTGTGTAGCATAGTCATGTTCCATCCTTCTTGTGTGGGTGGATCTAGTTACTGAATCTCATTCAAAGCTCAGATATGCGAGTATTTTTTTTTTTTTACAGGCAACTATTGGAATTTAGGATGGCATGAATTCATATGCATTTTATCACTACATATGACTCATTTCTATGATGAAAAAGAATTGTATAATGTTAAGGTTCTAAGTGCAGTGATACCCTCATTGTTTTTTTCTGTGTGATTCTGTTTTCTTTGGCACTGTATGTTAATGAACTGGCAAATTTAAAAGGGATAAAAAATACTGAAATGTTGAGCAGATTATTTTGATAGGGATGCTATGAATTGCCTAGATTTTATTTCATGTAAATAATGTAGAGAGGTGCAGAATGATGCATCTAGTAGAACCAGCAAAAGTGAGTAGGGAATCTGGGATAGTTTTATCAGATTATGCAGAAGTAAACCGTTAGAAAACGCAGAGATGTGTAACTAGTGGCAGAAAATGTGTGAGCTGTTAACACTCTGCACACAGGTTGGTCAGAGCTCATTTTGAGTAAACCAGGCAATTTTTAAGGCTACTACTTAAGTTCGCTAGTCAGTATGGAGATATTTCAGAAGAAAACAACAAAGTAGTGTGTGTTTTTCCAGTTTTAGCTATTTGTTAACTTGATAAGCCTGTTGGATATGTGTGTATTTTCGGGGTGACCTAGGAGAACTGTTTAGTTAATTGATTTGGTAACAGTCATACAGCAGGCAAATGGAAGTAGAAGGAATCAAACGCTATACCCTTGTCTACAGGAAGTAGCTCATTAATAGCTCAGAGTCCTAAGAAAATTAGTGGTATACACCCAGTCTTTCAGAAGGAGAGATTTACATGAAAATGGAGCCCAAGATGAATACAAAGGGAGGATAGTGTACATGGGAAATGTAGAGAAGTATTTTTATCATTAAAAACATGAAGACTGCATTCAGCAACCTTAAATTCAAAACTGGATTGAATAAATGTTTAAAGTATATGAAAAGTAACTGTAGCTTATCCTGGATTGAATAAATGTTTAAAGTATATGAAAAGTAACTGTAGCTTATCTTTTAAATAATGAAATAAGTGGAATCAGGTGGTCTGGAGATTTTACTTAATGTCAAGGTTTATCGTTAATTATCCATTTCACTTTTTCTACCAGCTGTCACTGAATAAGGTATAAGCCCAGAGATTGCACTGACCCAAGCTTTACAGCTAGCTTAGATCATTGTAGGGCAACAGTAAAAGAGACATCTGAGCATCCTAGGAATAGCTATTTGATAGTGACAAGGAGCTAATCTCCCTGACTGTGTGAATGTTGAAAAGATAATAGTTCAGTGTCATACTGTTCAATATCCGCCTCAAAACGGGTCTCATGCCAGATGACTGTTGCTGTCCTCCATTCATCCTGCTTCATGCCAGATGAATGGAGGACAGCAACAGTCATTTTCCAACAAAAAGATGGGGCTTCAATGAATCCGGGCAATTATAGGCACAAAGTCTGACTAGTGTTATCTGTAAGGCAATGGAAAATATCATTATGGAACTAATATGTAATGATGTAGGTAATCTGCAGACTCTCAACCCATACCAGTTTGGATTTGTCAAAGGCAGATATTTAACCTGGTCAGCTTATACAAAAAGGTTACTGAAGCAATGGTTGAGGGCAAAGGAGTACACACAATATATCTTGATTACCCCAGGGTAGTCGATGCCATCTCATACTCAGGTGTCATAGAAAACCTCTCCTGGCTAATTGTGAATCTCTGAGTACCTCACTGGATAGCAAATTGGTTAGCAAATAGAAACCAAAAAGTTAGGGTGAGCAGCTTTACCTCCTCAAAAAGACCTGTCGCTAATGGTGTACTCCAGGGTTCATTCCTTGGGCCTTTTCTCTGTGACATTCACTTCTTGGTGGTGAAAGCAAATGTTCAGGGTTTGTGGCTGACCAAGTCTGCAAACTTGGTGTCCATTATAAACTGCCCAGAGGACACCAAGACTGCCCAAACAAAACCCAGTGTCAATGTGTGGAAACAAAACTGCTCATCAGAAGTGACCTCTATCTGATCTCTCCTCTAGGGACCTTAAGCACCTTAGGGTTAAAGAGAAAAGCTGGTTAATCAGAAAGTATATAAAATATAGATGATAAAATTTATAGAAAAAATAAAATATATTTAAAATAAGTAATATTTAGTTCTAAAAAAATAAATGTCTAAAATTCAAAAATAAAACTTCTATGTCCCTGTTGATGTCTTTTGTTGATAGTGTGTTGTCTTGGCTATTGTTGGGCTAGGGGAAATAAAAGAGAAGTTAAAGAGAAGGAGTCTAAAAGAGAAGAGAGGTAAGAGGAGAGTAAGTAAACTGTAAGTGTTTAAGCATATAAAGCATTGACATTTAAGTATGTACTGACATTGATATGTGTATGTAAAACCTAATATGTAGTTATGTATTGACAACCTTAACCTTATGACCACAGTGTATCCATGTGATCATAAAGTGTATCCACTGTTCCACAGAAGTCCATTTTCATTACACAGCTTGTATCCAAACCATTACAGATCTCATCATTCAGGATGTGAGTTGTAACTGTAGTACTTTACTCATGGTAGGGCTGAGTATCAATTATAATGCCTTATTTGGTATGTACCTGTACAAACACCTGCTTGAAACTGGATGATCATCAGGAGTGGTGAAACAAACGGGTCAAAAATAATTGATGTGAAAGACTTAAATATATGATGTCTTCCCTTTTCTTTTCCCTGAATATTCCCTTTTTCTCCAAGGTAAGGCACTAAGTTGTTTGTGTGGTATAAGTGCAAGGTGTGGTAGACTTGCACTAAAGCAAAAGGCTTTTAAAAATTTTATTTCTTTCAAGATTTGCTCTTCTTTTGCATTTCTTTCTTCTCTTTTTTTCTGTTCTTGCATTTTGGCATTTGACATTTCAACAGGGAGAAGTAGGAGATGCTCCATAATTTATTTATTTATTTTTTTATTTTTTACCACTTTATATTTATATTTATATAGTGACACCAGCTAGCTAGCTGGTTAATTTAGACAATAAATAATTTAGACAATATTATCAGTAGAAATTATCAGTAAACATTATGACAGCAGACTGCTTCTGGTGAGGCTGTCCATCCCATGCTGACCATATTATATGCCGCATGCATGCAATCAATCTTTCAGACACCATCATCACCATTCCAGGCATTGAAATCATTATATAGTGTGTCACAGATGGCTGCCTTGTTGGCTGTCTGCCTATATCTGTCACACTCAGTACTGCACATCATTTACTGTGAAGAAACATTTTTTTTTTTTTTTGTTCAGCCTAAAAAAAAGCTAAAAAAATTCAGTCAGTTCAATAAAAAGAATGGTGGGGGGGTATATTATATAGTTATATATATATATATATATATATATATATATATATTTTTTTTTTTTTTTTTTTATGTAAAGAAGTATGCTAGCAGAAAATGTTATGGTGGGATACCTAGGTCTGTGAAAAAACTTATATGAGTTTAATGAAAATCATTCATCAAATTGCAGATTTAATTTAAAAAAAAAAGGCAAAAAGAGTTGTAATCAGTCATTTTTGCAGATGTTTTTTCAAACAGTTGCCTGATACTCTTGAATCATGAATTGTCTCTTGTGGGTCTTTATATCCTTGATTCGATGTTGCCTTTCTGGTTGCAGAGAACAACAATGCTTTAAATCCTTTTTGCCCTCAGGCAATATAAGATTGCATTTGGCAGCAAAAATGTCTGTCTCACTACAGGTCTATGAGCTGCATTAGTTTTTATTCCTTAGTATTGCATTTCATCTGTTTCGTTAAACAGAAAAAAGTCTGTAAAATTTGTGAACAAATGTTTAATCTTATGATCTGCAGTATCAAGTTTTTAAAGCTCTGTTGGATCTGTAAGTCATTCACGTGAGATGGCCTAGACAATATTCATGTTCCCCTTTGAATTCAGTGCAAAATATTTCGGTTGGTAGGTCTTCCACTGAAATCCATCTCCAGGACTGAAAATCCTGAAAACAGTTCTCAGTTTGTGCTGTCTGTATTTCTCATTAATTGTAGAACAAGTTAATAAATACTCTGAGAATTTTTTGCATTCTCAAGTCATTAAATAAAAGTATTGATTTTTCCCCCTTCAAATTAAAGCTATTTCTCATTTCTTACATTCACATTGAATTCTTTGCTTTATTTATTCTAATTTTGCATAATGCCATCCGTTTTATATTCAGCTTTCCTGCACTCTATTCCAAATGCTTTCTAGTTTTCAGTAGTTCCATTTCTGTTATTGCTATATGCATAACACTGTTAATTTCTCTCTCATTTCCCTGTATTTATTTGCTTAGGCAAATGTGTAGGCAATATATTTAATTATCTGCAGTGCTTGAGGGTATACTAACTACAATAAGAGCAGCAGTTAAATATTTGAAACCCGTACAATAGTACATGCTAAGTTCAGGGTTCCTAGCTGTCCCCATCCAGGGGAATACTGGTCTGTTTTCTCTGCTTTTATGCAAGTTTCTGCATTCCTTTTAATATTCCTTTTCATAATGTGCTGCTGGGTAAGCAATTTTCTTTTTTCTTTCATGTAACATTATTGCTACTTTAGCTTTTCATGTTTTTTCCCCATTATTTTGTCAAATATCTACTAAAATAGTTTGTGTCATGTTTTTCTAAGTAAACATTTGTATATTAGAATTTACCTATGCAAAACTTCCATGTAGTTAACATGACATTTTTATTTTTTTATATTTATTTATTTAACATTTCTTTACCAGGAAAGTCCGACTGGGACAGAGCCCATTTTCAGAGGAGGCCCAGGGAGAAACGCTCCAGACGCGTCTTTAGGAATGTGTGAGGAAACCGGAGCACTCATGCAAACACAGGACGAACATGCAGACACTGCACAAAAGGGATCCCAGCCAAGAATCGAACCAGAGAACCTTACTGTGAGGCACTATTTTTTTTTTTTTTTTGCTTTCCTGTCCTGACTAATATCCTTTACATTGGTATGCTCTAAGAGTCTTAATGTAACAGAATGGTTTGCCGCATCAAATTCAGAAATAAGAAGAAAAGTAGTGGTTCTAATGTAGACTTCTTGAGAATCCAGTCTTGTGATGGGTTGATGCACCAGTCAGGATTAGTTCCTCAGCCTAGTGCCAAGATAGGCAGGGACTAACCCATAACCATTATAGTTTCGTAGCTAGTTGCTGGGTATGCAGTCCAGGAAATAATTAAGGAGCCTCACCCAAATTCCCACTTCTGCCTGACACCCAATTCTAACAGGGGTGTGTGTGTGTGTGTGTCGACGCACGCGAGTGCTTGCGCACACTTAACATATTCCCCTTTAAAAGTCCGGGCTTATCACTTTCAGTATACTGTACCCTTCTACATCTCTGTTTTAACTATATCTATTTTTTTCCCATAAGGCTGTCTGATAGATGAGGATGTCGCACAGCTTTTTGGATGCAAGCTGTTGCTACAAGCACTTAGTGCTACAAATGGCATCCAACATACTGAAACATGATCCCAAACTGAAGGGATACTTTGGTCTGTTAAACAGATTTTTAGACATAATTACCATTTAAAAATCATGCCATGTGTATCTGAACGGTTGGTTTTAAGGAATTGTTTCATTTTAATTGTGGTATGAAAGTATGTGCTTGCTTTATCACCAAGAAGCTTTCAGCAGCTGTTGCCACATCACACAAACTGAGTATCATCACTGAAAAAAGTAACATCAAGGTACTGATTTACATTATTTTGCATAGCAAGGTAATCAAAGATTGCTTATTAATTAGTTTTGACATAGTAACCAGGCATGCCATTTGAATGCTAAAACATTTACCCAGGAGGGCTTAAACCATGTTTTTTTTCCTACTTTTTGACTGTTGCTCCTCTCCATATTTCATACAATTAATATGTTATTTTTCTGTTTCAGTAAGGATACTGATGCATGACAGAAGTGCAAGGAACATTACACTGAATATAGTCTGAAATGATAGCAATCTAATTACATTAAATGTGAACTCAAAACTCTAAAATTTGTGAATAAACAGAAGTGTATGGTATTGCAGACAAAGTCTATCATTAAACCTAAATAAAACACTGATTTTATTTATATATATATATATATATATATATATATATATATATATGTGTGTGTGTGTGGTGTGTGTGTGTGTGTGTGTGTGTGTATATATATATATATATATATATATATATATATATATATATGCATGTGTGTAATGTATACAAAATCATTTATACAGAAGGGGGGGGTGCACCCTAGTTATGCACACCTCCATTAACTAAAGAGAGTGATATAAAACAAAAAAATAGTAGCCAGAAAAAAAAAAAAAAAAAAAAAAACAATGTCAAAACACAGAAAAGAGAATATTATTTAATACAATAAGCACTTTCATCCTAACAAGTTCCAGGACTACTTTAGAGAGTAACACCATTTTAAACAGCCCTTTCAAAATATAGTACAAAAAGTACATGCAATAAAATTAGCCAATAAAAATATCCACTCAATTAAATTAAAAAATCAGTTTATCCACTCTACAATAAAAAGCATACTATACTAATGTAAAATCCAGAAATAACCTAAACAAAAAGTGGTCCTAAACGTCCATAGACTTTAATAGTAACAGTTCATTCAGCGATGTTTTGTTATTTAAACCTTCGGAAAGGTGGCATTTAATTTCATCTGCCATTGTAACTCTCTAGTTTCATTTATCACCCCCCCCCCCCCAGCAACCACCACGATTGGGCATAGATACCTTTTCCAAAACATAAAACAATTTTTTTTTAATGTTCATACAGTGCATAGAGTGTTTGTAAAGTGCATTTCCTAAATCTTTTTTCTTAATTGCGTAGTAATGTTCATAAATCCTAGTTCTAAGATGTCTCCCGATCCCGCCACGTATAAACTGTCACAAGATGTACACATGGCAATATATACTAATCCCATAGTCTTACAATTGCACTTACAGTTTTTTTGTATACTCTGAGGATAAGCCCTTATGGTAATATTTACACTGTCGTAGATGTATGTACATTGTGCACAGCTACCACATTTTACCATTCCATATCAGTTATAAAGCCTAGGTGGTCTTTCCCACAGTGTTTTTTTATGTTCATATTTGTTTTGTATACAAACTTCAAAGTGGGAAGATTAGGAGTATGGTTTCCTAGCAGGTCTTTAATCAGGTTCCAATATTTGGTGATAAGCTGTTTGAGGTGCAAACTTTGGTTGGTGTATGCCATAATCAAAGCCTTGTCAAACTCTTCTTCTGTCCTACTAACAACTTGTTCCATACCAAAAGTGTCTTGTAAGATAGGTTTATATTTCTGTCTTGTACTATACCATGAATAATGTTGTTGATTAAATCGACAAGCTGACTACAACCTCTTAGTGAGGGTATCTGTAGCTTCACACTACTTCCCCCCTCAGAGGATGTAGATAGCTATGCTGAACAGTATGCCAATGCAATATACAAGCATCTGTACAACTGCATGGACTCAGCCGTACCCAATAGAACTAAAACCTGCTCCTCAAGGAAACACAAACCTGTTTGGTGGACATCCTCTATCAACAGGCTTTACAACAAAGGGAAGAAACTGTTGTCCAAGGGTAAAAAGGAACAAATTCCAAACTGGAAAAGCTCCCTCCTTAGCCTCAACAAGCAAATTAGATCACTAGCGAAAGCCACCAAGCCCAATTATGAATCGAAATTCACCTCCATATCAAAGGGAAACCAAGACTGGAAAAACCCTTATCAGCCTCAACAAAAAGTTGAGATCCCAAGAAGTTTCCCAAGACTGGAAAAACTCCCTTAGCCTCAGCAAAAAGTTGAGACCCCAAATCAAATCCTCTAAAGCTAGCTATGAAAACAGAATTGCAGCAGGTAGTAAAGACAAGCACAAGACATTCTATAGTTATGTAAAGAATTTCCATGACAATACCCAGATTTGCTCTGAGCTACTGCAGAATGGTACCTCCTATACCGAGCCAACAGATATTGCCAATATACTGGCCGACAGATTCAGTGCCAAACCCCCCCCCCCCCCCCCAAGGACCAATCTCAGTACCAGTAGATTGCCAGGCACCCAGTATTACTGCTGTACAAGTTAAAACAGCACTGTCCAAGGCCAGGAATACAGCTTCTATGGGACCTGACAATATCCCTGGCTGTGTTCTACATGATCTTCGGAGTAAACTGACACCTCACCTATGTGCCCTGTTCAATCACAGCCTCACCTGAGACTTTGTCCCTACTGAATTGTGCACTGCTATAGTCTTCCCTCTCCAAAAAGGAGGAGCGACTACAGACCCTAGGAACTATCGCCCCACAAGCCTGATATGCAAAGCTATGGAATGCATCATCATGGACCTAATAAACAAGGATATAGGGAATCTCCAAATGCTGGATCCCACACAGTTTGGTTTTGTGAAGGGTTAGATCTCGCCTGCTCAACTTGGTTGACTTCTGTGAGTCAGTCACCAGAGCTGTGGATGAAGGCAAGGTGGTTAATACAGCCTACCTTGATCTGGCCAAGGCCTTTGATACCATTCCCCACTCAGGAATCATAGAAAAACTCACTAAGCTAGGCATCAACCCCTATATCACTAGGTGGGTTACAAACTGGCTCACAGATAGAACCCACAATGTGAAAGTAGCTGATTCCAAGTCAGACTGCCGACCAGTCACGAGTGGAGTCCCATAGGGATTGGTCGTGGGTCCTCTCCTGTTTGGTATCTACTTCTCTGAAGTCCAGGCCAACATGAAGGGAATCTGGCTGACAAAGTCTGCAGACGATTGCAAGCTGGGAGCCATTATTAACTCCCCAAGTGTTGTTGACATCCTACAAAAAGGCCTCTCTGAGACCAATGACTGGTGTCAGAACCATGACCTTAAGCTCAAAAATGTGTCATCATCCCCTTTGGGAAAAAACCCATTTCCCATGAATTACCACATCGATGGTAGTCCACTGAACACAGAAGACATTATAAGAGATTTAGGAACACAGGTTGACAACAACCTCTCTTTTGACCACCACATTGCCACTGTGATCAGAAAGTCGTCCTATGTGGCACATCTCATTACTAAGGGTTTTGCATCCAGGAAGAAAGAGGTCATTGTCTCCCTCTACTCTTCCCTCATTAGGCCAATCATAGAGTACAATGCCCCATTTGGCATGTACCTCACTAGACACCTGCAACAACTGGAGAGGCCACAATAGTACCTCACAAAGAGGATCGTAGGCCTTAAACACTTGTCGTGTATAGACAGACTCAAAAAACTCCAAACTATTCCTTGTCTCATATCGCCTACTTAGAGGTGATCTCTTGACTTGCAAAGCCATGTCTGACCCAGCTCTGTTAGAAATACTACAGCTAAAGAAATCCCAATCCCTTCACACAACACGCTCAAGAGACCTCAACCTCATTACCACAATCAACAGAATGTACTGGAGGAACAGGCTCATAACCTAGAAGACTGCCCATGCTATGGACTAGACTTCCCATACATGTCAAACAGAGTGCCTCACTGGCCCTCTTCAGGAGAAATCTTGATGAGTGGATGAGAAATAGAAAATTCACCCCGGGGATCACTCCAGTAGCTCTACTCAACAGAGGCACTGGGAACTAAGGTCGGCTGGCACGATGCCAGGGTAATCATATTGGCTAGGCTTGTAAAGGCTGCAGGGCCATTAGCCTAGTACACACCTATGAACTTATAAAGTCATCTTCAGTTACATCAGGACACTGTGTGGCAAAGCCGAGGTTTGTTCCAAATTAGTACTTAACAGTATCACTTACACTGATCCTGTTGACTTAGGCAACCTGCTAGCAGATAGGTTATGTTCCAACTTCACCCCAAAGACCTTTTTGACATTCCCGATACTTGTCCCACACCTCACATCTCCATAGATCATGTTACAGGCCCTATCCAAGCAAAGAACACAGCTTCCATGGGACCTGATAGTATCCCAGGGTGTGTACTACACCATCTCCAGTAAGAACGGTTAGGCATCTATTTCTCAGGGGTCCAGGCAAAGACCAAAGGCCTGTGGCTGACCAAGTTTGCAGACGACTGTAAGTTGGGTGCCATCATTGACTCCCCAAATGATGTTAACATACTGCAAGAGGGTCTCACAGCAACTAATGACTGGTGCCAAAGTCATGGCCTCAAGCTAAATGCAAAAAATGCATCATCATACCGTTTTGCAAAAACATGACCCCTATTGATTACCACATCAACGGCAACTCCTTAAGCACACAAACTGTGGTGAGAGACCTGGGCACTCAGGTTGATGATAACCTCACATTTGGCCATCATGTAGCGGCAGTGGTCAGAAAAGCCTTTTACTTGGTTCATCTCATAAATAAAGGGATTGCATCCAGAAAAAAGGAGGTTATTACCTCTCTATACTCCTCCCTCAGACCAATAATTGACTATAACATCCCATTTGAGATGTACCTTTTCCAAACATTTGCACCAACTGGAAAGGCCACTGAAATACCTCACAAAGAGAATCCATGGCCTCCAACACCTGTCTTATGTTGACAGCCTCAAATCATTATCACTCTACTTGGTATCATACAGATTGCTCAGGGGAATGATCTGTGTCTCGCCTACAAGGCAATCTTGGACCCTTCCCTACTAGAGATGCTCCATATCAGTAAGTCTAACTCCTCATGCACTACCCACTCAAAAGACCTGACTCTAATATGCAACATCAACAAAACCTGCTAGAGAGACTGGTTTGTCCCCCAGAGGTTGCCCCGTCTCTGGAATAGACTTCCCATACACATCACAGAGCACCTCGCTGTTTCTCTTCAAGCAAAAACTTGATGAGTGGATGGGAAACCACAAATTTGTCCCAGGGGTTCCACCTGTGTCCCTCACTGACAGAGGTGATAGGTGCTGACTGAGGTTTCTTTTTGGGGATAAAATCTTGACTAGGCTTGGAAGCGCCCCAGGGCCATTAGCCTAGTAACCTCCTAGGATATGATCCTATGAGACAGGGTGGGTCTATATTAAATCAGCGAACGCTTAAAAAAGCGAATGCTGATTTATTGACTCCATGTAAGTGAAAGCTTACAATCCCAAACACTCGGAACAGCGATTTTTTTCCCAGGGAAAAATTTTGCTGTTCCACAAAAAATAAATAAATAAACTTCAAAACATTACATAAAGTAGGGGGCTTCGCCCCAACACCCTCCCTACTTAAATATACCAACTTCGAGATTGCACTACATTGAGGAAAATGGCAAAGTAATGGAGGCGGCCAAGCGATTTCTTTCCCAGGGAAAGAAATCTCTTGTATGCCATTTCGCTATTTTGCTGTTTCGTGTTTTCAAGTTTGATCAAAACACATTCGAAGGATTGCATCTTTGATTATATAATAGGAACCCGACAGGTAAACATAGCTTTCAATTTGTCACATTCTCTAAGGAAATAATCACCTTCAGAGACCTTTCTAGATAGCCCCTTTTAACAATTTTTTCTTTTGCCAAAAGGTGTGGTGACTGTTTAGGTTTTTACTTAACATTTTTGGATTTTATATTGGCATAGTGTGCTTTTTATTGTGCATTGTGGATGAATTGATTGAATTTAATTGATTGGATATTTTTATTAGCTGATTTTATCACATGTATTTTTTGAATTGTATTTAAAGGGCTGTTTAAAATGGTGTTACCATCTGAAGAAGTCCTCAAATGTTTAGGAAGAAAGTGCATGTATATTATTAAACAGTGAGTACTGTTGTGCAGCAGTTTTCCACTAAAGTCAAGTATTTCTTTTCCTTGCGACAGTGTGACCTCACAGTTTCTACATTTTAGTTAGCAGGGATGTGGGAGTGCAAGTCCCACACTGGGTATGAGGCATATTTGCCCACCACAAAAGTACAATTATTTCTGTTTTGTTAAGCTTTTCCATATAGACTTGTTTAATTTCCATAAAGTGCGATGGGTACTTATATGTGACACTTTCCATTCATCATTGACCTCAACTGATTAAATAAGCAAAACACTGATGAAGTAGAGAGAGAAAGCCCTCACTAACTACAGCCCAGTTGACCTAAGTTGGATTAGCAGCTCAGGTGCTTGACAGGTGGTCCTGGCATGCTTGTGCCAATGTCCTGCTGAACCAGTGTCTGCCGTACGACAAAGGCATGCCAACATGTGAGGAGCCAGTGCAAGGGAGTACATGGTTGTGACTGCCTAAGCCAGTGGTGGTAACTTTTTGAAGGCACATGTAGTAGACCACACATACACAGACAAAACAGCACTGACAATCTTTCTGGTGACTCAAGTGCTGATGTCACCATCAGGGCAGGAACTACATTATTCATAATAAAAATGGTATTATAGCTGGAATGCTAATGAGAGCATAAGCAAACCCAATGACTACCAGGTTGATGCTGCCCCCCGGGATGATTCTCACCCCAGTGGATCTGACTCTCTTGAACAGGCAACTAGCAGAAAGAGGGAGGAGTACATAATAAGCAAAGCATGTTAAATTTATGAATGTTTTCATTGTGCATTTGCACCTCAGAAATAAAGGTTCAAGTTTGTTTAATAGTAATTAATATTTTTTTACTTTTAAAGGCTCTAACATTTGTGATAGCACTGTAGCTCTGAAAGTGCTGGTAATGTATTTAAAACTTGCCTTTTTGATTAAAAAGAATGTTACACTGCTGCTACATATAATTTCAGTAAGTATTTTGTTTAAAACAATTATGACTTCATAGATGGCAAACTGTATATAGACAGCTTTGTAAATGCACTGTGTGAACTGGATTTATTTATTTGGTTTATATGTAGTATGATACACTAGTGCTGATGTATTCATTTTCAAAGTTCATTGTTGAATTTAATATAGATTTATTATATAGAGTTATTGTGGTTTCAGAGTCATATTTATGACATTTGACTAACTAAGCTTTGGTCTTCCGATTGAGTAGCTCCAGCATACATGCTGTAGTTTAACTAGTTTCACAAAATATCCACCATTTTTATGCTCTTTCTCCCATCATTGGTTGCCAACCATCAACCCTTCCTTCCTCAGGAACAATCGTACAGGCCTTCATAAAGTGAGACAGACACTTGTGTGACACTGCATATATCGTTATCAGGGATTTTTCAGTTATATCCCTAACCCCACTCCCAGGTGAGTAATGTAAGCACCCAAGGGGAAGGAGTTTCTGAAAGGTTTTATTTCATATCTGTATACCCATGAAACTGGTTGTTCCTCCACGAGTTATTCATTTTGTTCTTGAAAAGCTTGACACTTTTTTCCTTTTAAACCAGCTCACAATGCTGATTTGAAGTTCTTATCAAGGAAAACAGTGTTACCCAGTGTTTGGACTTCTGCAAAAAGAATGTCCAAGTTGCAAGCTCTTATGGTGACTCGACCCTCTGTCATCTCCCATAAAGATAATTTGTCTTTGAGAACCAACCATTCCTTTATGTCTGAAGTTCTTTTAGAGTTTAGTTTAAGTCTGTCATTCATCTTCCTGTTTTCTTTCCAGAACCAGGAATTGGGGAGGGGGTATACTGCATACTTTGGAAGGCCACAGACAGCTCGCATACTACATTGCGATAAAGGACTTCAAGAATTCTAGTCAAACCTTTATTTCTTATGAAGGTGAAAAAAGGGATAATCCATATCCATGTCAGAACAGACTGTACCCATATTGTTGTCTCACACCATTCAGTTTTATTATTCATACCATAACAAGATGATTCCAGCCAAGGTCAAAGCCCAATGTACCAGGAGTTTGGCTACTTCTACTGCTTTTTGAAAAGGGGTGGACTTTAGAGATATTCTAAAAGCAGCAAATTGGTCTTCTCATACTTTTACCAAGAACTACAAATTGACTTTCTGCAGGACCACAGCAGTCTTTGCCACAACCACCCTCGAAGTGCTCCTAGATTGTCCTCCTGCCTCCTCTTTCTTTCTAATCTTTGATGTTCTTCCCATATAGATTATGCTACTGCAACAGTGATCTAATGATGACATAGTACAGTATGGTAGGTTAACTTACCATAACAGTAGATATCCAAATAGGTCACTGATGTAGTACAATCACCCTCCTTCCTTTTATTGAATTTTTTTGCCAGAGTGGGGGCCTTTACCTTTCATCCTTTTTCCTCGTACAATTTTTTTTCTTGTAAGGCTATAGCTTCCTTTGTTTTGAGGCAAGAAAGCACTGGAAATACACTTGTCTGTTTTTGTATCTGCTTGTTGTTGAACTGTGTCATATGGGTATGTGAAAAGTGTCCCAAAGCTTTGGAATCTGGCCAGAAGTCTGATTCTTGGCAGAATGCATCCTATATGGCTTAGGTTGCTGCATAACTGATCTATTCAAACATATACTGTTATGGTAAGTTTACTTACACAACTGTACTTTACCTGCATCATTGACTGAATATTTTTCTTTAAAATATAATGTACTTTTTTTTTGTTTGTTTGGGTTTTTTGTAACATTGTAGAACTGTTTCGCCTGGACCTCTGATGAAAAAGAGCTTTCTGCAGTCCATTCAGACTTTCCTGGTCAAGAAATACAAATAAATAAATGAAGTCCTTTCAGACTGCCTATTCCTTGTGGTAGATGAGAACTTCTATGCATGCTCTGCATTACTTTCCTTTCCCAGTGTTCTGCATTTCATTAAAAGGTGTTGGTCTATTATTAATTTCCATGGTATCCCAGTTTACATCCTTCATTCTTCTTGCAGATCAGTCTCCATTTACTAATAATACTGTCTCTATCATGTTTTTTGTTTGTTTTATCCATACTTCTGTCCAGTATTCACTGTAAGGCTAGCTAAATGTATACGCCTTAACTGAAGAGTAAATAAGCCATGATTGCATCTTAACCGTTTCCATTCCATCTCCCTGACTTGGCCGTAGAAGATACATTAGATTAATCTAACATTATCTTCTGCATCTAAATTCATGCTGCGTTAAGCCTTTTACCCCCACGTGTGTATGTTTACTGTACAGTTATTTTCTTTGAATTAATGCCATCATTTTTCAAATCACCAAACTGAAGTTTGTAAGTCATAGATCAGTAGTTTTTGACCTCTGTCTAGCTGTTGCTTATTTGATGAGAAATTATTACTTTGGCTACCATTCCACACTCTCCCAGTATTTTTTTTTAATTTGCATTTATTAGTGTTACTGTCTTCCTCTACTTCCTTTCTATTCTCAAAGAAAATAGTATGGTGTCCATTTCTTTTGTTCATCTTTAGGTTTATGAATATTTTGTTGAAGGTCTGTAGGTCATCTTTATTACCGTTGAACTTCTGCTGGATGGATTCATTCTTCTCATCCTCTGTATACTAAGTGTAGATATTCATTTAATATTGCTGCATTTTATTTGTTTATTTATTTTCATTTTTCCCCCTGGCTTTCCTACTCATTGCCTTCATTTGTTTCTTTGTGTGTTTGTAAAAATAGTTATTCTGTATTTTTGATTATGTTTACTGTGAACTGTACTTTTCTCAGTGCGGCTCTTGGCTATCCTGTGCAATCTCACTGCTTCTTTCCCTTTAGATATTGTTCTCTTATCTTTTCCAGTTGTTTATTTTTACTTTGTGTTACAAATGTTTCTTTCAAATCAGTGCTGTAACTATTACTAACCATTATTTTATCATCTCCTTTTTTAATATGCATCATTACAAGCAAAAATAAAAGCAGTTCTTTGAGATAAGTACTGTTATAAAAGCAGAAAAACAATTGGAAGCTTTATTTTCAAAATTGTGGCATCATCATGAGTTTAAAAAAACATATATGTATGCAGAATAGTTATTTTGTATAATGCAAGATGGACTTTCTGATAAGAATATGACTCATAAGTGTGATCACAAATGAGCGAAACCTTCAGAATGCTATCAGCATCTGGGAGTAAAAGAATCACACTTAAAAAGCATTTTTGCAAGGGGGGGGGTTAATTAAAATCCCCAGCACAGCAGAATGTGTGGGGGATGCACCTCTTCACCCCTGCTATTTGTATGGTCTATCGCCAAGATCACACAATTGTGGGAAAAGGTAAATTCCAGGTGTACTATCAATTTTATCTTCTAAGAAAAAGTCTGACAGTCGCATACTAGTGATTGTGGAAATGACTGTGGATTTACCAGTGTTTCATATGCAACCTTGGCACACAATAATTTAATAACTTGCTGCTGCTGAAACAGCTAGTTTTCTAAGAACTAAGCTAGCGCAGGAATGGAGAAAAGAGATTTTATCAATATATATGTCTGGTAGTAGAGGTTTAGAAAATAGACAAGAGGGGGCTGGATTTTACTGGAGGAAGTTAGCCAAAGGTACCAAAGTACTGGAAGCGAATAACTCAAGAGGGAAAGGTAACAGAATGGGATGAGGCTTGGCACATGTTTGGTCTGCACACTAGAGACTGCCTTCCATATTATTAATTGGTAACAAGAGTATAGGCACAGAGAAGTGCTAAGTTAAAGACCAACTCTGGAAAGAGTTTTTAATCCGAGTCTAGTCCAGAAGTTGCTATTAGAAAAGGAATGGTTATTAGGGTATATAAAATATTGCAGGATAACTTTAAGAATTAATCAGAGGTGGTCAGAAAGAATTGAGAAAAAAAAGAGAATGGAAAGTTGATTTAAAAAGAAGCATTGGGAAGAAATTTATAAGACTCCCAAATGTGCTACAGATTCCAGAAGGTTTAGGAGTTTTGCATGGAAGTGCTTTCATATGTATTTTTCCTCAGGTAGATTGTAAATACTGGAGGTTTTGAGGGCGAAGAGATAGGTAATATGGAACATGTTTTTGTCAGAATATAACAAGTTGTAAGATTTAAAAAAATTCCCTGCAGAGTACCTTGGCACAAGTGTTGGGGGGAGTACATTGTTGTATCTAAGAAAATTATTCTTTTGAGCTGGGATATATGATCTGAATTGCCTAGACAAAGTAATGCCTTACTAAGTTTAATGCTACTGCTTGCCAAAAAAAGCAATTACTAAAAAGTGGAAATCAAGCTCTAAAACAACTATAGATATAAAAGTACTGAATATTGTAGAGGAGTCAAAGTAACAGGAGTAATGATCTTTTGAAAAAGAAAGGAGCAAACTTAATAGAAACAGATGAAATGTCTGGAAGCAATGTGTGTAGAATAATGTTCAGGAGGAGGAGTGAAGTTAAAGGGAAGGCAGAAACTCAGCAACTTACATAATGTTGCAGTGAAGGAAACATTTTAAACAAAAATGTATATGTATACGGCAGGATAAAAATGTTAGTTTTTCTTAACTATTAATGTTATATATACTAATGCTACAAATGAAAATGTAATGTTTTACTAAAGATGTTTAAAAAAACTTGCTGTCTATCAGTAGTCCCATGAACCATTTTTCTTATCTTATCCTAAAGAGTCTCATGGTGACATATTTATATGTAGGTATGTCAGTTTGCTACCGAGTATGAAGTATTTCTTTACCATTACTCTGCACGTTGTACACTTATTCCTGCAGCCTTATCCTTTCAGCTTTCCCTTTCTTGCCCCTTTTCCGATTTTATTGTGTTTAAATGACACCTACAGCTGTCTTCATCTCCAGTAATATGGTCTTATTCAAGAATTTATGACTTTTTATGCCTACTGACCCTTTCTTAAGGCATTTCCCGAAGCCATGATGTAGCTGCATGGAAGAATTTCAAGCCTCCTGGGTATAATAATTTGGTACAGTTAAAACTCACTTATCTATAGATTATCATATGGTTGGACTGTGGAGCTAAATTATGGGGTTTCATCTTTTTGGCTATAAAATGACTTTACCACTTGACTATTTTGAAATATAGTGAATGCAAAGGACTCCCTTCAGGTACTCAAGACATTGTTCTTTATTTGGTCAAGCTTCTCTTTGCTCATTGTGTTTTTGTTCATTACCAGTTGTAGTAGTATGTAATGAGCAGTTTGTGTAGGCTGATAATAGATATGTAGTGACTGGAGTGCTGCTGTGATAGTCCAAAATGGGAAAATACATGCTTGTTAAGCACCTTTCTGAAATCAGAAAGGTGCATAACAAGCTTTTAAGTGCCCCTAAATACTGTTAAGATAGGATCTCATACTGTGAATTATTAACAGACCGTGCCGGCCAACAAAAAAATGCAGCAGGAGGTAAAACGGCTTTTAAATGCTTATAAACAGGTGAGGCAGAATAATGTGTTTAACAACTTTTAAAACAGTTTGTTCTTCAGCGGGACACTTTGTTTCTGCATGCTGTCTGTTTGACAATGATAGTATTTTGCTAACTTTCAAGGCTTTAAAAGCTAGTAAAGCACTACAAGCTGTGATCAACCCCCTTGTTTCTGTAATTGGTAGTATGTGGTGCAGAAAAGGTTCCATGAGCTACAAAGATTTATGATTGGGGACTGGCTGATCATAACCTTTTGTTTTGGACATGGCTGCCAAGATTCATCTCTCAAGGTGTATTTCTTGACATCCATGTCTCAAACATATACAGTAAGTTGGGTGTGATCGGAGAGGGTGAGCAGATACCCAATCATGGTCCACTGTCTTTTATATACCAAGATTGCAGTATCTTGCAGAAGTCACTCTGTATTTTTCTGAACACAGTTCTGACTTGATGCAACATTAGACTGAAAATATGTAAGTATAGAGGTCTGGGTGTGTGGGGATGTGGGGCTGAAGCCTCTCACATGCAAAAATGCTTGTTCTAATTTATTCCATGTTCATTTAAATTATATCCAGTATAACTCAACTGCATGTGTTTTTTGTGATTTAGTATTTGAATTGTTGACTTTCATGCATTTATGAATAAAGAATTATTTTTACAATTTCTTTGTTTCAGGTCAGATATAGTAGCCCTGATACACAAACTTTGCATGAATTGTTGAATATTGTCATTACTTTCATAGTTTATTTCCATTGCTGATAAGTTTGATTACTCTTCTTAAAGTCATATTACTTAGCGTTTTACTTTAGCTGTCTGTTCTTTTCCTCCTTACATTGAAATTTTATATTTAATTTTGTCTTATTGTAAGCTACTTGTTGCCCATCTTCCACTGAATCTTTTGATGCAATCTCCCTTCTTCTCTTTCATTTCTTGCATTTTCCTTCAATCCAGTGTTATTCTCCTTGCTTTATTATGTAAACTTTATACAGTTGAAGGAAATAATTTTACTATTCCAAACTATATATATTTGCTATTGTAGATGTCCCCTTCATAAGGGAAGACCTTCAGCAGATCCTGGAAACAACAGACCTATTAGTCTGACAGTTCTTTCCATGGCTTTGTGAATAAGACTAATCATGGAAGTTCTCAACAAAGAGAAAGGAGACCTTCAAACTCTGGATCCGTCCCAGTTTGGCTGTGTCAAAGGATGATCAAGCTTACTGAATCTGGTGGAATTCTTTTAAAAGATTATTAAGGCAATGGATGAGGAGAAAGAAGTCCATACTGCCTACCGACATCTGGCTAAAACGTATGATACATTACCCTACTTTGGAATTGTTAGAAAACTTGTGGAACTAGGCATAAACCCCTTTGTAACATGTTGGTTAGCTAGCTGGCTCACAGAAAGGACCCAAGAGGTTAGGATCTGTGAGGCAACCTCCACAAAGAGGCAGATCAATGAAGTCTCTCAGGGCTCTTGCTGGGTCCGCTTCTCTTTAGCAACTACTACTTGGAGGTCAGAGCCAATGTGAAAGGCTCTTGCTGACCATGTTCAGAGATAATTGCAAACTAGGAGTATTCATTGAGTCCTCCCAAGACGAGAACACCCTTCAGGAAGTCTAACCCAGACAAATGCTTGTTGCCAAAGCTATGGCTTAAAACCCAGTGCCAAGAAATATGTTATAGTACCTTTTGGGAAGTCTGCTAACTACATCATCAATAAAACTCCCCTGAACATTGATTCATTCATCAGGATCTATGAACTCATGTAGACAGTAGCCTAATCTTTGACCAAAGTGTATCTAAGGTAGTAAGAAAATTCTTTTATTTTGCTCAACATATAAATAAAGGCATGACATGCCAGTCCAGAGAGGTCATCCTACAACTGTACTCTGTCCTCATCATAGAGTATAATGCTTCCTTCATTGTCTACCCTGACCAGGCACATGCAGTAACTGAAACTTCAAAATAATTTCCTTGCAAAAAGAATACAGGGAGTAAACGCATCTTACACTGATCACCACAAAGCCCTGTCACTTTACTCAGTGTCATACAGACTTCTGAGAAGTGATCTTAGTCTGGCTTGCAAGGCATCCCTGGATCCTGTTTTGATTAACCTTTTTTCATATCCGCAAAACAAACAGCATTAGAAATACTAGATCACAAGACCTAAATTTTGCTTGGAACATAAACTGGACATGTTGGAGGAGTATACATGTTTCTCAGAGAATTCCCATTCTATGGAACAGAATCCCCATCTATGTAAGCCAAGTTCCTCCCTAACCCTATTTAAGTGCAACTTGGATCAATGGATGGGTAATCAGAAATGCACCCCTGGTCTGGTGCCTATGTCGCTGTTGGAAAAAGGTAGTCCATAAATCACCCCTATATAAATCAAATTTGTGGGTCATGTGGGTTGCACAGCTAGGCTTATAAGGGCCCTAGTGGTCGTTAGCCTAGTATACACTTATGAACCTAAGATAGTGTCTTACAGACAGATATTACATGGCACAGATTCAAGCAAATGTGAGAAGTGTTTTTTCTTTATGTTGCATAGTTTGTGCAAAGTATATAAATAAAGTTTAAAAAAGGCATGTTAGAAGGTGTTACAAAATCATTTCAGTCTGTAGATTTAAAATATAGGTAAATATTTGCACATAGTTTTAATGCTTTGAGTGTTGCCTGTCCCCCATAAGTAACTGTTAAGTATAAATAGGAATTCAGTTACCTGTGAACTTAATATTAGAACCATGAGGGATGAAATCTGGATAATGACAGCATTGATCTAGTAAATGGGATGAATACTTGCAGAAGGTCACTGTAGGTTACAAGGAGGAAAGTAACAATTTAGTACATAAGAGGAGGACTGCTTTTAAACAAGAAGCCATTTATTTTTCTAAATGGTGTTTGGCAGGTATGGCATTACGATCTGTAGTGTGTTAAGTCAGTAGGTGTCCTCGTAGGGAGCTTTAGGGCCCCTCATTGTTGGAATTGTTCTAGTATGTCCTACTAGACTGGCAGGATATGTGAGGAGATTTGTTACCTGAAGTGAAGTGGAAAAAAATGGATCGAATGTGCATGCGGATCACGGTATGTTATGGCGGTTAAGTACTAAGACGTGTGGCTAAAGAAATGCAAAGCTGCCTTGACCTGCCAGTGAGGTTGATGGATAGCAGAGGTGATCATATCGTCGAAGCAGAAACTTGATGAGGGCTGGTAGGGACTGCAGCTGTAAATGCAAATATAGTTAATGTTGAGATCGATGGATAAGATGTTGGGCTATCTGTATTGGTTTACTGTAAGCTGACATCAGGCCAGATCTAAAACTGAAAAAGGAAATAAGAATAAGTCCTAGAATGCAGGAAGGAGATTTCTATATTTATTCCTTCTGAATAGGAGTTGAAGCTGATAAAGATTAGCTTGTAAAAGTAGGAGCGGTTTGGGGAAAGGTTAAGAAAAGGAATCCAGCACCTGTTGTGTGATGGCAGTGTTAAGGACAAGGTTGTCTGTTTGCTAAAGGAGGGCTTTTAGTGGCAAGGAGTAGAACCACACATGTAATACAACAGAGTACTGTTGTGATGATTAAATAAGAACAAAGACAAGTTAGGTGAAAAGTAAAAGTATGCTAGGCATAATAAATAGCATGAAAAGATAAATTTGGAAATATGTAACTGAGGGGAAAATGGATGTATCCAGTGTACACCCCAAATGCAATGACATAAGATGTGAAGTGGATCAGAATATAGACTGGTTGATAAATAGTTTGACATTTTACTGAAATTATGCCTTAGCAGTATTTAGTAATGCTGACTAGAAATATTAAGAAACTTTGCTCATAAGATAAATGCTGCCATGCTGAAAGAGGATTAAGCATTAGGAAATTTTTGCGCATAAGTTTTGATGTTGCCATAACAGTAAGAAGACAAGTATTGAACGCATTTTCTGATTTTAGATTTCTAAAACCTGTTCAAGATAAAAACTGCACATCTGCGATCACAGGAGTTACCATCTATGAAACACTTTGTGAAAACCACATCTCCCACCAGGATAACTGTAATTTTAATTTTGATTTTCATATCCCATTACAGTTGAGATTAAATTAGAAAAAGCAATATTGCATGGTAAGAAGTACACAGAGAATATAAAGTGAAAATAGTGGAAATGCACAAACACACATTCATAAAAACAGTGCAAAATGTGTCTTTATATGCTGTAATTCCGAAAAGACCCCATGTAAGTACAGCAAGGGCAAAAGATGTCAAAAAGCAAAAAAACAAAACTGGCCAGCACTCTTCATTGGCAATAAAGCAGTTTAAATAAATAATCTACATGCACAATAGTATTTCCATCTTAAATAATCTACATACGCAATAGTATTTCCATGTCAAGCATACCTGTTTCGGCCAAAAGGCCTGTTGTTGTGTAGGATTAGGCCGTGTATTTGCAGGAAGCTCATAAACAATTATTGGATAACCGTTTCTATCAGAGAATGGTTCTGGATCCCACTTTAAAATTTAAAACTGCGATAGATGCTTTTTTAACGTTTGGTCTTGGAGGAAGGTATTGTCTCCAAAAATATGGTATATCATCTTATAAGATCCTTCGACCCAGTATTTCTGTATGTTTCCTAAGACACACAAAGATTTTGTTTGTCCTCCAGGTAGGCCATTAGTGTCTGGCTGTGGCTCTTTAACTGAACCTTTTTGATGCAGTATTTGAAGCCTTTGTTAGTTGGTGTTCGGGCTTGTATTCTGGATACCACCCAATTTGTGAATATTTTGTAGGATGCACGATTAGACAGTAATTGGTAAATGTGTACTGTTGATGTTTATATACCAGCATCCCGCATTGAGCTGGCTTACTGGCCTTAAAATATTGGTTGAAGAGGATACCTTTGTACAGTCCAGGGTTTAACACATTTTTGAAATGTTTAATGGAACGTGTATTAACCAAAAGTGTGATGTTAAGTTGTCAATCTCGCCTTCATTCTTGCTGGATGTGTTCGGAGCCGATCCTCAGCTCCGACTCGGCACTTGCTTTAGCTCGAGAACTCCTTTTACCAGCTCGAGGCAACCCTATATCCCATGATGCAAGGCGGAACTACCTCAGATCTCGTTTGCCGCTTAGCGAAAGAGGTCTCCTTTGCCAGCTGAGGTAAGTTTTTTCTTAGTCAAGTAAGAAAAAGTGTAGTTAGGGGTTTATTTTTCCCTGTTAGTGTTAGAGTAGTCTGTAATTAATTACAGCCCTCCCTATTCCCTATTTTCAACCTTTGTTTATAAACTTTTATAAGTTTTTGTCTAAAGTAGTTTAGTCAGGCCTAGTCCCCTTCTGTTATCCCTTCCTGTGTGTTTGTGTAGGGATTAATTTGTGTGTTAGTTGGGACTGTTTGTGTTCTATCCTCCTAGGATGTCTAAAGAAGGCAAGGTCTCAGGCTTCAAGAAGTGTGACCAGTGCTGTCAGAAAATGTCTCTGACAGACGGTCACACTTCTTGTGTTTATTGCCTGGGGTCTTTGCACCTGCAGGACTCCTGTGCGTTGTGTCATGCTTTTAGCCAGAGAGTCCTGCAGGAAAGGAGGAACAAACTAATCCTCCGAGGTTTACTTAAACCTGAAGGTTCTCCTCCTAAGTCAGGGTCAGGAAAACCTCTTAAGCCACCGAAGGTTCAGGCTACAGTGTCCAAGCCTCCTCCGGTGGCTCCGGCCCGTCGGAGCCGATATCGCCCGGCTGGAGTCGATACTTCTTCTACTGAGTAGTGGGTTCGGTGCCGGCCGGCCCGATACCCTGACTACTGTGGCCTTGTCGGCTCCGGCTGGAGCCGACACTTTATCAGCATCGAGCCGAGAAATCCTGGGCTCCATCTGGAGTTCTAGGGACTTCGGCTCCGATGGCTTCGACCCGTAAGAGATCTCGGTCCCCCTCTATTATGAGTATCCATTCGGCTCCGGGATCTCCTCTTTTATCGGAGCGGAGCCATCGGAGCCAATCTTCGAGATCTTCCAGGCTGTCTGACCACGATTTGGAGAGGGTGGTAAGCAGGCTGTTGAAGTCTCAGGCACTGGCCCAAATGCTCCATAGCCCGTCTCAACAGACTTCGGCTATAGCCCCGATTCTTGAACTTCCTCCTCTGACTCCACACCAGAGTTCGGAGCCGGAGCTTCTTGGGACAGCGACTGTTTCGATGCTGGAGCCGATACATCCTTCGGCTCCGTCGTCCTCGGCTCTGATCTCCTCCTTGAGACCTTCTTTGGAGGGATCCGGTCGTCGGGTTTCCACTGTCGGCTCTGAGGGGGCCAGTGGCGTCGGACCCTTGTCCGACCCCGCTCTCCCTCTCGGGGCTTCGGCTTTGGTAAGCTCGGCGCCGACATCGGCCTCGGAGCCTTCTCTCTCCTTGGAACCGACCATTCCTGTTTCTTCGGAGCGGGTGTGTTCCGGTCTCCCGGGGAGAGGAACCTTTGAGGTGATGAGGAGTGTCCTGGCCTCTGAGCCTGGTCAACGGTCTATCCCTCTAGCTCCTCCCTCATCAGTGCCTGCAGATGCCTCTTGCCAGCCTCTTGCTCTCAGGCCCAGGGATCCATCGCCCCAGGTTTCCCCACTGGGAATTTCCTCCTCTTCCGTGGTTTCTCCTGACCCTGCAGGGGAACCCCCTCGGAAGAGGACGTGTAAGAGGAAACACACAGACTCCCCTGAGTCTACTACATCTTATACCGACTTAGATGAGTCGGAGGGTTCCCCACGGTCCCCCTCTGAGGATGTCTCCTTTTCAGACATCCTTGAGCTCCTCAAACAGAGGGGAATTGGCCTCCATTGACCCCTACGAGGATGAGCCGGTATACCCGGAGGCTTTGGGATCCCGACAGTTCACCTCCTGGGTGGCTCCGCCTTCGACCCACTCATGCAGGTAGTGGCTCGAAGGCGTGGCTGCTCCAGATTCTGTGGAACCTGTCCCCAGGAGACCATCCAAGTTCATTACAGCCCCGTCGGATAAACAGTTCCTTTCCAAAGGTGTCTCTGTGGATGCTATGGTGGTGGCGGCTGCCACTAAGAAGGAACTGGCGGATCCTTCAGTACCTGTCCATCCTCCTAATAAGGATTCTAGGACCATGGACAGGTATGGAAAGCGGATGTTTTCTTCAGCGACCTTTGCTATGCGTTCGCTGAATTACCTTTGTCACTTCACCAGACTTCAATGAGATATTCTCAAAGAACTGGGTGAAGTAGTCCAGGATCCTTCTGCTGCTGGGGCTCAGGAAAAGATTGCCTCACAGCTTGCTATCCTGAATTCCATATCTAACTCCTCTATGCGGCTCATATCTTATGCGGCCGATGGAGCGAGCAGGGCCGCAGGCACAGGAGTTGCTCTTAGACGCCAAGCCTGGATGCGGCTGTGTAATTTTGCGGACCCCTTTAAGGCGTCCTTCACTAATACCCCCTTTGACGGTTTGGCTTTGTTCGGGCCTCAAGTGAAGGATACCTTGACCAGGTGTGAGCAGGACGGTAAGACTCTTTCTGCCGTTGGAGTCCAGTTTTCCACTCCTTCTAGACCATACCCCAAGGGTCAGAAGGGGAAGATGTGGTTCCGTAAAGCCCAAGGAGCTACACCGGACACATGTGGTCAGTTTACCCCCAGAGGCAGAGGGGGTAACAATAATAGACGCCGCCCTAGAGGCAGGGGGGGTCCTCAGAACCAGGGCAACAGGGAGTCTCTTCCTGAGAAGCCCTTTCAGCATCCCTGAGGTGTTGCCCGACTGTCCACCCTTGGAGGCAGTCGGGGGAAGGATTTCACTGTACCCAGTAGCCTGGCAATCCCTATCCCAAGAGAAGTGGGTACAGTCGATTATATCCGAGGGTTACAAGATCCCTTCGTAAGGTTTCCGTACCTCTACAATCCCTTCCAGACATCTCACCCGGTCAAAGGGATTTGGCAAAACAGGAGGTTTCAAAACTCCTAGAAAAGAGCCGTCCAGACAGTGCCGGCAGACCAAGTAGGATCCGGCGTCTACTCAAGATTCTTTTTGGTCCCCAAAAGGACGGGAGAGTGGAGACCAATATTAGACCTCAGCAATCTCAACAGATTTGTCAAAAGGCAAGATTCGGATGGTCACGCTTCAGTCCATTCTGCCCTTTCTGGGCAAGGACAACTGGATGTGCTCTATAGACCTTCAGGATGCGTACTATCACATAAAGATTCACAGGCGCTCCAGGAGGTTTCTCCGCTTTCGGCTAGGGGCCAGTCATTACCAATTCAGAGCCCTGCCCTTTGGCCTCACTTCATCCCCCAGAGTGTTTACCAAATGCATGGCAGTGGTCACAGCTCACCTGAGACGTCTAGGATTCCAGGTGTTTCCTTATTTGGACGACTGGCTCCTCTCCGCCACCACCAAGTGTCAGCTTCTTCAGTCCAGAGACTACACCCTACAGCTTTGCAAGAATCTGGGAATTTCAGTAAATTTCGTAAAATCTTCTCTGCTGCCTTGCCAATCTATCACCTTTATAGGCGCAGAGTTAAATGCCGTCAAAATGTTAGCCAGACTAACAGATCAAAGAATTCTGGACATCCAAAAATTTGTTCGGCTTCTGTTACAAAGCAAAAAGATCAAAGCCAGGTTTGTCCTGAAAGTTCTAGGTCTAATGGCTGCGGCCATTGTTCTTCTACCACTGGCTCGCTTTCACATGCGTCTCCTGCAGTGGATGCTTTTCACGCAGTGGTCGTATCACGATCTTCCGATGAGACACGAGATCTTAGTGACACAATCTTGCAGGGCTCATCTGGGCTGGTGGATATCTTCCCCTCTTCTTCATCAGGGCCGACCCTTTGTTCCCCCTCCTCCAGTTGCCACAGTCACGACGGATGCCTCCCTGATCGGGTGGGGGGGGCATTATCAGGGCAGGATGGTCCACGGGATGTGGCAACCCATAGAATACCATCTGCACATAAATGTCCTGGAGATGAGAGCAGTGCTTTTAACGTTGCAAGCCCTCGACGACTTTCTTCCCATGGGGACTATTGCAGTACAG
Source organism: Protopterus annectens (assembly GCF_019279795.1). Classification (NCBI taxonomy): domain Eukaryota; kingdom Metazoa; phylum Chordata; order Ceratodontiformes; family Protopteridae; genus Protopterus; species Protopterus annectens. The sequence continues at coordinate 448,292,828 of NC_056746.1, read as the reverse complement.
ACGGACAAAATGTCCGTAGTCTGGTACATCAACAAACAGGGCGGAACCAGATCCTATCCCTTATGTCGAGAAGCTCTCAGACTTTGGCAATGGGCGATTTCTTCTCAGCGGTTTCTGATAGCAACGCACATCCCCGGCAGGTCCAACCTATTGGCGGACAGGCTAAGCAGATCTATTCTGATGCCTCACGAGTGGTCTCTCAATCAATCTGTAGTGGATCAGATTTTTCTGAAGTGGGGCACTCCTTGTTGCGATCTTTTCGCTACCCCTCAAAACAACAAGTGCCCAGACTATTTCACTCTATTTCCCCTTCCAGGCCAACCCCTGAGAGACTCTCTAACCCAGGATTGGCCTCGGGGACTTCTTTATGCTTTTCCTCCCTTTCCATTGATTCCACAAGTCATTCAGAAAGCCACCGTTTTGAGAGCCAAGTTGATCCTCATTGCCCCATATTGGCCTCGACAAATTTGGTTTCCGTCTCTGCATCGTCACCTTCTGGTGCAGCCCTGGCATCTGGACCCAGTTCCGGATCTTTTGATCCACCAGTCGGGTCAGCAGCACCGGGCCATTCATTCTCTCAACCTCACTGCTTGGTTGCTCCACTTCCTTCCCTAGCCAGGCTACCAGTGATTTCTGACTCAGTCAGAGACATTTTAGTGTCTTCTTTGAAGTCGTCCACTAGGACTATTTATGCTAGCAAGTGGCAACGGTTTTCGATTTGGGCAAACTCCAGAAATATTGATCAGTTTACTGCTCCCGTACATTCTGTTTTAGATTTCCTAGCGGAGGTTTTTCATTTGGGATCTTCGTCTTCTACAGTCAAAGTACAACTGGCTGCCATTTCCAAGTATCATGTTGGCTTGCATGACAATAACATCATGTCTCATAGATTATGCAAGGCCTTTTTGAGAGGGGTTTTTCTCCTAAAACCACCTATAAAGCATCCTCCTCCGCAATGGGATCTAAACTTAATGTTAGCATCCTTGATACTACCTCCTTTCGAACCGTCTGCTTCATGTTCTTTGAAGTTATTGACGTGGAAAACTATATTTTTACTGGCTGTCACTTCTGCTAGAAGGGTTTCCGAGATTCAAGCTCTCTGTATTCGTTCACCTTATTTGGTTTTTCATAAGGACAGGGTATCGTTAAGAACTAACCCTTCCTTTCTCCCCAAGGTTGTATCTCAAACCAATATTAACCAATCTATAGAATTACCTGTTTTTTTCCCTAACTATTCTGACAGAGCTGAACAGAAATTGCATTTTTTGGATGTCCATCGTCAGCTCAGGTACTACTTGCATAAGACTAAACAAATTAGAAAATCGGACCAATTGTTTGTCTCTTATGCAGAAAACAGGTTAGGTCTTCCAGTTTCTAAAGTGACCTTATCCAGATGGTTGACTTCCACCATTTCCTATGTGTACTCTCTCAGAGGCAAACAACTACCTTCTAAGCCAAAAGCACACTCGACCAGGAGTCTATCCACTTCTGCAGCCTTTCAGGATAGACTTCCCATTGATACCATTTGTGCAGCAGCTACTTGGGCCACGCCTCATACCTTTGTTTCTCATTACAAGTTGGATTTGGCCTCCAGAGATAGGGCCAGTTTTGGTTCCACAGTTCTCAAGAGTCTGTTCCATTGAGCCACCTGGGATACAGGTGCTAGGGACGCGGTCCCATCCAGCAAGAATGAAGGCGAGATTGACAACTTAACATTTAGAAGTTATGTACCTACCATAACGTTCCATGTTAGTTGTCTTCTCTCACCTTCTTTCTTGCGTCCCTCCCTCCTTCCCCCTGGCCTGGACAGATCTTGAAGAGTTCCTATTAGTTTGTTTCCTCTGGATCTTTGTTATGAGGACTTCTTTTAGGAAACTTTGTTCCTAATTTGGTTAGGATAACCTTTAGCAGGGTAAGTTAGCTGCCAAACGAGATCTGAGGTAGTTCCGCCTTGCATCATGGGATATAGGGTTGCCTCGAGCTGGTAAAAGGAGTTCTCGAGCTAAAGCAAGTGCTGAGTCGGAGCAGAGGATCGGCTCCGAACCCATCCAGCAAGAAAGAAGGCGAGAGAAGACAACTAACATGGAACGTTATGGTAGGTACATAACTTCTAATTTTATTTCAATGGTGAATGTTTCTTACAGTTGAAAGGTACAGAAAAGACAGCATATTTTGCTCTCATTTATGAAGATTTATTTATGGGTTTCTTGGAAGAACAACTTATTTATAATATCGGTCATAACATTTTCCAGGAGGATACAGATATATGATGCGGATATTTAAATGATTGTCGGGTGGTCTGGAAATCTGAACTAACTTGTTTGTGTGAATTTGTACAGTATCTTAATTATAACAAATGGGGTTTTCTAATTCAGTCGAGTTTGATTTGAAAAATATTTCTTTTTTGGATGTTATGGTGACTAAAACGGATGATGGCACGCTATCAACTTCACCTTTTAGGAATTTCATTTCAATTCTTTCTTGGATGCAACTTGCTGTCATCCCCCACATATAATTAAGAATATTCCCAAATCTCAATTTTTGAGGGGTAAGAGAATTTGTTTTTCCGAAAGTGAACTTAAACAGTGTTTATAAGATTTTTTTCAAAGTTTCATGCTAGGGATATAAGTTTGCTGGCATTCAAAGGGCACACAGTCATACTAGGTCTGTAGCAAGATTGGAGCTGTTAAAATATGGTAAAAAGAAGAGGGATGATGTTTCGTTACATATGGTCACTAGTTTTGGTAGCAGCTTCTCAGCCTTTTGTGGTTTAATTGATAAACATTGGGGTATTCTTTTATCTGATAATAGGCTAGCATGATTGTTACCATCACATTGCCCTTTTTCTTATAGTGGGAGGAAAACCAGAGATTATTATCTAAATCATTTTTAAAAAGCTTTTCTGTCAGACCCTGTTGTGCAGCAAACCATTGAAGGTGTACAATTGGTGGGTTGTCATCCTTGTGGACATTGTTCTGCTTGCAAAGTAGTTATAAAAAATAGACATTTTCTTCCAGTACAGCTTCTATTTTTGATGTGCGATGTTTTAACACTTGTATTTCGGAATGGGTGATATATTTAGTTGAGTGTAATTGTTCTGCTCTTTATGTGGGACAGACCTCCAGACGATTTAAAACCCATATTTTTTAACATCTCAGTGACATTAGAAATTGCCATTCATCTAGTGCCTAATATAAACAACTTCTTAAATATCCTACTTCTTCATTTAGATTTACTGCTATAGATAGGGTATGTTACAAAGGTTTCAATAAGTAAAGGCATGATAAATCAAATAATAAAGAAGATAGTTGGATAGTCCATTTGGGTGCTTTATTCTCTCCTGGATTAAACAATATTTTGTGATTGGTTGTTTTATTAAATGGAGGAGGGGTTATGATGCTGGTCTATTTATTTATTTGCTGTCATGCCACATTTGTAAGTTTATTTTAGCACTGAAAAAGGCCTTTTGGCCAAAACAGATATGCTTCACATGGAAATACTATTGTGTATGTGGATTATATAATTAAACTGCTTTAACGTCGATGAAGAGTGGTGGCCAGTTTTGCTTTTTCATTTTCATATACTATTAACCTGGGAAAAAAGGCTGGTAAACAATTTTACTGGGCATATCAATATGGAACTCTAACTTGGAACCTTTGCCCGTTTGGTATTTAACAGCACAGAGAACTGATATTTGATAATGAGCAGCTAGCCTGATGGTACAGAAGCAGGGTGCCCATCAGTGTCACTAGCAACCTGAGTTAGAGAATGGCTTTAGGCTATTGGAAGGGCAGTTGATGGCCAGATTTCCAGCACTGGGGTAAGGAGTTATATCTAAGCAATGCATGGCTAAATAAACCAGCACAAGGGTCTTAAACAAGATTCACTGTTTTATCAGAAGCTTCTACTACCCTACAGTTGAATGGGTATGAAGAAGATGACGTTACTCCAGAAACTACTGTCCAGATACACCCATGCAAGTAGGTGGCAAACCAGACTTGGACAGCAATAGAAGTGCCACCGTTGTTTCTCAGATGGTCAAGAAGAAGAAGAAGAAAATGATCCATCATTTTAGAAGCCAACTAGAAGTCCAGGAGAATCGGGACTGAATAACAATGTCATCTTCACAACAAGATTATTAAAGACTGGTGAAAGGCATCTCAGTGGTATGTCTAGCCATGAAACCAGACTAGAATGGGTCATTGATGTTAGTATCTCTCAAATTTGATTCCAACTAAAGGTTAGTTGGTTTCTGAAGAACCTTGACAATAAGGGAAGGCTTGACATTGGATATTAGTTAAATATAGATTGTGTACTTCTAAGCCAGCTATTTTCAGGACTGAAATAAACAGGTTCTCCTTTAATTGTGAAATAAATGCTATCAACTCAAGTGAGAACACATTGGTATAGTAAAGGTATGGACCTGCGGGCTCCAAGCATGCCGAAGCAATCTTGGTATGACAGTGATTCATAACACAAATAGTTGTACATGTGCTGGAAATCTATAGAGATAAGATCATAGTCAGGAATGGCAAACTCTCATCAGCTAAAAGTCAGGCTCAGTTTCCATGGACAAGTATCCCACTGATAACTTTTGCTGTGTTATATTGAAACCATAACATACATGTCAGGATGTTTAGAAATACACCATTTGGAACTCCCGTTCACTACGATGCCCTAGACTTGTGAAATTTTGTATATTTCTATGAACACTAAAGTCGTCTTGAAAGTAATACGATCCGCGAATTACATAGTACTGATACAGTATCTCTTACTGATTCCGTAATATTTTTGAGAGCTGCCATAGTTCAGTTTAATGGTCTTGAAATTGAAATGATATATTGCACACAAGACTTTATAATTGTTCAGTTTTTCAGGAGGATTTCAGGATACATTTCAGAGGTGCTGATTACTCTTTATAGCACATGAAACATGAGATAAGCTTCTCAGTTTAGACTGTGCAGTATTCTTTACCTGGGTATTTTCCATTAAGTGCCTGTACCTTAAACTGTCCCTCCATTTCCATGTACATACATACAAATATTTCAGTCATGGGCAATAATGCCCTTGTAGCCCTTTTAATTTTTAGGTGGTAGGAGTGTCATCTGTGGCTACCTTTGTTATTTGACTTGCTGGAAGCTTGGTATGATGAAAATATTTCTTGATATGAATGTGCAGATTAATAGTTTGCTTTATGAACATGAAAATTTGTTTACAGACTTCAACTGTTTGCTCTGAGTACTTACAATGCAGATTGAGCTTGCAATGTTACCTGTAGTATTTACTCCAAGGAAAGTTCCAGTAGTTTTGAGGAGTAGAATCAAGGAGATGAAGAAAGACATTCATAGGATTAAGAAACAGGCAGCTCACTGAGTATGGGAACATCATCATTACTTTTATGAAACTGGATAAAATTTGTATGTGCATATATGCCAGATCTTAAAAAGTTATAAAGAGGGAACATTATTTGCTTTGTACAGAAACTGTGCCAGAATCAAAATATTTTTTGTGCTTGATGCTTGCCAAGGCTGTTGGTAAGTTAAGTCTGATAAAGAAAGTTCTAGGCTGTGTAGCTCTGTTTCACTCATAGGAAGGTACGAGTTCCTCAGACTTTCATTTGGTGTCTTGTCAGCTCCTATCTCAAGTGATTCAGATAGTTGTTGCACGAATGGTTGATAGGCTTGAAAATGTTAATACTATCAATGTGCTAATAATGTAGCAAGACTAAAGAAGTGGATGGCAAGAGACTGACATGATTACTGGAAAGGTTGAGACCTTCGAATGTCAAACTGATCAAAATTAGGTGGTAATTAGAGTTAGTGATAGAAGGCCTAGATCACGTTTAAACTTCAGGAAAGTTTGCAGTGAGCTGTACATCTGTTTAGGGCTATAGATTTGCATCACCACCCAACCCTGTTCCCCTGCCAACTCTGTCAAGCTCCTGAGCTACTAATTGAATTTAGATCACCTGGGCCACGGTCAGTGGTATATTCCTCTGTTCTGCCAGAAATGGCCCCACAGTTATTTAAATACAACTCCAGGAATATGCCAACACTGTGGAGATGGGCAAGTCTCAAACAGCTCCCTACACACACACACACACACACACACACACACACACACACACACACACACACACACATACACACACACACACACACACACTATTTTTGAATGATGCATCCTAAGGTGACTTTTGCTTGCTGAATCACACATTTGAAGAGGGTGATACTTTACATGTCTAATAAACTACATACAAAGCAAGTAATACAGCTGCTTCTGTGGTGGAGTGGTTTAGAGAGGACAGGACCCCTGGCTATGATACAATTTGGATTAAGTTAACAGCCATAGCACTGGGGGAGCATTATATGCTTGTTTTTGCATGAAGAAGCGTTATGGACATGCTGCAGAGGTGCACATTCCATCATGATCCCTGTAGGAGAACAACAAAATGCTACACTACTCCTTTGAGTACCATGTGGAGCATGCCTAGAGCTTAATGAGAAACTTCTTGTGATAGTTTTCTCAAAGGCAGCATGAATAAACAGATTGACAGTGGTGGTTGAAAAGTTTGGTAAACACAGGAGGACAAAAATGGCAGCAAAATATTTTTTGTCCTGAATATCAAGACTAATGCCTTCATGATATGTGGGAAGTGAGATTTAATTTTTTGATGTCAGGGTGCCATGTCACAATAGAGGCAAGATCTGTTTCTCTTTGCAGAAAGTGAGTAGCAGCTAAACATAAGTATTGTTTTCCTTTTTCATATAATACCAATATAAGGAGTGCAGTACTTGATAATAGAGGAACATATGACAAAACTAGGGTCTTGTTCCTGCATACTATTTTCTTCTTCCTCCAGTAAAGGCAGTTTTGGAAGTGGTGAAGGAATATCTGACAAAAGTATTTTGAGATGCGAGACAATTCACTTCATTGTGTTAGGGGCAGGATGATGGAATGGGATACTTCCTTGGTAACAGGATTAATATAAGGCATGTTTGCTATACCACATAAATGCATCCAAAGACATGCAATGCAAAAACTGTTCTTGCAACTTTCTAGGACTGTGCCAGCAAAATTTAAAGTTTTTCCATGATTTTAGGTATTTGTTTCTCATTATTTGTGGTTTTGTCCTAAATTCTTGTGATAAGAGGTTGAGAGAGATTTTTTATCACAGTCAGGTAAACCATTCACAGCTAAGTTGGTATAAATGCTGGGCTGGTGGCCATCTGTATTTGTTTGCTCATTTTAAACAATTTGGCTTTGTAGGACTAGTGTGTATATGAAATAATTTGGAATACTCTGGCTACTTTGAGTTTGTGTGTGACAAGCATGAAATGTATTATTGTGTCCGTAATTTATTTTTACCACAGTCAGACATCTGGGGAGTATACCGATGAGAATAAGGCTATTATTCCTGGGTATAGTCTGGAGTAGTTGAAAATGACTAACTGTTGTCATCGTCAGAGTTAACAGTCATTCATCTGGCTGTGCAGAACTAGTATGCATTTATGTAAAGCAATACCTCACTATGTCATTTTTTTAATCAAAGTTGGACATTTCAGGTGTACACAGACAAGTGGTTGTAAATGAAGAGTATAAATATTTGTGAATTATGATGGCATCAGTTTTTATTTATTTTTTTTTCCTGGTTGAAATGTTCAGAGATGGTATCTTTGTTAATGTTGGTTAGTAACTTTTGCTTCACCTCTTGCTGAAAAAATTCTCTACTCCAGTTGAAAGCATGCACAAAAATTTTGCTTTTTTAAACAGCCAGTATAATTTAAAACAAGTTGATAGGTAAGTATAAATTTAAAACTATAAAAAAGATGAATTCGTATATGGGAGGCCAAAAAAATTAATTGGTTGTTTATGGTTTGAAAACAGCCCAGTGACCAAGATATATTAAATCGACCACTGGTGCTGTGTGTGTGTGTCTGTGTGTGTTAGCATGCATGTGTAAATATATATAGAGACTCAAGATATTTTAATGTTCAGGTGTTGACAATCTTACCCTTTTCTACTGTACAGATTTCTACTCTTTCCCTTTTCCCTAGCAGCATCCAAACCCTCTCATCATATCTTTCCAGTTTCAGTCATTCCACAAAGTTTTATTAGTTACTGAGTGCCAGTTATAGTCATCTTGTAGGTTATTTTAATAGTGTATGCCATGAGAAAGTAAAGACAGGTATGGCATGATTGTAAAGGCCTCCTGTTCCCATCAGTAGTGCTGCAGGATACCTTTGTATGCTGAGACTACTACCTACCTGATCATGTGTAGTTTAGGCAGTTTTTAAAACACAGTGTCAAAGCAGACGCATGCCAATAGTGGTATATAATTAAAACACATTAATATATGCTACTACCACCTTTCTACTGAGCCTGCAACTGAACCATGTTATACAACATCCATCAGTGTTTTTGTATTTATTTGGAGTTTGCAAATCCTCCCCTTGTCTACCTTGGTTTTCCACCATTTCCTGTCGCATTCCAAAGACAATACTGTAGGTGAATTAGCAGTCCTCCAGATTGCCTGTAGGTGTGTGCATTGTCTGTGAATGAGTGTATGTCTGTCCTGTGATAAGCTTTCATATTTTCTAGTTTAATTTCTCTGCCTTGCATTCACTGAGAGCTAGGATACATTCCAGCTCTCCAATAACCATGAAATGGATGAAGAGTGTATCAAAGAATGAATAAACATATGTATTGAAGTATATCCACTTTGTAATGAATTTGAACAGCATACATCTTAAACCAGTAAAGTTGGGTCTGCATGATACCAAGGGCTTCTGATGTCCATGACTGGTATTTGCGTGAGTACTGCCTTTGGTGTTATGCCTCATACCACCTACCATGGATTTGCAGTCATAGCCTTACACATTTGTGTGCTTTACCATTCTGTATGTTATGAGAGGCAGCCTGTTGACACTGTGCATACGTATTGTATATTTGCAGTAGAATCATATGGTTTAGGGAAATCTGATTGATTGATTGGGTGCTGATGGGGTTGACAACACTGGCTTTTGGTTCAAATAGAAGCATCGGGATAGGAGTCCTAATATTTTACACAACCGTGTTTTTTGTAGTACTGTGTGAATCAGGGCTAGCCACCCGGTGGTGTAAACTTTGGCTCTAGATTATTGTCACTGTTGAAGTGATACCCCAACCCCATGTGCAAAAATGAGAAAATGGGGGTTATGGATGGTCTGAATCCTAATACGCGTGTTCATGTGTTTTTATTTACAGCAAACATTCTAACATTTTTATGAAAAATCAAAATACTTTTATGTAGAAAGGCAGCTATATGATGCATTGTTATTTTGCATTGTCGTTATAAAGGTTCATTTTTTCATTCTTCTCGGCACACAACAGACAGAATTGTACCCTGGCATGACATAGTTCATTGCCTGGGTCTCACACATGACATGTTGAAAATCAAAACAGACCTGAACATTGAAGGTAAGGGTGAAGATTTTTAAATTTTAACACAGACTCATGACAGCAAATAATAATTTTGAATCAGATCTTCAGATTATTAGTGTTAAGGACTCAGCTTATAAAATACGTCCATCGTATTGAACAGTTCTTTCCCAGTGGGTGCTTTTATATACATTATGCTAAATCACTTTTCAAAACAGAGTTGTAAAACTGTGCTGTCATTTAGAGTACTGTTTCGTTAAACACTTTATTGTAGGTTGAGCGCTTTCATCTGCTTACATGCAGATTTCATCAGAACAATTACCTAAACATAAAAACAAGTTATTCACAGCGTTTAGTGTACATTGCCAAATGCACAAAGTGTCCGGCCTATTATATAGGCAAAACAGAAAGAAAGCTTAAGAAGCGGATTTATGAGCATACATACAAGATAAGCAAACAACCACGAAAGAGCGCTTTATATCGACACATTCATGATCAAGGTATAGACCACTCTTTTAGGTTTTCCATTATAGATCAGGTAAATACTAAGGACAAAAGACCTATTTGGGCGTGGAGAGTAGATAGCAAATTTATTTGTACTGATGCCACTACAAAGCCAGGGATGTTTTATATTTATTAAACCCTTGTTAGCTTTGAACTGATTGTAGGATCTGTGTTTCTGTATTTCTTTGTTATATACTATCACTGTATTTTTTATTTTTTATTACACATTATTATTTTATTACAGCAGTATGCATCTATCTAACGCCACATGTGATGATGTGTGTTAATGTGATTGGCTTTGGAATTTGTTGTTATAAAATATACCCTATCTATTATGAATCAATGGGATAGTAATTCATCTCTGCTATATTATAATGCGATTATAATGCAATACTTTATGTTGTTTTAGTAGTATTAGTACAGTTTTTTTTACAGTTTTTTAATATATACTATTTATTATATACATTTTCTTAGATCTTAATCAAACAAGATTATATTTTTTTAATTAATATAATTTTTTTTTATAACTTATTTTTTTATTATATTTTTTATTTTTAACATTATGTATTAAATTATGACTAGGCAGGCATCTCAAGTTATCTTTCTTATGGGTCAAGCGTTTAAGAATTTTAAGAATAATATTAACAATTAGTGTAAAATTATATAAGTATTTTGTTTTTTTTTTTGTTTAATCTGATGAAATCTGAAATGATGTAAGCAGATGAAAACGGCTCCAACCTACAATAAAGTGTTTACAAACACAGTACCTTAAGTGTGTTTGGATTCCCTGCTCTGTATTTTTGCTTCACTTGTTGGATTTATCTTGTTTCCATTTACAGAGTACTGTTCTTTTACAGCTTGTTGAAAATTCTGGCTCAAAGTAGTGAAAATTGGGAAAAATTATGGAGTATTATTTGCTGGGTTAACTGCAGGCTGACAACTTTTTTTGGTTTGCAATAATGGTGGGCACAGTTTCAAATGCATATCTTAAGATCCTGCATAATAAAAAAAAAAAAAAATCAAAACTAAAAGGTTCCAGTGGCCTAATGGATAAGGCATCAGCCTCCAAATTTGAGGATTGTGGGTTTAAGTCCCACCTGGATCAATAATTTCTTACCTCTAAAATTAAATATTTGGGGTGGTTTGGGTATAATGGTTGAGATCTTTGCCTCAGACACGCGACAGGGTTTGGTTCTGACCATGGGTTATTTGCTAGGCTTAAAATGTCCCTTTAGGTCAGTTAATCTAGTAGGAACCTAATAATAATCTCTGAACTTTTTCTAGAGCCGAGACGTTTTCAAGATGACTGCCTTTCATTAAGTTTGAAAACTGATTTATTATTTTGAATTTGTTAACTGGGGTACAGTACTTATCCCATTGGACCCATTTCAGTCTCAGCCCAGGGAAATACAATAATTAACATGATATTATATACAGAGTGAATGACAAAATACAATATACACACACATTATATACAAGTGAATATCATAGCTGGCTCGAGCAAATTAAGGTAATAGATAATATTATATACATAGTGAGTGAAACAAACACAATATTCCCCACAGTTTGGGACCAAGGACTGAGAAAGCATGGCCTGTGCAATGAAGACTAGTTTGTGTGTGTGTGTGGGGGGGGGGGGGGGTTTGAGGAGAGGACAGGAGTGGTCAAGATGTCTAATGTTGGTTGATGGTGAATCTCTGAATATTCCAGAAGCTAGTGGAGGGAAAGTGTCATTCTTGATAAGTTCAAATAGTTGAGAGGCAAGTATAAAGCAAGCATGTTGTTTTACAGGTAGCCAGTTGGCCTTTTCAATGGTTTTGCAGTAGTGCTCATTTCTTGGAGAGAGTGTGATGAATTTGCAAGTGGCATTGGAAGTGGACTGAATAGTGGATGCATTTCTTTTAGAAACTGCAGCAATTAATGGGAGACAGTATTGTGGCTGTGACAGTAAGATACCTTTACAGGGTCTGGGTAGCAAAGGGAAGATCCTATTAGCCCAAACTTTTCTTTAAAAAAAATGTTTTAATTCACTTAAGATTGTGAATTGGACACCACCTGCGCCACTTTGGTGGGGTGGGGGGGGGGGGGGTTGGCTCAGGTAAGAAACTTCACTGTGTAGTTGAGCACCCCCCTCCCCCCATTGCAGCTGAAGTTTATTTTTATTTGTTAATCAAATAAGTTTACTAGGCACATATGTTTGTTAGTATATGTAATTTAATTGTAGTCTTTTTGTTCAATTGAGTAATAGTCACACTACTAGCATCAAACATCACAAACGGTGTGTGCGCTGCTGTTAATACAATTTGTGGAGCTTCTCTGTTTAATTGTGTGATTTGGATTTGAAGGAATAGGACTGAAGAAGTGAAGAGTTTAATTTTGTTTCTGCTTTTTTAACTGCAGGTCCAGTTTGACTACAGTATTTCTAACAGTAGCAAAATGGTACAGATGAGGAGCAAGAAATGTTATTTTGTTACAGTGAAGGCTTGCATTTTTCCCCCATAATTGCGTGAATGGAGACTTAGCATATTTACATAAGAAAAAATTCTACACAGGGATGTATAGTGGATGTGTATGTGTGTGTGCGCTTGTTTTATTGTTGCAGTTGTACTATTTTATTTCATTTAGATGGTTTTATTTTGGTGATGCAAGTTGTGATGTTTCTGCCTTTGCTGTTTCATCATAGCTCCTCTTTTCTGTGGGGTGATTCAAGAACGCGTTTAGTTAAATGATGTGTTTAGAGTTGCACAGTATTCAAGCAAAAGTGAGGGAAGCATTCCAAAGTGTATTCATAGGCTCACAGGTAAATCCTAGGCTATCTGCCCGAGGGCATCTGTAAGCCTAGCCAGAATGTGTTGGTTTTCGCCACCCCCTTAGATTTGTTCCCTGTGCTTCTGTCCAGCAGAGCCATTAGTTCCCTGTGCCTCTGTCCAGCAGGGCCACTGCAGTGATCCCCAGGGTAAATTTTCTGATGTTCATCGTGTTTCACTGTTAGTCATTACAATTGGGTTATCCTGTTGTCAGGCTACCTGCAGTTGGCCTGAATTCCAAAGTCCTGGTCCGGCGTCCGTTGCTGTCGCCTCCTCCCAGATGTCAGTGCACCAGGGGTATAAAAGATGCAGCCGATGCCATTTTCTTCAGTCTTTCTTGCCGTGTGGTGCCCGAAGCAAAAGCAGTTCGCAAATGCTGGTTGGCCGACTCCTGAGATTTTCAAATTCAAATTTCAGATCCGAAGTCTTCATTAAAGCTAAGTACCCCGTTGGGGAAACTTTTTTCTTGGTCCAGACCGATGTCAGAAAAAGTTAATAATTGTATTTCTTGTGGGAAGCAAATACCTCATAAGGATTTTCATTCTTACTGTATTCCTTGCCTAGGCCCTGACCACGATGTTGCTAGTTGTCGGTTTTGTGCTAGATTTAACCAACGCACTATTAAGCGTTGGTTCGATTTTGCATTTCATTACTTTGGCAGAAGATTTAATTATACAATGCCGTCAGAACAGCTGACTACCGGAGTTTATAAAAAGCGCAAAGGAAAGGACAGTCATCCGATGTCCAAAACCGACGACGAGGCTTCTGCTAGGCCAGTCGCCGGTTCTCAGTGAGGCACTTTCGCAGCCCCTGACACCCCCCTACCTCAGAGCCACAGGCCGCTTCCAACTCCCAAGCAGAGCCGACTAGGCCACTGAATACTCAAGGTATTGGACCCTCGGAAACTATTCCCTCAGATGGGTCCGGAGCTGCTGAGCAGGCATCGGCTTCTGAGGGTGTTTTCAGGCCTACACAGTTATATGTGAAAACGACTTCAGATTCAAAAGCAAAGACTAAAACACCTCTAAAGACAGAAACAAGTACAACATTCCCCTGGACAGGCCTCCATGCCTAAAAAACAGATGCTTAAAATGGCCGAAGACCTAATTACTTTGAGCAGGGGTTCCCATCCCCCTCCTGATAAGAGGCCTAGGCAAGAGACATAATATGAATCTTCAGATCAGGTTTCCATTTCCTCTAATTCCTCTTCTGAACAGGAATACCCTCTTCCTCCCTATCCTTCAGCCTCTCCTCCTGAGGATTATTCTTTTGGGGAGACCATGCATGCTGTGAGGGAGCACTTCCACTGGGAGAGCCAAGATTACTCAGAATCTAAGAAAAGGCTCAGAGACTTCCTTTTACTACCTCAGCACAGGCCCCTTGCTATTCCTCCTGTTTTAGACATTGTAATTGATGTATTTTCAGAGTCCGGTCTGTCACCGGACTCTTTACCACCAGCTACAGATACTACAGGGTTCCTGATTCAGATAAATTTCTTTATAAAAACCCTGCTGCTGACCCAGAAACAATCTCTCAGGGTCCCAAAGGGGTCAAGGCTTCCACTGCAAAAAACCCTATCCACTCTGATAGGGATTCAAGGGTCCTGGACAGATGGGGGAAAAAGATTTACACTTCTGCTACCTTGGCTGTAAGGGCTTTAAATTGTCAGTTTCATATGCTTAAATATTAGCAATACCTTATGTCACTGCTTAAGCAGAAAATGTTGACAAATTCTGAATGTGCAGAAAACAAAGAAATGCAGGATTTATTGCATGCAGCCGAAGAAGTGGGAAAGCATACTTTGCAATGTGGTTTTGATTCACTGGAGGCCTCCTGCAGGGCCGCTGTTACGGGTTCTGTCATTAGGAGGCATGCTTGGTTAAAGGAACAGAATCTGCCTGATCATGTTAAAGCAAAATTATTAGATGCTCCATTACAGCATGATACCTTGTTTGGTGTTAAAGCAGAAGAGGTGTTGAAGAAAATGGAGGACAAAGCTAAATCTATGCAAACAGTCAAGGATTTCTTCAGGTACAGCCTCCCAGATTTAGCAGAAACTGGCCTACAAAGAATTGGTCCTTTCCCGTGTCAGACAGGGCACAAAGAGGCAGATACAGATGTCCCAGAGGCAGTTCCCAGCCCCAAGGCTCATACAGGTCTAAACAATGGGGTGCTTCTACCTCTAAAAGCGGAGAAGATAAATCACAGCCATACAGAAAACAGTCTCAATGACTTTCCCCTGCCAGCACCAAGCACTTATCTTCTGGCAGCTCCTTTAGGGGGAAAACTAGCACTTTTCTCACAAAATTGGCACATGATCACCCAGGACAAATGGGTCTTGAATATAGTGTCACAAGGCTAGAGGTTCCACTTTCACACCCTGCCAAGGGCAAACGGTATGCCAGACCTGCCACACAACCAATGGGCAGAGGCACAAAAACAAGTTTCATTCCTCATGGACATGAGGGCCATTCAGCGAGTACCACAACAAGAGCAGGGATAAGGATTTTACTCAACTGTTCTTGGTGCCCAGAAAGGACAAAGCCTGGAGACCAATACTGGACCTGTCTATTCTAAACACATTTTTGGATATTCCAAAATTCAAAATGTTGACTCTGCAGCAGCTTCTGCCCATGCTGGGCAAGACGGCTTGGCTTGTGACTTTAGACCTAAAAGAGACATACCTGCATGTCCCAATCATACAGAAGATACCTCAGATTTATAGCTGACTCAATGCACTACCAATTCTCTGCACTGCCCTTTGGCTTATCTACTGCGCCCAGAGTCTTCACAAAATGTCTGGCACCAGTAATTGCATTTTGCAGACAAAGAGGAATACAAATTTATCCTTACTTGGATGACTGTCTTATTCAAGCAGAGAACAAGGACATTCTAGTACAGCATCTGGCATTTGTAAAAAGATTACTAATACGCCTACGGTACACAGTAAATGAAAATAAATCAAAACTAGTACCCTCTCGAGATAATATTCCTGGGTGCAAGCTTAAATACAAATGCCCAGATGGCTTTTCTCACGCCAGACGAAGACAACTGTTTACTTATTTCAAAATGTTGGCAACAAAGACCCAGTTAACTGCAAGAAATATTCTGCAGGCTTTGGGCTTCATGGCATCCTGCAGTCTGCTAATTCCATATGCAAAACTGCATATGAGGAAGTTACAGAGGTACCTAAAAAGTGTTTGGACTCAACATTGCCACAACCTGAAAACAATAATTACCCTCATTCCCTGCCTGCAACAGGAGTTTCGATGGTGAGCGAAGTCCTGTCACCACAACAAGGGACAGCCATTCACTTTACCCACAGCCAGGCAGACATTAACAACAGATGCATCAGATTATGCCTGGGGGGCCTATATGGCAGGAAGATGTATTCAGGCACATGGTCCGCAAGCCAAATGCATCTACATATCAATCAAAAAGAGATGCTAGCTGTTCAGAATGCCCTGACAGCCTTCAAGGATCTACTTCATCCAGGACAACTATTGATAAAGACGGACAATACTACAGTCATGTGGTACATAAACAAGCAAGGAGGCACACATTACTACCCCCTCTGCAGACTAACCATGACTTTGTGGGACACAGCATTGACTTACCAAGTACATCTGCAAGCACAATTCCTGCCAGGAAAGAGAAATACTCTGGCAGACGAACTAAGCAGAAAACTAATGGATCCCCACGAGTGGAAATTAGATCCACAAGTCTTCAGCATGATAACAAGGAACTGAGGATGCCCGGACATAGACCTGTTTGCCTCCCCTCACAACTACCAACTACAGAGATTCTGCACAAGGATTTATCACAAGCAAGCATGGAAAGTGGATGCTCTATCTTTCAACTGGAAAAAACTTAACAGTATATGCCTTTCCTCCACTGCCTCTCCTTCCCAAAGTACTCCTAAAGGTCAGACAAGAGAAGCCAAAAATTATATTGATTGCCCCAGACTGGCCCCACCAGCACTGGTACCCAATCCTAAAGAGCTTGTCTCAATGCCCAGCCTGGACATTACCTCAAATTCCTCACTTATTGACACAATAAAACAGTCAGATCCTGCACAGCCAACTCAGGACCTTAAATCTGGCAGCATGGCAGATAATTTAGCCATTCAAAATACACCTCTCTCTAAAGCGTTGATGGATGTTATTTTGGCGGCCTAGCACCAGAAAATCCTATGCAGAAAAATGGAAGAGAATCTGTGCTTGGAACCAGGCACAAGGAATTGACACGATTGTACCAAATATTCCTCAGATTTTGCAATACTTAACTGAGATGCTGGACAAAGGCCTATCCTTTTCATCAATTAAGATTCATGCCTCTGGCATTTCAGCTCATTACAATACAGAACCACCTATTTTTTTCTCATCCTTTACTAAGGCAGTACCTCAGAGGGGCCAAAAACATAAGACCTCCAAGGAGAGCACCAATACCTGCATGGGACCTCAATTATGTCTTGGAAAAACTCACACTGCCTCCTTTTGAGCCAGCTTCTACAGCTGATATAAAATTCTTATCCTGGAAAACAGCTTTGCTCCTAGCAATAACCTCTGCAAGATGAGTCTCGGAGTTACAGGCACTCATGGCTGTGGAACCTTTTATCATTTTCCATCCTGACAGGGTTTCTCTGAGGACAAACCCGACATTTATGCCTAAGGTAGTGTCCAGTGTGGCCCTTAACCAAACAATTCATTTGCCTACCTTCTATCCAAACCCACAGAATAAGGGTGAGATACTTCTGCATTCTTTGGACATTCACAGGCAGCTACGCTTCTACTTGCATAGAACCAAAGCTTTCAGAAAGACTGAACAACTTCTAGTGGCATATGCTGCAGGATCTCAAAGCAGACTATTTCAAAGTGGATAGGCCACTGCATTCGTTTATGCTATTCACAGCATGGCAAATCAGTGCCTAAGGGCATTAGGCCTCATTCAACCAGAGCAGCAGCCACTTCAGCAGCCTTCCTCAGAGGAGTACCAACCAAAGACATCTTAGATCCTGCAACTTGGAGTTCAGTGCACACTTTTACAAAGCACTATCACTTACCTCTCTACTCTAAATCCAGGGCAGGCTTTGCCACTGCAGTTCTGCAGAGCCTCATAGCCTTTCCAAATCCTATTTAGCCCCAGCCTCCCAACCTTAGCTTTGGGATTCAACCCAATTGCAATGACTGCAACAGTTGTGTACCTACCATAAATATAGATGTTCGAGTGTATTCACTGTTGCAGTCCAGGTTACCCACCACCCATCCCCCTTTCCTTTGCTGGGACTTATCTATACTTCTCTATTCTATACAACCTATGTGGTGTATTTGCTTGTAGAAGAAGGAAAAGTTTACTTTAGTGCATGCATGCTTATTGGCATAATTTAGCCTACCCTTTAAGGGGCACCCAACATCTGGGGCAAGAAAAACTGAAGAAAATGGCGTCAGCTGCATCTTTTATACCCCTGGCGCACTGACGTCAGGAAGGAGGCGGCAGCAACAGACGCCGGACCAGGACTTTGGAATTCAGGCCGACTGCGGGTAGCCTGCCAGCAGGATAACCCGATTGTAATGACTGCAACAGTGAATACACTCGAACATCTACATTTATGGTAGGTGCACAACTGTACTTTTCCCATCCCCTCGTCAAGGTTTCTCTTGGAGTGTTAGTGAGGGGCTCTGCCTAATGTAGATTGGAATCCTGTTCCAAAGCATGGGGAGTCTCTGGGACAGGAATCTATCCCTCCAGCACGTCCTATTTATCGTTGTGTGAGGTTTAGATCCCTAGAGCGTGTGGCTCTCGGGGATTTGTTTTTTTTTAGGTGGAGCATGTCCATCAATTCTGGGTTGGACATGGCCTTTTATGTCAGGCAGAGATAACCTCTGAGTAAGTGGTATGCAACCGAGTACAGCTGGAGTTTCTTCAGTCGGGCTGCATAAGTCATCTGTTTGAGGCCAGTAATCCTCTTGGTGAGGTACTTCTGTGGTCTTTCGAGCTGTTGCAGGTGTCTTGTAAGGTACATCCCAAATGGGGCGTTGTACTTCATGATGGGTCTGATGAGTAGAGGAGCGCAATAACCTCTTTTGTTATAGATGCGAGCCCTTTTGTGATTAGGTGGGCCACATAGAAGAATTTTCTAACCACCTTGGCAATATGATTATCAAAGGAGAGATTACTATCTACTTGGGTCCCCAGATCCCTTATTACATTTTCTGTATTTAGGGGACTACCACATATGTGGTAGTTTGCGGGTACTTTGTTTTTTCCAAAGGGGATGACTATGCACTTTTTGGCATTTAGCTTGAGGCCATGATTTTGACACCAGGTAGCCGTTTCAGTGAGACCCTTCTGGAGGATGTCTGTATCAGCCGGATAGTCAGTTATGGCCCCCAGTTTGCAGTCATCTGTGAACTTGGTCAGCCATAGTCCTCCTGTGCTTGCCTGTATTTCTGAGAAGTATATACCAAACAGGAGGGGTCCCAGGACTGATCCCTGGGGGACGCCACTTGTAACCAGTTTAGTGTTGGACCTAGAGCCTGCAACTCTCACCGTGTGGGTTCTAGCCATGAGCCAATTGGCAACCCATCTCGTGACGTAGGGGTTTATGTTCAGGCTGGTGAGCTTGTCTATAATACCAGAATGGGGAATGGTGTCAAAAGCCTTTGCGAGGTCTATGTAGGCTGTGTGGACCTCCTTTCCCTCATCTAAAGCCTTGGTAACTGTCTCAAAGAAGTCCACCAGGTTTAGGAGGCATGATCTGCCCTTAACAAAGCCAAACTGGGTAGGGTCCAATGTTTGGAGGTTCCCAATGTCTCTGTTAATGGGTTCCATGATGATGCGCTCCATAGCCTTACAGACCAGGCTATGTTATTTTGCCTTAAGGGCTGTGATTGTGTGGCACACTGATTATGTGAAGTATGTGTTTCATGGTTTGTGATGGGGTGTGGAGGTTGCTTGGGTGTCTGCTTTGGAGGTCTCTGTTGCTTTTGCAAATTTTTATTTAGAGTCCCCAAGTATGTTTTTGTGTATTTATGTGTGTTATTTGCCGGTGTTGGTTTACTAAGTCTGTGTGAGACTGGAAGTTTGTGTTGCAAGTATTTTCCTTCTCCTCTTGACTGTCAGTTCCAGTCTTGGGTTGAGAGAGCTTTGCCTCCAGTTTGGCTGTATAATTGCATCTCTCGCATATATTAGTGTTTGGTGGTAGGAGGAGAGGGTTGTCAGTGTACATGAGGCAGTTGTAACATTGCCTCAAAGTGCCCAGATTCACCAGTTGGACTGGAGAGACACCTGAAACTGCCCTTTGGACATGCCTGAAAGTGAGCTAGTTTACTGATTGGCTGCTAGGGACGAATAGAGAGCCTTGTCCTTCTGGACAGTATAGGGGTTTCTAATGCTAGGGTTAATTAGTACTTGCTATGAGTTTTGAGCAAGTGCTGGGCTGTGAAATGAATGGTTTGAGTGCTTAAGTTGAAAGTTTTAGTTCCAAGGGAAAAATTGAAGAGTAGACTTTGTGGAGCCGAGAATAGTTTAACCCTAGCTAACTGTCGCTGCCCAGCACACAAAACCGCGCAAATGTGTTTTTTATAGCAGGGAAATAAAAGAGAGAGAAATTAGCCCAAAATGGCCAATAAACTACTAACTTCTGGGCTGAAACCACTCCTCCAGGGACAGATAGGCTGCTCAATGCTCCCCTCTCTCACAGGTGAACAGAGAAACTTCGTTCTATCCAAGTAAGGTATGGGCAACACAGAAACTTGTAACACAGCCCTGAATTCAGCAATAACCTGAAAACTGGACTGTACTAATTCAGAAAGGTGGGAGACAAGTATATATATATATATATATATATATATATATATATATATATATATATATATATATATTTTTTGTTTTGTTTTGTTTTTTCAGAAAATAAAGCAGATACAATAAAAAAACGACTTTAAATGCACATAAATGGCTGTCACACTTTAATGTGTAGCCTACAACAGTTAAACAGATCATTTAAACACAAAAATGACTTGGTTCAAGTGCAGGCAGCAAGTAAGTACAATATGTAGCAGAAACAAGCTTTTTAAAGCACAGAAACGCTAAAAAATTGTCGTTTTAGGCGGAATTAAAGACAGCAAGAAAATGCAGAAAAATTATACTTAATCACTCCAAATTCTCTCTTTTGTCTCTCTGCTGTTGTAGAACTTTTCAGGACACCACCTGGCAGGCACTTGCTTGAGCTGAATAACAAGTGCAAACAATGCGCAAATGTGTTTTTTAAGCAGGGAAAATGAGAGAGAGAAATTAGCCCGAAATGGCCAATAAACTACTAACTTCTGGGCTACAGGAAACAAGGAGCATAAATTTGAGAAAGAAACAGTTCAGATAAGCAGGCACAATAAGCCTTTAACCAGAAATTCCCAGCTCAGAAGGGCAAAATCTAGCCTCTCCTCCCACAAGAGTGTAGACCACAAACCTTCTTAATGTAAAATAACTGGCATGAAGCCCAAGTGCTTAAACCAGAACTAATGCACTTTTAGAATAACAGACACTGAGCCTTCAATCAGCAATTCCCAACTTAGAAGGATGTAAGCTACCTGTCCTGCCACAACAATGCAGTCCACAAACCTTCTTAATGTAAAACAACTGGTCTGAAGCCCAAGTGCTTAAACCAAAAGGCTTAGAATAACAGTTGAAGTTTAATCAGGTTACTACCAAGCAGTAATAACTGCAACAGAATAATACAATTGAATACTTTTAAGATGAAGCACAAGCAAAATAAGGTAATAAAGTGGGAAGAAATCCAATTGCAGTAAAAGGAGATGAATAAAGTGCATTTTTTTAATAACTTTAGAAAACGAGCAAACTGATTTAAACAAATTACCCAATTAACCAGTAAAAAAGCTCAAAACTGAGCCCTGTTCCAACAGTCTTCAATCAGACGAGTTTGGGGCCTAAGTGTGGGTATACCTATTCAGATGTTATCTCTGTATTAGGCAGGATGAGCTAATGAGACTAGACTAGGATAGAGCTGGGATAGGGCTGAACAGATGGGAATGGTAGGAGTGTCTGAAATCAAAATATGATCTCACTGTACTCAGTTGAGTGAGCAAATGAGATGGGCGCAGGAGTAGTGGTCAAATACAAATTTACTGGAGGGGAGGTCAATTCAAAAGCCACCAAAAATTAACTGCAGACACAGAGATAGCTCACAATATTCAGTGAACAAAGAAATAAGCAGATGAATGCAGTACTATTTTAACACAATATTCAATGAAACAATAAAACAGAAAAAATAAAATGCAGTACTAACTTATAGCACTGCAAGTTTGCCTTATCTCAGCTTGTAATAAAGTTGATGTAGGTATGTAAAAGCTAACCAAACAGCTCAAGTATGCAACTATTCAGCAGAAATAATTTCAGAGATAAGGGACTAAGACTTTAAGCTACAGAGAAACCCTCTAGGCTAAGACTTTTACACCAAATATCAATGATGTGAGAAGAATAAACCCACTAACTGCAGACACAGAGAGCTCACAATTTTCAGTGAAAAAATAAGCAGATAAATGCAGTACTATTTTTAACACAATATTCAATGAAACAATAAAACATTAAAAATAAAATGCAGTGCTGTCTTATAACACTGCAAGTTTGTACTTATCTCAGCTTGTATTAAAGTTGATATAGGTATGTAAAAGCTAACCAAACAGCTCAATATTGGTTAAAGTTCAATAGCAGCCTTAGCGCTATTCTGCCAGTACTGCAGAGCATTTGCATGTATGTGGCAGTTGCAGCTTAATAATGTTATTGCTTCTTAAATTTTTTTTAGGTTCTGTTAGGCCTTATTGAAACTGGTTCGACCCCCAGTGCCCCATGTCTATGCTGGCCTACCACCATCCTCCTAACCTACTCCTGGACTTGCTTTGTGTTGTTGGGGTCTTTGTGGATATTAAAGAAGGCATCCTGGAGACTCTGCCATCTGTGCTTCTGTCTTGTGGGATGTTTTAATTTTATATGCCGTACTTACTTTATCATTGTTCAGTCCCCATGCTCGCCAGTTGCGTCCAAGGGCAGCTTCCCTCCTTGGACAACTGCCTCTCCTTTAGGAAGCGTCATGAGTGACTGCCCTCCTTGCGAGGTTGAGTACTCATAACTCTATGCCATTCTGACAGCTGCCTGAGCTGGTAATCAAACGGGGGTCGGTGTTGGCCGTAATTCGGGCTTTATCCCTTTATGCTACTTGAGGTGCCAACATTTTTGCTTCTTGTCTGTAAAATAAGTATCACTATAAGTTGTAAGCTCTGATCTGGAAATTGTGAACTGAAGAATATGTCTGCCTAGCCATTTTACAGATAAGCCATTTCTCATGTATTACCAGTTTCCGGTATCATGTTTTCAGGATGCAGAGATGATCTGCATCATCAGCAGATAAACTCTCTACTGCAAGTTGTCTCACGATATTTCATAGTAGTCACTAGACAAATTAATCTCTATCGGTCAACTTAGTTTTATTTTCTTCTGATGTTACCACAGCAGCAGTCGCAGTTATTTGACTTCTAAAGAGACCAAACAATGTTACTTTGGCAATGTCAGTTGTTAAGGGGAAAAAAAACTTGTAAAAATAGTGGCCATATGGATGGAATTCAGGTGAAATAGTTGCACATGTTAAACTGAGGGGCACTGAATCAGTTTAGTAAATTGTGTACCTAGAGTAATTCTTTTGTTTTTATTATCTTCATTGGTTTTTACTAAGGAAGAATGCGATTCACCATGTGCAAGAGTTGTTTTAGTGGAAAATGTGTGGAGACAGTAGATTTTCCTAATCCCCACCCTTTCTGATTCATGACCCTAGAATGCTGTATTGACCTTCTGGGTGTGCACTAAAGTCTGTTATACTCCTGTCAATAAATAAACTGTGTTCTTATTGGGTAGTTTTTCATAATTTAAAACTCTTCTACCAGTTCTACCCTAGATGTTTAATAGTGAAAATCATAATTCTGAAGCCTAACTAATGCTGTCGAAATAACTCTGAGAAAATCA
>NC_056746.1:448229069-448266569 GCF_019279795.1 Protopterus annectens | reverse complement strand
CAGGTGAAAACACTCAGTCCAGGAAATCACGAGTGTAGTACAACCAGAAATAAATTGAAGTTAAATAACTTTAATAAATAAGAACAGAAAAATTAATCAAGCGCTTTCGCCTGGTTCCTACCAGGCTTTATCAAGATACTACTCAGTCAAAAGTAAAACCATTTTATATCATCATACATAAATCATGTGACCACTTAATCGGCCACTCCTAACATTAATTGTGATAATTAGTTCAGAGTTTAAAAAAAAATTTTAGGGTATTTTTAGAGTATTTTTAAGTTATTTTTAAAGTGCTTGTACTCCCTACAAGTCAATACTGCTACAAAAACACTTTGTTTTAAAAATTATCTAGATACCTTAGTAAGTTCATGTGTATCAAAAAAAATCTTGTAAAAATAAATACATATAAGTAGTTAATGCAAACCGCTAATAATTCATGTAATATGTTAAATAACAATGCTTTAAAATGCAAATACTAAAAACAAATATTAAAAAAACATGTATATGTATACTTAAAATATTCTAAGTGTAAATCCTTATAGTGAAAACATATACTTCTGGTTGAAAGTTAATAACGTAAAGTAAAAATTCATCATTAACTAACTGCCTGTTAATTACCTGGCATTTTTAAAACAGTTTTTAGTTTATTCATAATTTCTCCCTGTTAAGTTTTAGTGCACTTGCTATACTGATGCTGTCATTTAGACCTGGGGGTCTAGCTGCATTTAATTTCAATTGCCATAAAAGTTCTTTGTGCTCTAGAACTCAGAAATAATTGCTAACATGGATCCTGCAGGGAGACCATTTCAGCTCACTCCACATGTGACAAAGTGCATATTTTGATTTCAACATTTTAACGTGTTGGTATTTTGATAGTTCTGCATTCAGTATTATGGCTTTTGGCATATAGCTTTTCAGTAAATTGGATTGGACCCATCAAACTCACTGCAAGAAAAACACGTGTTCCAAAAATTTGATTGTTTTTTATGTTGTTGACTTGAAACATGTTTCAGGTGTGTCTTAATTAGCCCAGAATGCATATTCACTATATTTAAGAGAGCTTGTGCCTTTGTGCTGTTTGACTTAAAAAAGCATCAGGCCTTTGACAATAGACAGTGACAAACTATTAGCTATTAGTGTTAAAAGAGATCTTAGAAGAGAGAGATTTTCCAAACTTGTGTTTTCCTGGATCTTCTTTTGGCTGCTCCCATTAGGGGTCACCACAGCAGATCAGCTGTTTCCATTTCTTCCTGTCCTCTGCATCTTGCTCTGTCACACCAACCACATGCATGTTTCCCTGGATATGTTATGTTATTCAGCTCTAAAATG
Organism: Protopterus annectens; assembly: GCF_019279795.1. Classification (NCBI taxonomy): domain Eukaryota; kingdom Metazoa; phylum Chordata; order Ceratodontiformes; family Protopteridae; genus Protopterus; species Protopterus annectens. The sequence goes on along the minus strand of NC_056746.1, from coordinate 448,265,240 downwards.
CACCTAGTCATAATTGTTTTAATTATATGATGGACATATATTTTTCAGATCCAAAACTGTAGATGACAAATGGGTCCAGGATAAAATAGTTCACTTTGGGTCAAGAAATATGGCATAAACCTCTTTATATTTCAGTTAATGGAGGATATAGTTTGTCAAGACACCTAAATGATGAAACACCACTTATCTTCCATTTGAATTTGGTGATTTATTGTACCTATGGGTCTAAGGAAACTTTAGATGATGACAGAGTATTTAATGAGTGCATATTGAAGGTAGATACATAATGGTGAAACTCATATATGACCTCAGAGCAAAAAGATGGGTATAAGGCCTGAAATCGAGAAAAACTTGACAAAACCCATATTACCATTTTCCCCCTAGAATAAAGATATAATTGACATAAATGGCAATACCTGCTAAAACCTACTATCTTAGGACCAAGCAAAAATGTCTTTACTCATCAAAAATAAATCAATACCATTACTTTGTAAAGTAAAAATGTGCCCTTCTCCCAGCTATTCTTACTCCTTCTGGTTTGCAGCTAAGAGTGTAGCACTGTTGATACAGTACTGTTCCTTCCTATCTTGTATGTGTGAAGCTGGCATTCACGCAGGTAGAGAGTGCCTACACACTGAAAAATGAAAAGCTACAAAATCACACATTTATTTTCAAAGAGATCACATCAGGGAAAAACCTTCCAACAAACTTATAGGCATTACTGATGCTGCATACCCACTGTTAAAATGAGACCATCATTCTTAACAATAGCATTAGTGCACGTATTTAGCCTTCATGCTGGTCCACAGACAAGTTACATATGCCTAGTAAAAAAGTTACCATACTTCCATTGACAAGAGTTTTTCACCTTAAAATATTGACTACAAGCCCATGCCTACTTTACCTACTTTGGTTAAGATACAAGGCAAATATATCTATAATCAAATGCATGGCTTTTTTTATGGAATACTGTCTCCTAGCCTTAGGGCTTGCCTCCCACTCCAAACACCACTTGCCTTGGCCAAGGCTTAATCCTGAAACCACATTCTGTGATGAAGAGGCCACTGAAATACAACCAGGGGGATAAAAGTGGGGGAAGGCACAAGACAGCCACCAGCTGCCTCTGGTTAATGGCTTAAATTAAGGGTGGCTGGGTGGGATCCTGTAAGTGACTGCCAAAATTGAACGTAATGCAAATGATGCTCACATAAGTAGGGGAGAGGAGCTTCTCACTGCACCTCCCTTCAGTTCGCGGACAAATAGGCTCACTGGTAAGCCATTCTTGTCCTTTAAAAGGAGTCATTAAAGACCCTAATTGTACTGCTGATCCTTCATCAATTCCCAAGTATTTATACACTCCCTCTTGCAATATTATCAACTTACCAATTTTTTAATGTAATATAGGCAATTAATTTTTCAAGGGCAGCAGGCTCTGAATTTGTAGACAACATTGATATGTAAAGTTGTTTGCCAGTAGCAACCTCTTTATTAGTTACAGATTTCTTTAATGTGGAATTCAGATGATTTTACTTCTACAGAGATTATGCGTGTGGAGTAAAATTGGTGGATTGTAATGACAGAAGTCTTGAGTGGCCCTTTATTATTGAAATTTTCTGAAATGGGTAGTGTTTGGTTCATACATTTTGTTTCATTGCTTATTAAAAGAATGTTTAAAACTACAAATTTAAAACATATTCTAACAAGTGGTGGTGTATTATACAAGGAATATAATTCAACACAATCAGAAAAGTGAATTAAAGAATAAATACATGTATGCATGGCCCTAAAAAATGTATGCAAGGAGTCTGTTTTGAAAGCAGCCCAAAGGTAAACTTAATTCTCCACCAACCAGATGCATTTCTATGAATGTGGATTTTCATGCTGTTTCAATGAATGTGAGTTTTGCTGTTTCAATGAATATGAGTTTCAAGGGCAGACAAGTTTACTGTTCATGCTAAGTCTGTTTTCATTGTGAGACTGTACTGTTTGTTTAGCAAATGGCTATCTGTGTTTGTGCTATTTCAATATCTGTAATCATTGTAGAAGCAAATAATAAAATATATGCGTAGTAACTGATGAGATAATCAAATAATGGAATACTGGAATGGCTGTGGAGGGGGCTGCTGCTGGGGTGGTGGTCTATTACCCTTCCTAGAAACCTGTTTGACCATGATCTGGCTCTGGTATTTCAGATAGAAAATGCATATGCAAAGGTAGCTGCAGTTTAACTACATTGCAAGGTATCTTTTTCTTCCTATGCATTTAAATAATTTAAAGAAATGACTGGAGTGGCTTTCTTGGGGAATGACCCAGTGGGTGTGGCTCAAATAGGGTTGTTTCATGAGTGTGGTGAGGGTGGAGCTTAAGGGGAGCCGGAGCACTACTTCGCCTAGGGCACCATTTTGGCTAAGGCCAGCCCTGGTAGACATGACATGTTTCACTCTTCCAGTGGACATGTCACTGCAATGTAAGTGGCTAGTTTGCACATTCTCTGAAAACACACATCTTATTAAAAAAAATGATTATAAAAAGTTAAAAGTAGTCAGTGGGCATTCAGAAACCATGTAGTTGAAGCACTTTTATATCCTTAAGGGCATGTGCATATAGCCTGTGAGCCTCCTACTGCTTGGGGTTTTTTTTGTTTATGGAAAAGGATGGCATCATGAAAAAGTGGCACTAGATGATTTCTGTTTTGTAAAGTGGTGCATATGTTTATATTGTAAATGTAGAACAACTCTCAGGAAACCTGTGAGATGAAAAAATGGTGAGAGAATTAAGAATGCAGAAGTCAGATATAAAACAATTATTGGACTTCATGTGGGAATAGTAGAAATTAAAGGATGAGGTAACCAGGACTTTTACCTTGTCCATTAGATAGGAAAACATACTGGCTAGACTAAATGCTTATCTGCTGCCTTTTTTTTTTTTTTATGTGCCCTACAAAAAGGACTTTGAAAGCAGTACTTGTCTGCCTCTGCAGTTCATGCATATACGAAATTTTATACTGTACTCACCACAGGTAGCTTGCAGTTGATCATATCCTATTGTCAAGGTCATATAAATGAAAGTTCCGGATTAGAAATGTTATCAAGGCTATGTATTGAGTAATAGCTGCTCATCTACATATAATTCTATGCCGTCATAGATGTGCTGATCTGATGTTAGACTGAGCTTTCCAAAGCTGTGTTTAAAAAATCACATTTAATTGGCAAGTCTGAAACGAGGTTGAAGGTTCTGAAAGGAGAAACAGAAATCTGTAAACTGGCAGATGCAGTAGAGTGATATTTCTCAATTTTTTTACCTCTAGAATTAGAGCCAAAGCAAAAAGTAATTAAGGCAAAAGACTCCAAATAGGGGCACTTTTTAAATACTGGTACTGTTAATTTAGAACTTCTTAAATATTTAGTTTGATGTTGTATAGAGCAAAATTTTGAGCCATAATGAAGGGCATCACTACAAAATAGGGACAGTCGAGAAGTATGCGTCGACCTTATGTTGATAGGATTGTTTGTTGCCTTTTAATTATGTGTATATTTAATTAGGGCTAATTAATCTCATTTATTTTTATTGGTGACTGTATTTAAGCAATGTGTGCTATGATGAGAATTGTTCTGATGAAACCTGGTGGATCCGGGTGAAACCTGTTTGTTTGCTGTTGAATACTGTTGTATAATTAAATTTTGTGTTGCTGAACACTGCTGTGGTATCACTTGCAGTGGAATTATCCATTTGACGCACTGGTTTGTTGTAACTCTAAGATTTGGCTCTGTTGTCTTGCCTGGCCATGAGTTCTTTTGCCTTTACACAGTTTCCTTGTTCTGTCTTGGTCTTATCGACCTTATGTCTGCATAGAACCATACTAAAAAAAAAAAAAATAAGAACCTGCAAGCTTCTGATCATCCTTGTTTGAGCTTAAAATCAGGTAATTAAAAAATAAGATTTAGAGAAATATTGAGGAAAGAGAAAAGAGAAAAATAGGAACCTATGTATCATAAAATCTGAGGAAATCAAATAAGAGTTTTGAAAGTGGAACTGGCACTGAACAAATAATTGGGGTTGGGGATTGACTGGTGGGAGAGGGATTGAGACACTACCAAAGTAAATGTGTACCTTTGAGCCTCTGACTGCTATACTTTGACATCAGTGTAGAGAAAAACGAAAAATTCAGAAAACAGGGATGAATGATAAAAGGGCAAAATAAGAATCATTGTAGTATAAAAATCAAAGGCGATCACCAGTGCTTTTGGGGTAGGGATGGCACACTTATGGAAATAATTGATCCTCAGAATAGGATCATACATTTTTTAAGAATCTGAGATCGTGATGTATTTGAACAGTCAGAAAATTGTATTAGATAACCAAACAATGTGTGTAACATTTATAAATTGTGGAGCTGGGGGAATGACTGAATCTTTCAGGTACCTCAAGGAAATCATCAGAATTATGGAGGGAGGTAAAGTGAAGCTACATTTTTTGAAGATGCAGAACATACTTCTGAAGTGAGGTAAGAGGAAGTGTTTTTCCCCTGCAAAAAGAATGATGGATAATTGGACTAGACTTCCAGAGCAGGTGGTAAGATCATAATCTGGGATGGACCACATTAATAACCAAAACAACTGCAATACAGTTTTTATGAAAGAGACTTCTTTGATCAAGTATGAAGAGGTATTTCCTCATTAGGACCGAAACTACTATCAACAGACATTAGGATAGTTTTACTTATGAAACTATCCTGGGTTCATAAGTCCCACCACTTTACCCAGTTGGCACTACCCAGGTTCTTCTCCAGATCTCTTTTGCTGTGCTACAGCATGTAGCACCTGAAAAATGGTCCCATGTTATTGTACTTGTTTTTTACTGTATGACAAAAAGTTCAAATTCTTCATAAGTACACTATTTCTTTTCAGTTAACTGTAATTAGAGCTTCTGATACCTTTTTCAGTGATCAGTTGTTTTTGTTTTCTAAACTGCAGGTATTTTTAAAATTTTCAGTCATTCCTTTCCAAAGCCTTTTCCATGGCATCTTTTGTTTTCCTGAGGCAAGAGTTTTTTTGTTTTTTTTTTGCTATTGTTGCTGTTGAGGCTTTTTCTTGTTAAAAAGTTATTGTTATTTCTTTATTATTAAGTACTTTTGCAGTCTTGTTCCTGTTACTACCATCATAAACCAAGCATTTAAAAATTGTAAATGTGGGAATAATAATCTTTGTTTGGGGTAACACCTGTAAGGACAAAATTTGAAACTGGTTTACAGCTAATACCTTAAGAGATGGTAAAAAAAAAAAAAAAACTTTAGTTTAACTTTTATAAGAAAAAATAGTTTTGGGCCCAGCCTCTTCAGAGCCGAAGGCTTCAACAGAATAAAAAAAACGTTGACATGGCTGTCAGAATGGCCGGTTATTAAAATTACTTCTGAATTCTCCAGACCACAGAAACATAAGCTCATGCAAATTTTTTTAATAGACGAAGGACTTCCTGTTAAGGTCCACAACAAAAGAAAAAAATGCAGTGTTTCCCAAAGAAATTTTACAGGTTGTGGACAGTAAGTCTTTCCATAAGTTAATTAAATTGCAGTTTTACTTCTTGTGCTGATAGGAAAATCTGTAGATCAACATTTGTAAGACATTCTACTATACCTGTGCACAAACTGGACTACAACAAGGTTATCAATGCCATCCTTTGGGATCAGAATAAATCTGCAGTTTCACTTCCTCAGCTGCCATGAAGAATAAAATCTTCTGTCCTTCCTTCTTCCTGTTGATCTGGCCAGTTTTCCTCACTGACACCATGATGTTTGTGCTGGGACTGAGTTTTTTTTTTTTACATCAGCCTGTAAGAAATTGGTGTTAATGTGTGGAGAGCTTTTACAGTCAGACACAGCCTCAACCTTAGGAACACAGTTTTTAACATCTGTAACTGAGCTGTTGACTGAGACATTGATGTCTGTGCCCAACTCTACCAATACAGATGAAGCTGTTATCCCTAACACTGGCAGATTCTGGCATTAGAGCTGAAATGACTCTGAGCTTGCAGATGTTGGAGCCAGTCTTGGTGGGGTTGGTTTCTCACATGTTAGTACATTTACAGACATTAGGTCATCTGCTTCTTCCTTAGCCCATGGAGGTTCATGTTGTTGTACAGCAGGACAGTGGAACTCAGGATATTTGCAGTATTACTCCCTGACTTTGTAGCATAAATGTGTTTCTTCTTCCACTTACGTTAAGACATCATCTGCAAAGATTGATGCAAAGCACACATGCAAGATGAAGCACATAACGTCCTCCACTCACACTGTTAAAGAAGAGAATACAGATTCTCCCCCAGTGCCCCTAAATTTAGGGTGATCTCAGAAATGATGCAGGGAGTGGCCGGCCCATAAGCCTAAGACTCTTAAATGCTTTATTTTCTTTGTAGAAGACCGTTAAGAAGGATTTTTGTTCCTCCCATGACTGGTTCCCCCACCGAGGAAAACCCAATAGTGTTGCTCCTGTACTGAGGAAAGCTGACAGCATTCTGTGGGGCTTTGAAGACTGCAACCCCTAGTTGGAAATTCCAAAGCCTAATTTCATAGTTGTAGCAGAGCTTCCCAAAAGACATCAATCTGCAGAACCCTGCAGTGAATCCCCTGAAAAGAAATGGAGTTATGGACCTTCATGGAAAATCGGTCTTTACACACACAGTTTTTGAAAGCAATAAACTACCTTCCATTTACTGTAGAGTTCCAGTGAGACCTGGTCGATGAAATGCACCAAAGATCTGACCAGCTGCCAGAAAGATATTTGAAATAAAAGTATGACTACTAGTTACCAGCAGTGTTGCCTATTGCAGACATAACCTTGAGACTAGCCTGCATTTTTGATGAACTTTCACCCTGATCTGCAGACTCTGGAACTGCCAAATTCCAGCTTGCCAAGTCCCAATTTATAGAGTTATTCCCACATCTGTAGGAATTAACAGCATCAGCTGGACGGCCATGGTTCACCCTCTGGTGAGCAGCAGCATAATGCCTGAGGTCTTGCCTGGCTATCCTACTGTGAAGGCAGTCAAAGTCATCTTTCCCTTTATCTTGTGTGTGGCTGACAATCATAGAAGACAAGTGTTTAAGGACAGTCATATCCAGAGGATAATCCATCCCCCCACCCAAGCCCCACTTCTTATCCTTGTCCAACATATTACCCCATCCAAAAAATTGCAGCAAGTGATATTAAACCTTCTAGCAAACTGAGACATCCTAGACGTCCAATCAGACCAGATTCTAAAGTAGTTTGGAAAATGAAAGATCTCAGCCTCATTTTAGACTTCAGCAACCATATTATTTCATCCTGAAGAAAATATTTTGGATGGTGACATTGCAGTCCATCCTTTCTCACTTGTGAGGAGGAGACCTTGTTCTTTGGACCTCTGGAACACATGCTTCCACGTAAAAATAACCAGAGAGTCCAGAAGGTATCTTTGCTTCTGAAATGAGAGTGACTAGCTCACATTTCAGAAGACTCCAGTTTGGTCTCACAACCCCCAAGGTTTTGCATGAAATGTGCATCTGTGTTCATAGCAAACCAGAAACTCAAGGGGCAGGTGTGTTCCCCTACCTTCACGGCAGGTTTATGGCTGCATCTTTCTTTGCTCAAAGGTTTATTTCACTTATTTGGGATCACAATGAACACACCCAGCTCAGCTGCTCGTGTTCATAAACTGCAGTCTGGATAGTGTCATGCAGAGCTCTTCAACCTTCAGTAAGAATCCAACCTTTCAATGATTTTTTGGTTTTACATCTTAGTCAGTTGCAGTCTGCTGGAAACCCATCTCTGTCTCAGAACCTTTGTATTGCTGGCAGCTGCAGTCCCAATGCTAACCTGTACCAATTGTTACATGAGAGTGTTGCACTGGACACTATGAGTTCACTTTTCACAGATGTTAAACCCAGTGTCTAGTCAAGATATCCGTCTGCCCAGTTTAACAAGAGGCTGTCCTTTTCAGGTTCCCTCTCTGGTTATGGCCCTCAACATAGATGCACATGCCTTAGTTTGGGGTAGGAAGACTAACCGTGGTAGATTAATCAAGGTGTGTTTTCATATATTGGGGCAAGTCCGAATGTCAGCATGAGGGCAGTCCTCTTTATACTCCAAACTTTCCAAAACTCCCCTGCCTCAGGATACAACAGCATGGACTAAGCAAAGGATTACTCACTACTTTATGTCCCTTGTGTCAAGATGCATTGAGGGTTTAGAAATGGGCTAATCATTTATCCACATTCCAGGGGTGCCCATGTCACTACTACACAGACTCAACACATCTTTTGGTGCTGCTTGAGGGTTCCTTCAGCTTATCAGTAGCATAGAAGTTGTTCCATCACTGGGGATGCCATGCTCTGAGCTGCTTACCTCTCCAACTAAGATCCATTCCAACAGGTTATGTTCCGTCATTCCTCCACCAAGGGAAAACCCTAGGCATATTTTTTATCCAGCTATGGCTCCCTGGACTGAGGTTCAAAAGAAAGCCAAAACAACACATGCCCAAAGTCATTAATATAGCCCCATTTTGGTCTTGATAAGTTTGATTCCCCTTGCTAATTCTTCACCATTTGGAGAAACCTCTCCAGCCTTGGCCTTCAGAGCCCTACTATCCCATCTCTCCAGCAAGTTCCATCTGGGTCTCCACTATGTCAAGCTGCATGATTTTTTCACCTCCATCATTGGTTAATGATTCTGCCTTTGCATAAGTAGTTGTGCAGATTTTTATTCCTGTGGATATTTTCCCTGATGGCAGGTAGACTGATAATCTGTGCATCCTCTAACTGACAGTATAGTAAACATTTCTCAGGTGTCTTGCAGCAAAATACTGTGCATTGCTCAGATGTATACCACTCCACTGCATCAGGCCAGATAAAATTGTGGCTGTACTTCAGGTAGTAGAGTCTACTCTACAGTAGCGACAATACATGTAGGGAGAAGATCTGCCTGCCTGCCAGCCATAGGTATTTCTCCAGTTATAATATCTGCATCAGTATTTATTAAAATGTACCATTCTGTGTCTTTTTAGTGTATACTTCATGACCAAACAGCCTTAGGGAACCAAAAGCCATAGAGACAGTCAACCGCTTCAGGCAAATTAGATGGTTTAATTGCACTACTCTTTGTTTAATTTCTCCAAGACTTTTGGGTTACTAATACCATAATGGGAATGGACCCCATTCGTAAGTCAGAGTAAGATTAAGGTTCATGAGATTTGTGAATTGCTTATCCAATCTAGACTCGAGAGAATTTTTCCTCAAGCAGACAGTAAAATATGGAGGCGTGAAGAGGAAGAAAGAGGTAATTGGGAACATATATTTAGGGAGTGTGGTGAGTTGGTGGACTTTAAGGGTTCCCTGTGGGATGCACTGTCAGTGATGCTGGGTGGGCAGATTGGTCTGATGAGGGTGATTTTTCTGAGCTATGATACAGGATCGGAAATGCCTAGACATGGTAAGGCTTTGCTGTGTCTAATAATGGTGGCTGCCAGAAAAGCAATTACTAGAAAATGGAAATCAAAGCCTAAACCAACTATACTGGAAGTAGTGAATATAATAGAGATAAAACAACTTGGAAATGAAATCTTTAAAAAAGAGTGGGAGCAAACTACATGGGAAAAAAATGGGAATTCTGGGAACAATATATACAAGGGAGGAATGAGGTCTAAAAGGCGTCAGTTATAAAATGAAATATGTAATGTTTGAGTGAGAAGGTCCTCCTGCAGTTCATTCAGAGTTACATGTATCAGTAATGTACCTTAATATGAGACTAAGTTATTTTTTATGAGACCCATTGCTCCTGCTACTATTGCAAGTGTCTGGGTAGCCTTCATTCACATTGCCCTAATTTCTGTGTGCAATTCCTGGTATTTTATGACTTTGCGTCTCTCTGTACATAAGACACTGTAATCTCTGGGTGTAACAATTCCAATGATCAGTACTACTTTTGTCTTCTTTTCATGGACTGTAATATCTGGATCTGATGTTATCCATGTCACTATTCCTCACTCTTGGATCGTAGGATCTGACATCAGATCTGAGCTGGCAACTTCTCAGACAGCTTCTAGGATCGAGCTCCTCCTACTCCCATGATCCCTTGCTGCCTTCTAACTCCTCAGATCTCGTTTTCTGTGTTCAGTATCAGGCATGTTTTATCTGTCTTGAGTCTCCAGTGGGGATAAGTGCTTTAAAAGTTCTTTATTTTTGGCTAAATTCACTATTTCTAGTGAATTTGGATTTTTCTGTAGCTTGTTTGTCCTTCTGTCTTAGTCTTTTGTATTCCACCCCTCCAATTTTTTTTTTTTTTTTTTGTAGTGGTTTTTGTAGTTTTGGCATCCTTTTTCTTCTTTGCTTCCTTAGGCTTTTAGAGTCCTAGTACTTTCTCAATTATTGCCTGTTGTGTTGTTGGTGGTCCTTCCTGGTTTGTTTGGCCTTGGCATTTCTCCTGGTTCTTGATTTTTGACGTGTCTCTTGGGTTTTGGTGCGTGGTTTGTGCTACAGTTATGTCAGGCAAACCAGGTGGTTTTAAAAGGTAAAAAAAAAAGCAAAAACTGCTTCGGGTGCTGTAGTCCTTAGGTTCATAGGTAGGTACTAAGCTATCAGCCCTGGGGCCTATACAAGCCCAGCCAAAAAGGTACCCTGGCTTTTGCCACCCAAGAAAATTATTTTCCTGTGCCACTGTCGAGCAGAGCCACAGAGGTGATCCCCGGGGTAATTTTCCTATTTTCCATCCAATCATCAAGATTTTTCTTGAAGAGTGCTAATGATGAGCTTTGTTTGATATAGATAGGTAGTTTATTCCAGAGTATGGGAAGCCCCTGGGACAGGAATCTATCCCTCCGGCATGTTCTGTTTATTGTGGTGACAAGGTTTAGGTCCCTAGAGTGTGTAGCTCAGAGGAATTGGGATTTCTTTAAGTGGAGCATGTCCAAAAGCTCTGGGTTTGACATAGCGTTGTATGTTAGGCAGAGATCACCTGAGTAGGCGATATGCGACAGAGTAAAGCTGGAGTTTTTTGAGACGGTCTGCGTAGGGCATCTGTTTGAGGCCGGTAATCCTCTTTGTGAGGTATTTCTGTGGACTGTCCAGTTGTTGTAGATGTCTTGTGAGGTACATACCAAAAGGAGCATTGTACTCTATAAAGGGTCTAATGAGTGATGAGTAGAGGGGAACAATGACCTCTTTTTTTCTGGATGAGAAACCTTTTGTGATGAGGTGTGCCACGTAGAAGGATTTTCTGACTACTGTGGCAATGTGATTATCAAAGGAGAGACTACTGTCCACCTGTGTCCCAAGGTCTCATCACACTTTTGGTGTTAAGTATACCACCGCCTATGTTGTAGTTCATGGGTACAGAGTTTTTACCAAAGGGGATGAGAATGCACTTTTTGGCATTGAGCTTGAGGCCATGGCTTTGACACCAGGCATCTGTCTCAGTGAGGCCCTTCTGTAGGATGTCCACATCGTTAGGAGTTTTGATTATGGCTCCTAGTTTGCAGTCATCTGCGAACTTCGTTAGCCAAAGACCTTCTGTGTTTGCCTGTACTTCATAGAAGTAGATACCAAACAGGAGAGGACCCAGGACTGAACCCTGTGGTACTCCACTTGTAACTGGTCTGAAGTCGGATTTGGAATCTACTTTCACAGTGTGGGTTCTGTCATTGAGCCAGTTGGCAACCCATCTTGTGACATAGGGATTTATACCTAGTTTAGTGAGTTTATCTATAATTCCAGAGTGGGGGATGGTGTTGAAAGCCTTGGCAAGATCTAGATAGGCTGTGTGAACCACCTTACACTTGCCTACGGCTTTGGTGACTGCTTCAAAGAAGTCTATCAGGTTTAGGAGACATGATCTGCCTTTTACAAACCTAAACTGGGTGGGGTCCAAAGTTTGGAGATTACCAATGTCTTTGTTTATAAGTTACATGATGATACGTTCCATGGCCTTGCAGACCATGCTCGTCAGGCTAATGGGGCGGTAGTTCCCGGGGTCCATGGTGACTCCCCCCTTGTGGAGTGGGATAACCGTCGCTGTGCACCATTCAGCAGGCACAAAGCCTGAGGTGAAGCTATGATTGAACATGGTACTTAGGTGGGGTGCCAGTTCGTTCTGTAGTTCGTGTAGAACGCAGCCTGGGATGTTGTCTCGTCCCATGGATGCTGTGTTCTTGGCTTTGGAGAGTATGGTTTTTACCTGTACAGCTGTGATTACAGGAACTTTGCATTCTTCCGGTATAGAGATGGGCTGTTTAGGGGGTGAGAGGGGGGTAAAGTTAGCATTGAACCTGTCTGCCAGGATGTTGGCAATATCAGTTGGGTCTGTATATTTAGTGCCATTGTGCTGTAACTCAGAGCAGATCTGAGTGTTGCCATTGAGATTCTTGACATAGCTATAGAATGCTTTGTGGTTGTCTTTAGAATCAGTGGCAATTTTGTTTTTATAACTAGCTTTGGAGGATTTTATCAGGGATCGCAGCTTCTTACTGAGGCTGACCAGGGAGCTCCTCCATTCATGGGATTTTACTCTCTTTTGCAACAGTTTCTTCCTTCTGTTGTACAGTTTGTTTATGGCAGGGAACCACCAGATTGGCTTCCTTTTTTTGGAGGATAGCGTCTTAGTTCTGTTTGGGATAGCACAATCCATGCACTCATGTAAGTGCTTATAAAGTGCATTTGTGTAGGATTCAGTAGTCATAACTGTATTGTCCATCTGCATGGGTGTCATGAAGTTCACCACTTCTGTCTTAAGAAGTATGAAGTTGGCTTTGGAAGCATTTTTTACCATGTTTTTTTTTAATGGGGGGTGGGGGCAGGATGTGGATATCTAAGGTAATTAGCTTATGGTCGGATCGGACCAATGAGGCGTTGACTTCAGGTGTGAAACACCAGTCACTCATATTGGTAATGACTAGATCTAGGATATTGTTGCCCCTGGAGGGGGTGTGGATAAGTTGATTCAGGGCATTGGAGTTTATGAATTCCAGAAAGCGTTGAGTGAAGGAGTTGGTACATGAGTAGTTTTCCCAGTTAATGGTGGAGTAGTTGAAATCGCCCATTATTAGGGTGTTTGGTTGAACCATAATATTTTCCAGTACATCAAGAAAAGAGGAGTGGGAATCCTGGGGCATGGTTGGTGATCTGTAGCAAGCTACAGTTTGGATTGCAGTTTTGCCCAGAATTAGTTGCACTTGGATAGCCTCGGCTGCATTATGCTGAGCAGCTAGCCTGGAGGTGTGGATATCCTTAACAAATATGGACACACCTCCGCCTTTGGTGTTCCGGTCCAGGTTACATGGCCAAAAAGTGTGGTATGAGTTATAGCCTGGTAGTGCAGTGGTGCCCTGTAGAGCCTTGAACCAGGTCTCAGTCACTGCACAGATATCAATGTTCTCCATTTTAAGGAGTGCCTCGAGTAAGTGCATTTTGAGATTTAGACTTCTAGCATTGAATAGCATAACTCTCAGTTTTTGCTTGCCTGTTCCTGTTACGGTGGTGAATTTGTCATTTGAACTTTGCCTAAAAAAGGCACTATAGGGGCGGCAAGAACCTTAGCCAGCATCCAGAATCCCAGGGGTGACCGGTGCAGGCCATCTCTGGCAAAGCATCGTGGTCTGTCAATCATGTCATCCCAGGCAGACAGATACTGGATACCTTTAGAATGGCACCAGAAGCTTAGCCAATTGTTGAAGTCAGTCATTTTGTCCTTGTACTGCAGCATCATTCTGGGTGATGGCAGAATGCTATTCAGGGCTAGGGTCATACCTGCCTGGGCTACAAGATCGGAGAGCTCTTCCATGTCTCTTTTCATGTAGTCCAGGGAGGTACGTCTCAGATCGTTCACACCAACATGGACAATGACAGAGTCATTTGTACTTGTGAAGTGGACCTGAGTGTGTGGATTATGTGGCGGATCCTGGCATCCGCCAGGCAACTGACAGTAACCTTCTCCTTGTTTATCCTGTTAGTTCGTGTAAGTTTAGCTACAGTTTTTGTTTTTGGTTTTAAAAGGTGCTCCTCATGCAGTTGGAAGATGCCCATGTCCAACATACACAAAGAGTGCCTCTATTGCCTTGGCACTGACCACCTTGAATGCGACATTTGTGCTGCATTCAACCCCAGGGCTTTGGTCGAGTGCCAAAAGAAGTTATAATTGAAGGGAGGAATGGTCCAAGGGGGTCTGTTGGCCCAGTCACTGGCCAAGTCTGGACCCTGTGACCACAAGAGGAAGGCCACTTCTCTTCCAGGATCATATTTCTCTAAGAAGACCAGGCTGTCAGATCCCAGTTCCTCAGCTACAACTCCAGCCTGTTCTCTGTCAGATCCGATGATGTCGGATCCCAGGTCTCATGACACAATCCCTGCATCCAAGGTTACAATAGTCAATGCCTGGATCCAAGGCCTCTGGATCAAGGTCCTCAGATCTCTGACCAGATTCAAACCTACCACCGATCCAGCTCCCTCTGGTCCAAATCATGAAGGGTCCAAACGCTAATTGTCCTCAGATCCGAGGAGGTTGGATCCAGGATCTTTGTCTGATCCCACCATTGTTATACAGGACACTCCTTTAGGTTCTAGCTTGGAGAAGTCCCCTTCTGCTTCCAGGCATAGACGCTGATCTGAGAGGCATGGCTGGTCCTTGGGGTCCATGCATCCATCCCCAGGTAGGTCCGCTGCTTCTTCTAAGACCTCCAGGAGCTTGCTCCTCTCCGATATGGACAGAATGATGAGGTCCTTCCTCAAGGCTTAGATTGAGTTTGGGCTTCTTGCTTCCCTGCCCATCTGACCAGGAGCACTTATCCGAACCCTTTGCTTTCTTCTCTTAATCTAATCCAGGTGGTTTCAGAGTTCCAGGCTCTGGAAAGCATCGAGAGGAGATGGACGCCTAGAGCCCATTCCGTCTCTACCCCCCCCTTGGCCCCTGACTTCCTCTCCTCATCCTCTCCCAGGGCAGATGGAGTCCTGGGCCCGAGCTGTCACCCCGGAGTCCTTGGGTGAGGGCTCTGGTCTTGTGTTTTCAGATTGGTCCCTTCCTCTTGGCACTTTGACCCTCGACAGCTCAGGGCCGGTACTGTCCGGAGGCCAGGAGGCACTGGCTTGTTCTGTTCCCTCTTCTCAGGTGAGCTTGCCTTCTGGAAGTAGGGATGGGGCATCATCCAGTCCTTCGGCTTTCCATGTACTAGAGAGGATGTTTTCTTCCACCAGAATTACCTCTTCTGTCTTCCAGAGACCTCCCCAGCTCTCGAGAGTGGACTCTTCTCATCCTGTTCTTGGTCAGCCCTCTCTAACTAGCCTTCATGTGGGAGCTACCCCCTTTGGAGTTCCCCTCTCTTCCGAATCCTCCCCCAAACCCCTACCAGAGGAGGTACCTTGGACAAGATCGTACAAGAGGAAGCGCCTAAACTCCCCTATGTAGTCTGTCACTGAGGATATGCACCTTGAAGGGGGCGGGTCCCCCAGATTTCCACCCAAGGATGTCTCATTTGGGGACATCTTAGAAATCCTCAAGTTGAAGGGCAGATGGTTTTCCCTACCCCGTCCTCCAAGGAGTCCTTGTTCTTGAAGGCTTTTGGGAGGAGACCATCTTTCTCCTCGATTCCCCCACTCCTGATAAAACTCGTAGACCTCATCGCCAGCAGGGCATGGAAGGAGACAGATACTGTGGAATCGGTACCGAAATACGCCAACAAGTTTGAGTCCTCCGTCTGCCAGGCAGTTTTGGTCAAAGGGTGTGCCAGTCAATGTGATTGTGGTAGCAGCTGCCACCAAAAAGGAGTTGGCAGAGCAAAGTACGTCTGTTCATCCCCCTAACCGAGAGTCCCAGACGATCGACAGTCATGGAAAGTGGGTCTTTGCCTCACCTCAGCTGCCTTTGGTCTATGGGCACTTAACTACTTGACACATTTCACCTGACTCCAGAGGGGATTTGTTCAAGGAACTCACCATTACCCTCTCTAAGTTGTTGCCTGCTGAGGAACTAAGTAAGGTGTCCTCGAAACTCTCATTTCTCTGTCAAATTCCTCAATGAGGCTGATCTCCAGTGCTGCAGAAGGCGCCTCTTGAGCAGCAGGTACAGGCATTGCTGTTCGGCATCATGCATGGCTGTGCCTTTTGCGGGTTTGCGGAGTCCTTTAAGGCGTCCTTCACCAACACCCCTTTTGATGGATCCAGCCTGTTTGGTCCTTCAGTCAAGGAAACACTCACCTGCAGTGAGCAGGAAGGCAAGACCTTGTTGGCTGTAGGAATCAGGTTTTCTACCCCCCGTCCTTTGGGGGGACTAGGAAATTATGGTTTTGGAAGTCGCCATCTTCCTTTCACGATGCTCAGGATGAGCACTATTCTAGAGGTTGGGGAAAGAGGGGTCAATGGCAGACACCGCCCCAGGGGCAGAGGGGTACACAAAATCAGGGCTTCAGGGAGCTTTTCTCTGAGAAACCTTTTGCAGCACTCCTGAAGCACTGCCTGACTGTCCTGCCCTGGAGGCAGTTGGGGGTCACTTGTCAATGCACCCTTTGGCCTGGGCAAGTATTACAAGAGATTGCTGGGTGCTAAACATTATTTCCAGGGCTTATTTCATTCCCTTTTCCCAGTCATCCCCTCCAGTCAGGATGTGCCTCCCCAATGTGCCACCCCATCAGAGGGAGTTAGCTCAACAAGAAGTACTCAGACTTCTTCAGAAGAGAGCCATTCAAGAGGTCCCCCCAGGACAACTAGAATCCGGAACATACTCTCGCTTCCTTTTGATGCCAAAGAAGACTGGGGACCTATGGCCAATTCTGGACCTAAACATGTTAAATTTCTGTCAAGAAGTCCAAGTTCCAGATGGTCACTGTCCAGTCCATTGTGCCTCTTCTGCACAAAGATGATTGGATGTGCTCTGTGAATTTCCAGGGTGAGTACCATCATATAAAAATAGACAGGCACTCCAGGAGACATCTCCACTTTTGTGTAGGGGACAATCATTACCAGTTCAGGACCCTGGTCTTTGGTCCCACCACAGCTGCCCAGGTGTTCACCAAGTGCATGGGAGTGGTCGCAGCTTACCTGAGATTGCAAGGATTACAGTTGTTTCCTTACCTCAACGATTGGCTCCTCACAGCTCCCACCAAGCATCGATTGGTCACAGCTACTCAGTACATCCTTCACCTGTTTCACCAGTGAAGAATCACAGTCAATCTACCCAAATCAAACATGATTCCTTCCCAAAATTTAGAGTTCATCGGAATTCAGCTGGACACTGTGTCAGAGATTGCAGCATTACCTCTCAAGCATGTTCATCTTATCGGATCTGATATTCAGTGCATCCTAGATCTGTCACGTCCTCAGGTCTGCTTCATTCTCAGGGCCTTAGGGTCCACGGTGGTGGCCATTTATTTGGTTCCACTAGCCAGGTTCTACATGAGAGTTCTGCAGTGGACTCCAGCATTCCAGTGATTGTCTCTTTCTCACCCAGTGATGGCCTCAGTTTGTCTCACCCAGGTGTGTGGGTGTCATCTCCTTGGTGGATTCACTTTCCCAACCTCCTTGTGGGCAGACCGTTTTCTCTTCCTACCCCCAGCACCTCGGTGACCTAGGATGCCTCCTGTTGGGGTGGGGGGGTGCATTACCAGGGAAAGACCAAACTGCACATAATCATACTGGCGGTGAGAGAAGTTCTTCTCACGTTGTAAGCCTTTTTTTCAGGACTGTCTCCCTCTAGGTACCATTGCAGTTCACATGGACAACATGGAAGTTGGTGTGGCACATTAACAAGCAAGGGGGCACACGTTCTTATCTACTTTGTCACAAGGAAATGAGGGTGAGAAAATGGACAATGTCCTCAGGGCTCTTTCTTCTTGCAACACACATTTCTGGGAAGTCCAACGTGTTAGCAGACAGAGTCAGCAGGGCCATCCTGAGTCCTCATGAGTGGTCCTTAAATCCCTCAGTGGCAAAAGAGATTTTCCTTCGAAGGGGTCATCAGAGCTGCCGTCAGTTTGCTTCCCCTCACAACCACAAATGCAACCAGTATTTTGCCCTTATTCCCCTGGCCAGGGACTCCCGCAGAGATGCTCTGGTTCACGAATGGCCTCCACATCTCCTTTATGCTTACCCTCCCAGAGTGCTTTAGAAAGCTCAAAACCTCAAGGCCATCTTGATCCTCATCTCCCACTTTTGGCCTCAGCAGGTGTGGTTTCCCCTCCTACGGTTTCACCTGAGGTACCCCCCCCCCCTTGGGTACTAGATCCCCTTCCAGATCTCATTTCTCACCCCTCCAATCTTCTGATCCCAAATCTTCGGACGCTGCATTTCACCACATGGTTTGTCCAGTTCCTGTAATCCTGAATCAGTCCAGGCTTCCATCATCCATCAGACATATTATTCTGGCCTCTCAGAAGGCATCCAGCAGAAAGGTATATGCTAGCAAATGGAAAAGGTTTTCTATTTAGGCCCAGCAGCATAATCTGGACCCCTTCTCAGATCCCATTCTAGATATCTTACTGTTCTTTTCACTCTTTCAGGACAGAGCTAGTTTCGCTACTATCAAATTGCAGTTGGTGGCTATTTCTAACTTCTGTGTTTGTGAGGAGCCTACATTTTCTTCTGGTCTTTGTAAGGCCTTTTTGAAAGGTGTTTTCTCGCTCTGGTCTCCAGTCAAAGGTCCTTCTCCCCCATGGGACCTTTCATTTGTGCTGTCTTACACAGAGTCTCTTCGAGCCTGCTGCAATTTGTGGTATGAAATTTCTATCATGGAAGACCGCTACAACATCTGCAAGAAGACTGCGTGAGCTGCAGGCTCTTTCTATTAAACCACTATATTTGGTGTTTCATAAAGACAGAGCGGCTCTCTGAACCAACTGTTTCTTCATGCCTGTGGTAGCCTTGGAGGCAAATTTGAATCAGTCCATTCCGTTGCCAGTTTTCTTCTCCAACTTCTCCAGTAAAGGGGACAGTTTACTGCATACACTTGAGTTTCATAGACAACTACTTTTCTACTTGGACAAGACCAAGAATTTCTGTAATTCTGACCAGCTGTTTGTGGCCTTTTCTGTTAACAGACAGGATCAAGCAGTCTCCAGGGTTACTATATCTCATTAGATTTCGAAATGTATTTATATGGTTTACTTGTCCAAAGGTTTACCATTACCAGGACAAGTTAGAGCTCATTCCACTAGATATGTGGCTACATCAGCTGCCTATGTGTCCCGTCATTCCTTCAATGAGATTTGTGCGGCAGCCACCTGGACTACACCACACACTTTTGTTAGTCATTATAAACTCAACATTGTCTCCAGGAATAAGGCTTTTTTTGGCTCCACAGTTCTTCAGCATGTCCTTCCATGAGGTCACCCAGGATTTATGGTAGCTGGGGACTCTGACCCAAGAGTGAGGAATAGTGACATGGTTAACATCAGATAAAGAGGTGTATACTTACCACAACTTGGCGTCTGTGTTATCATATGTCACTGTTCATCACTATCCCTCCCTCCTTCCCCCATCCAGTGGGACATAGAGGAAGCGGAGATGTCCTGCCTGGTGGTTAAGGTCTTTCTTCAGTGTTTGCTAACTCTAGGCCAAACTTGATCTGAGGGGTTAGAGGGCAGCAAGGGATCATGGGAGTGGGAGGAGCTCTAGCCTAGAAGCTGTCTGAGGAAGTTCCCAGCTTGGATCCAGTGTCAGATCCTACAACTCAAGAGTGATGAATAGTAACATAGGATAACACAGATGCCAAGTTGTGGTGAGTACATAACTCTCTTTTTTCTTGCATCTGTTTTTTGAACTGTTGATAATGGGTGATCCCACATGATATAAACTTCATCATTTTCTGTAATGCTTTTTGGCTCGTGTTTCCAATGCTTCTGAGCTACTTCACTATTACAATGTTTGCACAATCCCCAGTGTAGCAATCTTGCCACATTATTATGCCTTTCATTATACAGGCCTTCTGCCATTAGTGTATCACACCCAACAACAAGATGTGTGACTGTTTCCAATTCCGTTTTACAAAACTTGCATTTGTCTGTTTCTCCGACATGTTTAATGGACTTTGTACACCAGTGTGTACATAGTCCACGATCCTGGGCTGCGAATATTAACCTTTCGTCTTTTGGCTTAAATTGATCTCTCCTTAATCATTCCTGCATTAGATCCTGATTGACACAAGGTTGTTCATGGAATTTTCTGTGCTCGCAACTATATTTATGCATTTTCCACATTTCTTGCCTTCTTATCTGATCCTTCATCTTATATTATTTCTTTTGTTTCTTGGCGCATTCAGTTGCCGCCTGATTTTTATCTACTTCTGGTTTGATTTCCATTCTGACTTGACACAATTATGCTTCTGGTAAACTAAACGAGGAAATCATCTTAGACTTGTTCTCTTCATGTTTTAACACTTTCAGTATGTTTGCGTCTTGTGAGGTCAGCAGATATGTATTCCGTCCCATGATTGCAAATCTATAGACGTAATCAGTTTCGAGGAGGCTGATATCTCTTTTAAAATGGGGAATATATATTCTTGGTATACACAAATCATTTGATAAGCACAAAGCGTTTTTCTTGATGTTCTTCGTGTTTCACTGTTGCAGTCATTACATTTGGGTAATCTGCTGGCAGGTTGCCCTCAGTCGGTAATCTGCTGGCAGGTTGCCCTCAGTCGGCCTGAATAACAAAGTCTTGGGTCCTGCGTCGGTTGCTGTCTCCTCTTCCATGACGTTAGGGGTATAAAACATGCAGCTGATGCCATTTTATTCAGTCTTTCTTGCCGCGCAGTGCCCGAAGCAGAAGCAGTTCGCAAGTGCCGGTCGGCCAACTCCTGAAATTTTCGCATTCGAGTTTCAGAACCGAAGTCTTCAAACTAAAACTAAGTACCCTGTTGGGAAAACTTTTTCTTGCTCCTTACCGATGTCAGTAAAAGTTAATAATTACATTATTTGTGGGAAGCAAATACCTCATAAGTATTTTCATTTGTACTGTATTCCTTGCCTAGGCCCAGATCATAACATGCCTTGCTGTCGGTTTTGTGCTAGATTTAACCAAAGCACTATTAAGCTTCGGTATATTTTTGCTTCTAAATATTTTGGATCAAGATTTAATTATCCTGAAATGTCGTCGGTTAGCAATCCGACTACCGGAGTTCCCAAAAAATGCAAAGAAAAAGACAGAGACAGACCGTCGAGGTCCAAAACCGATGACGAAGTTTCTCTTAAGCCAGTCGCTGGTACTCAGTGAGGCACTTTCGCAGCCCCTGATACCCACTACTTTTAAGTCACAGGCCTCTACCGAGACCCATTCGGAGTCCGGTATGCCACGAGATTTTCAGAGTATTGAACCCGCGGATGTCTCTCCCTTGGATGGGTCTGGAGATGCTAAGCAGGCTCCGGCTTCTGAGGGTGTTTTCAGGCCTCAATATTTCTATATTAAACCGATGCCAGCCTCAAAAACAGGGTCAAAAACACCTTCTAGTTCTAAAAAACTGACGCATGAGCCACGTGCTCATGCCCCTATGCCTAAAAAATAGATGATCCAAATGGCTGAGGACTTAATTACCTTGATCAGGGATTCCCAACCCCCCCCCCCCCCGCTAAGAGGCCTAGGCAAGGCACTGATTATGAATCTTCAGATCAGGTTTCCATTTCCTCTGATTCCTCTTTTGATCAGGAATTTTCTGTTTCACCCTATGAGGATTCTTATGGAGAGGAATCCATCCCATCTACATCTCCTCCTGAGGATTACTCTTTTGGAGAGACTTTGCATACTTTAAGGGAACATTTTCATTGGGAGAGTCCGATCTTCTCCGCATCAAAAAAGAGGCTTAGGGATTTCCTTCTTCCTCAGCATAGGCCTTTGGCAATACCTCCTGTATTAGACATTGTTGATGATTTGTTTTCGGAATCAAACATTGCTCCTGATTCCCTACCTGTGGCTCCTAGTAAGCCAGATATTACAGGGTTCCTGACTCTCACAAATTTTTATTCAAAAATCCTTCTGCTGATCCTGAGGCTATTTCACAGGGTCCCAAGGGTGTAAAAGCCTCTACAGCCAAAAATCCTACCCCTTCTGATAGAGATTCCAGGGCACTGGATAGATGGGGAAAGAAGGTTTATACATCTGCAACCTTGGCAATCAGGGCCTTAAACTGCCAGTTTCATATGCTTAAATATCAACAGCATGTTATGGGCTTACTGAAACAGAAAATGATGTTGATTTTTGATTGTGTGGAAAATAAAGAGTTACAGGAATTATTGCATTCAGCAGAACAAGTTGGAAAGCATACTTTGCAATGCGGTTTTGATTCCCTGGAGGCCTCTTGCAGGGCCTCAGTTACTGGATCTGTGATTAGAAGACATGTCTGGCTCAAGGAGCAAAATCTGCCTAATCATGTTAAAGCTAAATTGTTGGATGCACCCTTGCAGCATGATGCTCTGTTTGGTAATAAGGCAGAAGAGGTTTTAAAGAAAATGGAAGACAAAGCTAAATCTATGCAAACTGTAAAAGATTTCTTGCAAGTGTAGCCACCCAGGTTCAGTAGGCACTGGCCTACTAAAAATTGGTCCTTTCCTGTATCCAGCAGAGCCACGCAAAAGGCTCCAGATACCAATCACAGGGTTCTTACAGGTCAAAGCAATGGAGTGCCTCCACCTCCAAATCTGGAGGAAACAAAGCGCAACCCTACAGTAAGCAGTCTCAATGGATTTCCTCTACCTTCACCAAGCACTTACCTTTTGGCAGCCCCCTTGGGGGGAAAACTAGAACTTAATGAACAAAATTGGCAGTTAATTACCCAGGACAAGTGGGTATTAAACATAGTATCCCAGGGGTACAGATTTAATTTCCATACTTTGCCAGTTCCAAACGGATGGCCAGATCTTCCACAAAATCAGTGGGCAGAGGCACAGAAACAAATTATGTCCCTCATGGATATGGGGGCTATTCAGCCGGTACCAGAAAAGGAAAAAGGACAAGGCTTTTATTCAAGACTTTTCCTGGTACCCAGAAAAGACAATGCCTGGTGTCCAATACTGGACTTATCGATTTTGAACATGTTCCTGGACATTCCAAAATTCAAAATGCTGACTTTACAACAGCTACTGCCTATGCTGGGCTGGAACGCTTGGTTAGTGACTCTAGACTTAAAAGAGGCATACCTGCATATCCCAGTAAGGGAATCATGCAGACAATACCTCTGCTTCAAGGCAGGTGTTTTGCATTACCAATTCTCTGCACTGCCCTTTGGCTTATCTACTGTGCCCAGGGTCTTTACAAAGTGCCTGGCACCAGTAATTGCATTCTGCATACAAATTTATCCTTATCTGGACGACTCTCTCATTCAAGCAGAGGACAAGGACACTCTTCTTCAACATTTGGCGTTTATAAAAAGGCTTCTAACATGCCTAGGGTACACAATAAACGAAAAGAAATCCCAACTGGTACCCTCTCAAATAATTACATTCCTGGGTGCAAGCTTGAATACAACTGCCCAGATGGCTTACCTTACGCCAGACAAACAAAGGCAACTGACAACATACTTCAAACAAATGGCAACAAAAACCCAGTTAACTGCAAGGCAAATTCTGCAGGCTTTGGGGTTCATGGCATCCTGCATTCCATATGCGAGACTGCATATGAGGAAACTTCAGTTGTACCTAAAAAGTTTATGGAGTCAACATTGTCACAGTGTGGAAACAATGGTATCTCTCATTCCCTGCCTACAACAGGAGTTTCTTTGGTGGGCAGAGACATGTCACCAAAACAAGGGACTGTCATTCAGACTACCCCCAGCCACCAAAACCCTAACTACAAATGCATCAGATTATGCTTGGGGGGCCCACCTGGCGGGGAGATGCATTCAGGGCAAATGGAGCCCAAAACAAATGCATCTGCATATCAACCAGAAAGAGATGCTAGCTGTTCAGAATGCTCTGACAGCCTTCAAGGACTTACTTCATCCAGGACAACTACTGATAAAGACGAACAACACCACAATTATGTGGTACATAAACAAGCGGGGGGGGGGTACACATTCCTACTCCCTTTACAGACTAGCCATGGCATTGTGGAACACAGCTTTGACTTACCAAATACATCTTCAAGCTCAATTCCTGCCAGGAAAGCAAAATACTCTGGCAGACGACCTAAGCAGAAATCTTATGGACCCGCACGAATGGAAAGTGGATCCACAAATCTTCAGCATGTTAACACAGAAATGGGGAAGCCCAGACATAGATCTATTTGCCTCTCCCCAAAATTATCAGCTGGGCAAATTCTGCACAAGAACTTATCACAGAAAAGCATGGAAAGTGGATGCCCTATCCTTCAGTTGGAATAACCTATCAGTCTATGCCTTTCCCCCTCTGCCTCTTCTCTCCAAGGTCTTGCTAAAAGTCAGACAGGAAAAAACAAAAATGATCCTAGTTGCTCCGGACTGGCCTCTCCAGCACTGATACTTAATTCTAAGGAATATGTCTCAACTTCCTCCTTGGTACTTGCCTCAAATACCTCATCTACTGTCTCAGCAGAACAATCAAATTCTGCACACTCAGCTCCAAACTCTGAATCTTGCAGCATTGCTGATCATTTAATTATTCAAACAACACCTCTCAGTAAATCTGTGATGGATGTCATTTTGAAAGCCAGAAGGCCTAGTACTAGAAAATCTTATGCTGATAAATGGAAGATATTCTGTGCTTGGAACCAAGCACAAGGAGCAGACACAGCAAAGCCCAATATTCCTCAGATTTTACAATACTTCACTGAGATGCTTAACAAGGGCCTATCTTTTTCTTCAATAAAAATCCATGCCTCTGCCTTCTCGGCTCATTGAAACACATATCCTCCCCTCTTTTCTCATCCTCTGCTTAAACAGCATCTTAGGGGGCTAAAAATTTAAGGCCTCCCAGAAGATCACCAACTCCTGCATGGGACCTCAAATTTATGCTGGAAAAACTCACCCTGCCTCCTTTTGAACCAGCAGCTACTGCGGATATAAAATTTCTATCTTGGAAAACAGCTTTTCTCTTGGCAGTCACTTCAGCTAGAAGGGTTTCAGAACTTCAGGCTTTCTTGGCTGTGGAGCCTTTTATTACATTTTACCGGGACAGGGTGTCCCTCAGGACCAGTCCTTCTTTTATGCCTAAGGTGGTATCCAGTGTGGGTCGTAACCAGACAATTCACCTGCCAACATTTTACCCAAATCTGCAGAACAAGGGGGAGCAGATTCTGCATTCATTGGACATACACAGACAACTAAGATTCTACTTAAACAGGACCAAATCTCTAAGACTGTCTGAGCAACTACTGGTAGCATTTTCTGCAGGGTCAGAGGGGAAGGCTGTTTCAAAGCAGAGTATTTCTAAGTGGATAAGCCACTGCATTCGTTTCTGCTACTTGCACCATGGTAAACATGTGCCCAAGGGGATCAGGTCACATTCCACCATGGCTGCCTCTACCTCAGCAGCATTTCTCAGAGGGGTTCCAACAAAAGACATTCTAGAGGCTGCTTCTTGGAGCTCTGTTCATACCTTCACAAAATATTATCATTTGCCTCTCTTCTCCAAATCCAGGGCAGGCTTTGCCACTGCAGTTCTGCAGGGCCTTATAGCCACTCCTAATGCTATTTAGTTGCATCCTCCCATCCATAGCTTTGGGATTCTACCCAAATGTAATGACTGCAACAGTGAAACACGAAGAACATAGTACAGTTGTGTACACTTACCATAAATGTAGATGTTCGAGTGTATTCACTGTTGCAGTCTGGGTTACCCACCCGCCATCCCCCTTTTGTATAACTTTTCTTTCCTTCACTATATACTAAAGCCTTTGTGGTGTATTTGCTTTTAGATGAAGGTAAAGTTTATGTTGCTAAAAGTGCATTTACATACATTTCTGTTTCTTTATTTATACATATATATATATATATATATATATATATATATATATATTTTTTTTTTTTTTTTTTTTTTTTGCTCCCCATTTGGCGGCACCTGACATCTGGGGCAAGAAACACTGAATAAAATGGCATCGGCTGCATGTTTTATACCCCTGACTACCTGACGTAATGGAAGAGGAGACAGCAACTGACGCAGGACCCAAGATTTTGTTATTCAGGCTGACTGAGGGCAACCTGACAGCAGATTGCCCAAATGTAATGACTGCAACAGTGAATGCACTCGAACATCTACATTTATGGTAAGTGTACACAACTGTACTTTTTCCTGTCCAACTGATCCAACACCTTTTGGGGCCAGTCAATCACCCCAAAACTGTAAGTTAGAATAGGAAAAGAAAATTGGTTTGTAGTTTGGACTTTGTTCCTAGATATCAGGGCTATTTTCAATATTAATTGTATTCTTCTAAAATATTCCTTACTAAGTTTTATTCACATTTGTTCATGTTTTATGGTTGATCCTTCATCAATTTCCAAATATTTACACACTCCCTCTTGCTCAAGTTCATTTATATCACATTCCTGTCCCAGACTGATATTTTCTCAGTGCTGCAGCTTTTCTGTTTTAAAGGTTGCCTTTGCACATTTATTAAGACCAAATGATATTCTTCTATCATCTGAGAGAGTTTTGACCACTTGCACTTGTGCTTTCAGTTCCTCATCTGAACTATTCAGTTTTATATCATCTACAAAAAGATGATGATAAGTCTTTACACTTAGTTGTTTTCTGGGAGCCAAATTGTAGCCATGACTTAATCTGTTAATTAAACAGCTTAATGGGTTAAGGGCAAGACAGAAGAGTAGCGGTGACAAGAGTCCCCCTGGAATATCACCTTTTGAATTTTTATAGTTCTTAGGTTCAGTTTAGTACTAAGCTAACTGCCCTTGCAAGCCATTTTAAGCCTAGCCAAGTATCCCTTGTGAAACTCAAACCCTGCACCTCGTGTTTGTAAGGCAAACACCTTAGCCATTAAGCCACCCTCTCAAGCCACGCTATTATCCCTGACAAACAACAACATCATACTTTAGCTGCAAAATGGTTTGCCACTTTTTCATGGTCAGTGTAATGTAATTGATCAATGTAGGGAGTATGATGTCCGGCCAATACCCCACTGGACTGCTACCAGTTAATGTGATGTCCCTTACTATCCTGGGTTAGTAACTAAGGAGCTTCAATCCTCACTAATGACTCTTGTCACTTGTCACTTTTCCCCCTAAGAGCACAACAAGATCGTGCTCAAGAATCTAGGACTGGACTGCACACTTCTGTCCATCCCTAATGTAACTCCTTATTACACACTTCAGAGCAATGTGTCTCAGTTTATCACCTCTGATATGCTCACACTCAAAGTAAATTTAGACACATCCAAACACTTCTGGGAAAGCCTGACACATATTTCCAGCTGTGTCCGTTACTCAAAATAATATGGTAATGCTGCCACCAATCAGAGTGTCTTCATGCCCTTTTAAAGGGATGTCCAATTATAAAAATTAAATATCAAAATAAATGATAGCTATGACCAGAGCAGCCAGACCTTTAAAGGGCGCTGGGGAGTATCAAACCAGTATTAACACTTTCTAATCTCTAAAAGACAACACTGATTCCAGCCGCAGTGTAAAGTAATGAAAAATGTTTAATAATAAGTAAAATGATTGCAAGAATGTAACTCAATAACTTTCAGTAAACACCTGAATTTTATCACCAGAAATCTAAAATTAACTGTAGGATAGAAATCCATCATTCTAGAAAAAAGAAATCTGAATAACTAAGCTTTCCTAATCTAACTAGAGAAACATTGTCCCTGATCTAATCTAACACACACAGCAGCAAGACAAAGGCAGGCTTACAGTTTTTGGTGAGTTCTCTTTTCTTTGGGTATCACTGCACAGCACTGTAACTGACTGTAACTCTTATCTAACTGCTGTTCTTCACTAACTGCTCATCACTTGACTAACTGCACAGCTTAACAGTGTCAACTGTTTTATTTTAAAAATAACAGACAGCTGTTTGAAAAAGTTATTTTTCCTGTCAGTCAGCTGTTCAAATAATCACCTAGCAACCAGGAACATTCTAATGACAACACCTACTGTTCAGCTGATTCTCCATATTTTATGCTTTAGAATGTCCCTCACTAACATGTGCTATTAAAAATGTATGAAAACACTGACAGATTCCCTGAACACTGTTTACAAACAGGGAAACACTCAACATTTAAAAAACGTATTTACATTTTCTCAATTAGACATTCTAGCATACAATACAAGTTAATCTGAGAATATGCACAAATCTCCTGCCAGACATGCTAAAGCAGATGACAGTGTGTTCAGTTTCTTCACAGGTAGTATCTTATACATCTGATATTGTTCATCCTCGTTCATAACTTATGTATGGGTATCGGTTCTGACCTCGGAACCGAGCCGACCATTTTCCAAGCTCGCGTCAGCTTCAGACTCTCTAGCTAAACTCTTACCCACAATCCCCATCTCCTTGTTACCTCAGATTTCGTTTGCCGTGTTGCCATTCGGTCATGTCAAGCTGCTTCTCTTGAGCTAAGCTGTTGTTTAATAACCATTTATATTACTTTTCTGTCAGAAAAGTTTCTATTTCATTGTCTCTTACCCTGTCGCATCTAGCGATCATACTTTCTTCAGATTTTTCTTCTCTTTTCTCTACCTTTTTACTGCGAGGTATTTTCCCCTTACTATCATTGGTAATCCTTCCCTTTTTCTCATACCTTAGGGTATTCCTTTGTACCGTTGCTGGTACCTTTTTCTGCTTTCTATTTTAGCTATTATGGCAGATAAGAAAGGTAGTCCGGGGTTTAAATGGTGTTCTGATTGTGGACACAAACTACCTAATTCTGATGCACACTCTTTGTGCGTTTATTGTTTGGGGGCGCCCCACTTGTTGATCCGCCCTGTACTATTTGTGAGAACTTTTCAAATAGAACCTTGTTGGAAAGGAAAAACAAGCTGTTACTGAAGGGACTTCTTAAATCTCCTTTTTCAGAGGCTATTTCTGGGTCGGAGGCCACAACCCCTCCTAGTGCCCATAAGAATATCTTGGAGTTCCTGCCAAGGCTAAATGAAGGCTAAATCTTTGCCTTCATCCCCGGCTGGGGGACTCCCGCCAACCAAAACCTAAAAAGGCTAAATTTTCGGCTCCGGAGCTCACTCAGTCAGCTCCAGTGCTTTTCTGTGCCTAGACCTTTGGCACTGAGGCCTTCGGCTCCATTAGTGATCTCTGCTCCGTCTTCTCCTGCAGCCTTCACTATATTGGCACTGAGGGGCTCCTAGGTTCAGACTATTACTACTGTATCGGCACCGACCATTCAGTCGGCGCAAACCTTGACCACGTCGGCTCCGAGATCTTCCTCGGAACCGAAGCCTTTATTGTTGACTCCAGTTTTGTTGGTTCCATCTTTTGCACCAATCCCTGTCTCGGTGCAGACCATGACCTCGGCACCGATGACTTTTTTGTTGCAGACACCCGTAGTCCAGTCTCTCTTGGCATCGTTGCTCTCTGTGCAGACTGGTGAGATGGGCATTGAGTTTGCCTCTTCTGTGGACAGGCCTGTTTCTCCTTCAGTCTCCGTGAGGTCCACTAGAAGCCTTTCCGAACACGATGTGTTGCGTCTTGTGGATCAGGTACTCTTGGCCAGAGGTATCCCACCCCCCAGGATCTATCCTTTCTTGGGAGGTGATCACCCATCTCCAAAGACCCCTTCTTATTCTCCTCCTTCATTGCCTTTGAAGTCCATGGATATAGCACAGTCTTGGGGTTCCCTTTATGGATCTCACTAAGGAACCGCAGTTGCCTTCGTGGCAAGAAAGTTTTGCTATGACCCAGGATGTCAGTTGTGACAAGCATAGTTTGCTGCTCCAGAGCCATCCAGGGACTCCGGGTCGGCAGGCTGAGCCACTTAGGGGAGGGGTGACCCCTGTCCTAATCATTCACTCCTCTTCAGGTGGACCAGCCTTCCACCTGATGGAGAAGGATTTCACTGCTGCTGGTGATACTGGACTGTCTATCCCTCCTCCCTCCTCTGGTACACTGGTTTCACAAGTCGCACTGAGCGGACACTGATTGCAAGGGCCACAGGACATATTCCCACAGGCAACCCCTTTTCCACTGTCTTCCCAGCCTCTCCCACTGAGGAAGTCCACCGGAAAAGTTTGTGTAAGAGGAAGCACATGGACTCTACAGAGGAGGCCCTCACTGAAGACACAGATTTTGGTGAGGGGGAAGGATCCCCTCGGTCACCCTCTGAGGTATCCTTTGGTGATATCCTCAAAATTCTGAAACAGAGAGGTGACTGGCAGTCCTCTAATCCGACCTCTGAGGAATCTGTGTTCCTGCAGGCCTTTTGCGCCTGGTCCCCTACCTCCTGGGTTACTCCACCTGCCGATGAACTTGTCCGGCTTATCGTGCAGCTTGCTTGGAAGGCTCCTGACACTGTCAAAGCTATTCCCCGGAGGCCAGATAAGATTTTGTCCCCTCCTGCTACGGATCCCCATTGGTCAAAATGTCTTCCTGTGGATGCTTTGGTGGTGGCAGCCGCAGCAAGAAAGGATCTGGCAGAAGAAGAAAGCCATACTGTCCATCTGCCTAACAAAGAGTCCCGGGCCGTGGACTGGATAGGGAAATGCACCTTTGCATCAGCGACCTTTACTATCAGGTCCCTGAATTATATGGCACACTTTACCAGGCTTCAAAGGGATCTGATTTCTGAGCTCTCTGAGACCTTGGCTGGTGCCGTGTCTGATGAGGTGCGTGACAAAGTGGCCCCTCAGCTGGCCACCATTGAGTCAATATCTAACTCCTCTATGCGACTGATATCTCACGCATCAGAAGGAGCAGTGGGTTCAGCTGCGGTCTTAAGATGACACTCGTGGATGCGCTTGTGCAATTTCATGGACCCCTTTAGGGCTTCCTTTCTTAATGCTCCCATTGAGGCCTCCTCATTGTTTGGACTCAATGTTAAAAGCACTCTGGCCAGATGTGAACAGGATGGTAAGACCCTTTTTGCTGTAGTTGTCTGTTGTTCTTCCCCTCAACGTGCTTTCTCCCGAAACCAAAAGTGGGAAGATATGGTTCAAGAAATCTCAGGGTCCTTTCCGTGACACACAGGCCGAGTTCTCCCCTAGAGGCAGAGGGGGGAACTCACAGGGAAGACTCTCCTTTCGGGGCAGAGGGGGTCCGCATGGTTGGGGGACATTTCTCCTTGTACCCTTCTGCCTGGCTAACCATCACCACTGATTCTTGGGTACAAAGGATTATAACCAGAGGTTATCATATCCCCTTTGATCTTTGTCCTGTTCCTTCAAAAAACCTTCCCGGCGTTCCACCCAGTCAAAGGGAAGAAGCAGCATTAGAGATAAAAAGCTGCTAAGAAAGAGAGTCATCCAAATAGTCCCTCCAGACCAGATAGGATCCGGATTCTACTCAAGACTATTTTTGGTGCCAAAGAAAACCGGGGACTGGATTCCAATTTTGGATCTCAGTGTATCGAACAAGTTTGTGAGAGTACAAAAATTTCAGATGGTCACAATGCAGTCTATCCTCCTGCTTTTGGAAAAAGATGATTGTTTGTGCTCGATAGATCTTCAAGATGGCATACTACCACATAAAAGTGGACAGGCCATCAAGAAGATTTTTGTGCTTCCGTGCAGGAGCCAGTCACTATCAGTTCAGAGTACTGCCCTTTGGACTCTCTACAGCCCCCAGAGTGTTCACAAAGTGCATGGCAGTTGTCACAGCTCACTTGCGACTTCAAGGATTCCAGGTGTTTCCATACCTAGATGACTGGCTCATTTCCACCCCCATCGGACATCTATTGGAAGAAGCCCTGGCATACTCTCTCCTCACTGCACAAAGGCTAGGCATAACCATAAACTGGCATAAATCCAAGCCCACCCCATCTCAGTCGACAGAATTCATAGGACTATCTTGGACACACACAACTGCAGAACTGCCATTCCAGGGCACAGAATTTTAAGGATAAAGCAACAACTGATTCCAATCCTTTCAAGGGAGAAATCCACGGCTCACTCGGTTCTATGGCTGTTGGGTTCCATGGCAGCCTCCATCACCATTGTCCCCCTGGCCAGGTTTCACATGAGGCTTCTACAATGGCTACTGCTCACCCAGTGGTATCCCTTTCAGCATCCTCTTTCAGCCATGATTCAAGTAACCCACAGGTGCAAACAGGATTTAAATTGGTGGATGACACACAATCTGTCACAATGGTCTCGCCCTTTTCCCCGTAGCAACCCAAGGCCACAGTGACCTCGGACGCCTCCCTGATGGGGTGGGGGAGGCTATGTCAGGGACAGACGGTCAAAGGCACTTGGTCTGAACTGGAGGCCCATCTGTATATAAATGTTCTAGAACTGAGGGCGGTGCTTCTTGCGTTGCAAGCATTCCATCCCCTGCTGCTGTCTGGGACAATTGCGATTCAATCAGACAACATGGCGGCGGTCTGGTACATCAACAAGCAAGGTTGAACCAAATCATACCCCCTTTTTCGAGAGGCCATGAGGATATGGCAATGGGCGATGGCTACCAACCGTTTTTTTCTAGCAATGCACATTCCCGGGAGTTCCAACGTGATAGCAGACTTGATTTTTCATAGAGATAGAGCGTCTCTGAGAACTAATCCATCATTTCTGCCAAAAGTGGTCTCTGAAATGTCCATTAATCAAACCATTGAATTGCCAGTTTTCTTTCCCAATCATTGAAACAGAGGAGAGTATTGCCTACATACCCGAGATATCCACAGGCAAATATGTTTTTACTTAAACAGGACTAGGTCCTTATGTAAATCTGACCAGTTATTTTTGGCCTTTTCTGGACCTAGATTAGGGTCTGCTGTTGCTAAGGTCACATTAGCTAGATGGTTGAAGGACTGTGTGACCTTCATTGATACACAACGTAACATCTCGTTGCCTACTACCATGAAAGCTCATTCAACAAGGTCGGTGGCAACTTCTACTGCCTTCCATGCCAGAGCTTCTTTACATGACATCTGTGCATCTGCAACTTGGGCTATGCCTCATACCTTCATCAATCATTACAAATTGGATTTGGCCTCCAGGGGAAGAGCATCTTTCGCTTCTATGGTGCTCAGGAATGTCCTTCTATGAGAGCCTCCCAGGAATAGAGGTAGCTGGGGACTCTGTCCCATACGTAAGGAATGAATGAGGATTAACAATATCAGATAAAGAAGTTATGTCTTTCCATAACGTTCCATCTGTGTTGTTGATCCTCGTTCAGTCATTACGACCCTCCCTCCGTAACCCCTCCTGTGGTTTCTAGTGGATCTCACCATCCGGTTCTCTTAGGTTATTTGACCAGAGGTAGCCTCTACCTTCTTTGACTTGCAAACTCAATCTGAGGTAACAGGGAGAGGGGGATTGTGGGTAAGAGTTGAGCTTGAGAGTTTGAAGCTGACATGAGCTTGGAAAATGTCCGGCTCTGTTCCGAGGTCGGAACCGATACCCATATGTAATGAATGAATGAGGATCAACAATACAGATGGAACGTTATGGTAAGACATAACTTCTTTTTAGACTTTCTACACTAAGTCCTTCCATATCTTCAGCTTCTGCTTTTTTTAACTTGCGCTTTACTAATCTTCTGTTCTACGTTCCCCCTTTGTGATCTCTTTTTTTTTTTTTTTTTGTATTGGTGACATTTTTCTTATCTGGGTGCCTTTGCCTGTATTTTTTTTCAAATATCTTTGGTGCTGCTTTTTTTGTATTGATTAATTTGGCTTTCTCCTTTGCATCAATATTGGACGATATCAGTTTCTTTTCCATGTCTATATTTCTTTTTTATACCTTTCAGAAATCTCTAGAGTTTCTTCTTCATATTTTTGCACTTCCTCAGTCGCTTCTTTTTCCAAATGGACCAAGGTTTCTTGGTCTGTATAATGTTTTTCATGAATCTGTTATATTACTGAATGCAAAGTTGCATCAAAGCATTTGACAGTTTTTCTTGTGCAAGTATTTTTCTTTCCTCTAATTTCTCTCTCAATGTTTTTGTATATCTTCTGTCCAGAAATTCTGCACTTCTTGTGTAATAGTAACAATACATCATTTCTTTCTTATTCTCAGTTGTCCACTCTATAATCTTTGTGGCTCTTTTTTGGCCTGTCAGTTTTTGTGGACTTCTACTTTGTTCTACACTGGGGGTGGGGGCATCCTCCCCCAGAGCCCAGCCTAACCCAATTGAGGGAATGTTTCTGTGACTTGAGAATTCTACACTATTTTTTTCCCATCCTGGCCCCATTGCAGCTACCAGAATTGGGTACTTTTTTTTTATCTTGGAACTTGTGTACCTAGCTGTCTTTTTTATTTTTAATCTACATCTGTCCATGATAAATGCTATTTAAAATACAGTCTATATGTCAGTGTTGCCTTGTTGAGATTTTGTAAAAACAGGGTCTAGCTCATGAAAGTAATCACCAAGACCTGATGATGACTTCAGTTCCAGCAATACTACTGTACTTTGCTTTCTTTTTTTATTACCTCTCCATTCAGACCACTTCCAGCATGTTCAACAGAGTGTTCTGTATAACAAGTGCTTTATACATTCTGTTCATCCACATAACTCACTTGTTATGTAAGAGCGTGCTTTACTTTATCATCATGCCTTCTTACATTTGGTAACATTGCTTTAGATCCATCTTCTGAATTACATCTCCTTGTATATAGACACTGCTCTTATTTTAATGTACAAGTGCAACACTTAGTTTACAGTTTGACGGGCAAACATATTAAAGTGCTATGGACCTGTAATGTGTTGTGAATTGTATGATAATTCCATTGCTTCTGTATCTTTAGAAAGGACTGTTTAAATCTTTCTGCAGAACTGACCCTTTTCCACATGCTTTATGAGAGCATTTGTTTTACTTGCATTGCTAATCTGCCTTAATTGTATTTGTGGCAGAGGCTGATTTAGTTGCATGCTGCTGCAGGATGTAACAGTGTGTGTCCCCAGATGACCTGCATGTCCCTTGATGTTTCAGTAGCATATATTAGGTCTCTTTGTTACTCAAAAGTAGAGCATTTCCATTTTTATTAAGATAGTTATCTAGGAACATAGTGTGCTTCCATTCCCAATACAAAACATGTTTATACATGATAAACAGGGCCTTAGATGTATTGGTAGTATTAAACAGCCTCACTTATTATACAATGTATTATTATATAAAAATTAAGCAAAGGCAGTGTTTTATATTTGTACACAGATTGTACTTGTATATTACTGTTGCTACACAAGTACTGTTTCTTTATATGTACTCTGTCTGGCAAAGGCAGAAAACTGACACTACCTGTCTCACCACTAAGCTGCCCCTGATTTGTTGGTATGCAAAATCACAGTGAATAGCTATTGCATGCCTGCTTAGTGGCCCACTTCACTGCCATCCCATCCCTGCAGAACATACCTGTATGGTAACACAGTCCACCCCCCTTGCACAAACTATGCAGTCATAAAATAGAAAGCAAAATATATCTTCTTTCTATTAGAAACAATCAGTCAAAGCAAAACCTAAGCTAACTTAAAATTGATTATATGCAATGTGGATAGACCTTTAATACAGAAACTACCAAGCCACCTAGAAACAATCCAATCACAAAACCTAAACTAAGTTACAGATTTTGTCTCTCTACTGAGGCAACAGTTACAGTCCTGTAACATAAATCCATTTCAGATAATTTTGCTAAACCCTGTAACAGCTGCACAGTCCTGCCACCTTTAAACTACACACCATTAACAGAAATAAATTCAAAGAAAATCCAAATAGATCTATGCATAACAACATGCGCTAAGGTCATTTCTACTCACATGTACTATCTGCAAGCTCACAATTAATTCAGCATTGTATATTATGCAAACATATGCTCATATCTGTACTACAAATGTATGAAAGGCATATTCATACATGGTTAAGGACACTAGCATTCTTCTCGAGTCAGTGTTAATTTTCTCTACTCTGGATGATTCTAACAAACTACCCACATCTTTTACTGTGTCTTACATTACCATCTTAACTAATGAACAACCTAAACATTACCATCTTAACTAATGAACAGCATAGACAGTAAAAGGAAAGCATTGCTTTAACATCCCAGTTATATACCTCCAGCCAAATCGCATACCTTATAAACAGCTAGTGGCACAAAAAAGCAGTCTATTCAAAAAAAAAACTCTTTTTAAAGCTACTCCTAAATACAA
>NC_056746.1:447729069-447864069 GCF_019279795.1 Protopterus annectens | reverse complement strand
CATTTGAAGTACCCTAAACACTGAAGCACACAGTATGGCATTTGACATGGGTTAACAAGGAAAGATAGATTGTTGTATAGTGTTCAAATGCAAAGGATGTGGGGGAATAGAAAAGCATATTATTTGGTCTCGCAATAAAATTTGTGTTTATAGGGCACTGAATAAACATACCAGAAGAAACCACCTCAGCTTTTAGCTCAAACCAGGGTAGATGTTAACACCTTAACAGAAGTTTGTGAATTAAAAATTAAAAAAGAAAAAGAGCAGTGGTGAAAATGAAATGATTTTGGTCATTAGGCACATGAAAAAGATTTAGGTGATATTTTTAACAATACATTTTAAAAAAGAAATGCACAATTGGCCAATTTCCACAACTGTGAAATGGACAAGTTGTGACAATTTGATAAGTAAAATTAAATAGCTAAATAGATAAGGGGGTACTGGGAGGTGGCAGAGACTTTGTCCCTAGTAGAAAATGATAAAAAAGTTACTTTCAGCCATTTTCTATCATTCTTGGAAAGCATGAGTGTTGCAGTTCCTTCCTTAGAGTACTGAGCCTATATCCTACTGTATCCCAGTTAGAGACATTTCAGCCACTGTTAATGACCAGTAACAACAGCTAAAAGAACAACCATGTGAAGTTCTATGTAGACATATTTATCAGTGTATGGAAGTAAAGGACTGTATTGCTTATGAAAGATGGCATTTTTGTGAAAAAATCACAGGAGTCCAGGAGAGCCTCCATCATGCATTAGAGTAACTTTAGTCAAAATATGTATTTACTGCTACTACTGGTAAAATTACACAAAGATTATGAATGCTGAAACTTATTTCTTGAAGATGTTTGTTTTTATTAATGATATTAGTCTTCAGTTCTCTGGTTGAACTAGGAGAATGTTTTTATTTTGTTTTTGTCTGCTTAGCTAGCCAGTTCCTGTGATTTTTCACCTATTTATCCTTCATACGAATACTGTCCCTCAGGTGTGTTGCTATGACTGACTTTGGGTTGTCCATTTAGTAGCTAGATCTTTGCTGTCGTGTAGAATATTCTTAACAGAGTGGCTTCAAAGATCCATTATCTGGAGCCATTTAAAGGACCCCCACCCCAAATGCACACTCATCTCAACATGCAGTGGGTCATCCACATGGTACTTGCACTTTGGCATATCCTGGGGGGGACCTTAACTGAATGGAATACAAGTTCATTGATAAAAGAAACAGTTCTTGATTTAATATAGGAATTCCTGCCGGTTCAAGGATTATATATACCTAAGAAATTATGAAAAAGGATGGTATAAAAATATGCAAGTTTGTTAAACAGTTGTAGCTAACTGTAAATTGAGTCAGTTTCAATACCAAAAATTTTCTAGTGGAATCTGAACCTTTAAAGATCTTATGCAACTATATTTTGCACTTACCTGTAGTCTTTGTCCTCCTCCTGGTACCACAAGATGACTTCCCAATCCAATTTACTGGATATTCTGTTTCATTTTACTGTTATTTACAGCTCGCAGGAACTTCTGCTTTGGCTGTCCACTGACTTATGAGGGCTGTATTTCCTGTATTTACTTCATCATGATTGTCACTTTGATGATGCAGATTTGGAGCTTTCCTGCACTTGCTGCACTAGTAGGGTTGGGTCACTGCCCTTAGGATTTTTGTAAGTAAATATCATGTTAATGCTGC
Source organism: Protopterus annectens (assembly GCF_019279795.1). Classification (NCBI taxonomy): domain Eukaryota; kingdom Metazoa; phylum Chordata; order Ceratodontiformes; family Protopteridae; genus Protopterus; species Protopterus annectens. The sequence continues at coordinate 447,862,383 of NC_056746.1, read as the reverse complement.
TCACGGGCTGTGTCATTTATGTCCATTTATTAATGGAACAAGTTTTATATCAGCATAAATTTTCTGGACAAAATGAATTATAACCTATGAAACTCTAATATTTAGCATTAGTGTTCGACTGCAATACTCTGTGATTTACTTGAAAATAAAAAGCTTTATGAGGGATGGACAGGATAAAAATGAGGCAAAATGGGAAGCATTCTGCAAAAGTCATGGTCAGATGAAAGGTAAGATCCAGTGACGACAGGCAAAATTATAAACAATTGACACTCCTGGACTTTATGCTACATGTGATGTGCTTGCATGACAGTGAAACTAAAGCAGCCTTTACAGTTGTTTCACCATAAAATGAATGTAGCGTTCATGCGGGTTTGAAGACGGTTTGAACCAACATCCTTAAAACTGAAAATTAGACAAAAAATACTGACCCGGTATGAAAATCCATTCTCTGTATACCTTTCTGCCTGTCACTGATTAGGTAATGGACTCTGCTGACCCCAGTGTCATGTTAGCACGTCAGCAAGGAAGCAGAAGTTCCCGCAGAGTAGTCCATGAGGGTGGAGCATTTTATAGCTGTGGAGTGCATTTTTTTGAAAGGGATCTTCCTTAAAAAATAAGTAAGAATGCAAACTTAAATGGTAGACAGCCAATGTAAGCAACTACTGAAGACGTGCATTTTCATAACAGACAGACTACTGTGATTTTTTTTAGTTTACACATTATCTTTCAGCCAAGGTAAAAATTAAAACTTGAACTGATACAATAATTTGAAAAGTAGTATCCCAAAAATAAATAGTTTTGTGTTTTAGACTTGAACGTTTGTAATGATTTGCAGGTCCTAAGATATTTTGGTGACAGCTTCCCACTTTGTTTTGTGCACCAGCATAAAGTAATTAAAACCAGTGAGTGCTCATAATCTGACACATTAAGAATAGTGCACAAAGATAATTTCCATATTTGATCAACTGTTAATATACATTCCATCCTTTTCCCCGACAAGAAGCCATCAATTAGGCATGTAAGCCTTCCTTTCTTCCTTAACTGTTTGCCTGACAGTCCAGACTTAATTCCATGTTTTGATCAGTAGATGCACAGACTGGAGTATTACTTTCACATCTGTAGTGCAGCAAATCAGAAAGCATTGTCAAAACTCTCCATGCATGATATAAATGCTGACTCTGATCCTGAGTGGAATCTTAGGTTTAAAAAAAAAAAAAAAATAGTTGATATCTTTTCAGAGGACTCTGGTGTGTGTCAGCATGGACATAATGCTCCACAATTTATGTGTGGGTACTCTGGTGGTTGCCAAAAAAAACAATTGCTAGAAAACGGAACTCAAACTGTAAACCATCCGTACTAGAAGTAGTGAATATAGTAAGAGAGATGATGGTACTGGACATAGGATCTTTAGAAAAGGGTAGGAGCAAGTTATATAGAGAAAATGGGAGTTGTAACAATACACGCAGAATAAAGTTTTGGAGGAGAATGAGGTGTAAGGGAAGGCAGGAAGTGAGTTAACACTTTCCCGTTTAGGAAAGTCATTGTAACTCTAGGAGTTTGTGCTTTAACAGCCTATCACAAGACTGTATTGTACTTTTAAATGAGAATGCTACTTTTTTCCTGTCAGCTTAAGAGTTTAAAGTACCTGATAACTATTTTTCTGTGGCTCTTCAGGTCCCCTCAGTGGACAAGGGAGAGCCATTCTTGTCAGTCCTGGGAGAGGGACCAGGGAAGGCTTCCCTGTTTGTCAGAATGCTGTTCTCATCCCTGGCAGAGCCACTGCTATCATTTACAGTACTGTTGGCCCCATTTTTCCTGTCAAAAAGAAACAGAAAACTAAGCACGTTATCTACTCCTCGTCAAATTTCCTTAGGAGAAGTTTACTGAGTCTGACTCAGGGCTTTATTTAGGCTTTTGATCCTTCTTAAGTGCTTTCTGAAAAAAGAAAGGAGGACACCTGTTTTCCTGAATATATTCAGTATTCTGAATCTGGATAATGAGATGAAGAGAAACATACAGGGCTTTCTCCTCTGTTTTCTGATTCAGACTCAGAGAAGAGCTCAGATTCTGATTCTCCTTTCGGGGGTTGCTTCTCTTTTTGAGACCATTTCCAGAATGTGCCAGTGTGTTCAGTGGGAGTACACTGAGGTTTTTCATTCCTCAGAAATTGTTATGAACTGTTACAGAAGGAATTTCCTGAATCTTCACCAATTCCTCCAGCTCTGGCTTTGGAGGATGTGTCTTTCCCTGCCTCTAATTTTCAAGATCGCTAACCAGCTGCCCCTAAAAAGGCAGATAAAATGTACAATGTTCTTCAGTCTTTGTTTTTATACATTCTTCCCAAACCTGACACATCGGCTATAGCTGTAGTTAATCCTACTGCTGCTAAACAGTTAATTACTGTTCTGCTCTTTCTGACGACGGTTTAAAGATTATTGATGGGTATGAGAAATTGCGTATGCGTCTGCAAACCTGATTTTTAGAATTTTGAATTGTCAGGCTCACATGTTAATGTTTATTCTAATTGTTTAAAGTATGAGGAATGTTTGGTCTGCAGTTTCTTCTTGTAAAGAAACATCTGTTTTGAATTATTTAGAGTCTTCTGTTGTATTAGTCACTGCTCTCTGTTTACAGTGTGTGTATGACTCACTCATTTGATACTTTTTCCGAGGCTATACCCCTGGTACACTTATAAGGAGGTTTGCCTGTCTGCATTCTCATAACCTCCCAAGAGAAGATGAATATTGAGATCTTAATTTTTCCTTTCGGTAGAGATTCATTTTTGGTTCCTTTGCCGCAGAGGTGATCAAAAAGTGTCAAGAAGGCGATAAGTTAATTCAGGGAAACTAAAAGATTATTTCTACACTCCTTTTTCTAAGGGATTCTCCATCCCCTCATCCAGTTCTGTCAAAATGGCAAAGGTGTTCCAAAAATAATCCCATCTTTTCTCTTTGGCAACAAATAGTTTCAGACAAATGGCTTCTGAAGATAATTCATCAAGGTTAGGTTGAAGATAATTCATCAAGGTTAAGTTGGCAGTGAGAGGAAATTCCTTTTTCCCAAGGGGTTATTCCTTGGCTAGACCAGACTGTTATATTTGCACCTAGCCTTCATCCCATGCTGTTCCCAGGTGTAATAGAAACAGTTCCTTCTTCCCAAGTTGGGAAAGGTTTTTATTAAGGGGTGTTTTTAGTGCCAAAAAAGAAAGGTACTTTGAGGCCAGTTCTGGATCTTTCTTAGGCCTATTTGTGATAGTGCATAAGTTCAAAATAATATCAATTCACAAATAGTGCATAAGTTCAAAATAATATCAATTCACAATCTGTTTCTTCCTCTTCCTCATTCAAGGTAGCACTAGATTTAAAAGATGCTTATTATCACCTTGCTCTTCATCCAGACTTAAGATGTTTCTTAAGGTTTTGTTAGCTAGGATCCCATTATGAGTTCTGTGCCTTACCCTTTGGACTATCTACTGCACCAAGAATGTTCATAAAGTGTCTAGCTCCAATTGTAGCTCATTGCTGGCTACAGGGTATCCGCAGTTTTCCGTATTTAGATGACTTGCTTATCTTTGCAGAGTCTTTTTCAGTGTGTCAGGAACCTCTCACTTAGGTGAGAAATCTGTTACATAAGCTGGGATTCCACGAGAACATTCAAAAGTCCTTTTTGACTTTTCACACAGGATTGTGTTCCTGGGATGACAGCTGGATACCTCAATTCAAAAAGCTTTTCTTTTACAGGAAAAAATAGATCTGTATCTAGATCTCTTGCTTAGGTTTTCCACTCAGACTTCTGTAATTGCGAGGGGAATACCTCAGGACTTTAGATCTCATGGCATCTATGATTTTGGTGATAACCCTGGCGCAAGACTCCACTTGAGAGAGAGGTTCAGTTTAGCTCAAGTCAGTTTGGTCCCAGCATCAACATCCTTTATCTGTTCAAATCCTAGTGCAGGGGTTTGTCAGAAGATAAATTACTTGGTAAAGACAGTAAGTAATCCTAAATTTGGGTCTGCCCTTCTCCAACCCTGTTCCAAAGCAGTCAGTCATCACAAACACTTTGGACTTTGGGGAGCAGTTTCAGGATGGGTAATAGTGCAAGGTGTGTGGGATATTTAGGACAGACGCAAGCACATAAATCTAGAATCAATGCTTGCCCTGATCAAGGCACTAAATTCTCTGAATCATCATTGGTCCTGAAGACCTCTTCCAGTTGTTTCAGACAATACCGTACTCTTGGTACATCAGCAAGCTGGGGGGGGGGGGTCAGATTGGACTCCCACCTTTGCAGACTAGACAGGTTAGCTTGGGATATAGCTTCACAGCACAATCTCACTCTACAGGTATCCTTCATTCCATCAGAGCAATATTGTGTGTCAAACAAGCTGAGTAGGGCAGGGCAGACCCTCACATATGCAAACTAGATCAGGGGTGTCTTCCGAGATTTGATCCGTCTGTGAGGCATTCTTTTGGTAGATTCATGTGCCTCCTCTCTGAATAATCAGCTGGCAAGATGCTGCTCCAGGACTGCATGCTAGAAGTTGTGGAAGACAGATGCCTTTTTTTTTCTTTTCCTTGCTCAGGAATGCTCTTGTATGCTTTTCCACCATTTCCACTGATATCCAGGGTACTTATGAGGATTCAGAAGGAATCCCCCAAGATTTATTTATTTATTATTTTATTTTATTTTATTTTATTTTACATTTGTTAACCGGGCTAGTCTAGCTGGATACATGTCCATTTTCAGTAGAGGCCCGGGGAGAAAAGCTCCACACATAATTCAATTACAAAGAGACATATTAATAAAAAGTTGAGTACAATAGGAATATGCATTTAATAACAAGAACAACAAAATACCTAAGGTACTCCAAAAAAATATACTAGTTCAGTAGAAGCATCACAATTAAACAGCTAAAGATTAGCAAAATTGTTTTTGATAATCTGTTGGAGAGAGAGAAGTAAAACAGGGATTAATGAAGAAATACAAGGGAGGAGAAGAGAGAGAAGCAAAGGTCAGTACGGAGAAGAAGTAAGAAGATGGAAAGGAGGAGTGGGTCAGAGCATAGGAGGAGAGCAACAGGGCGAGAAGAAGAAAGTATATGTATAGTTAATAAGTACAGTGTAAAGTTATAGTAGAGTAGGGGAAATGAAGAAGGTTAGTCAGGAGTCCTACAGGAACAAAGCCAGTGATTTTGGAAGTACAGTTTGATTTTTTGTTTGAAGAGTGGTAAGGAGGGGATTAGAGTGATATCAGTGGGTAGCTGATTCCATGTTCTACCTACAGTATTGGTGAACAGAGAGTCACCAGCTAAGTTATGGGATTTTACAGATTTGGTCATGAGTTTAGAAGAAGATCGTAGGGAGGTAAGATTATTATAAGGGGTTAAAAGTTGAGAAAGTATAGGGGTGTTATCTGGTTGGTAAAGTATCTTGTGGGCAATGGTAAGTTGTGAGATCATGAGGCAGTTTTGTAGCTCAAGCCAGCCTAGGAGTTTTAGGTTATGACAGTGATGTGTTCTAAAAGGGTTACCGGTGGCAAAGCGGGCAATGCTATTGTAACAGGTTGCTAGTTTATTTAGGTTAGCCTTCTTAAGGTTAGTGAAAATAGGTGAGGCGTAAAAGAGAGTAGATATCAGATGGGAGTGGGCTATAGTAGCTCTGGTAGAAGGTGTAAGAAATGGTTTAATACGGTATAACGATCCTATTTTTTTGTTAACTGTTTTGATGATGTTATTGATGTGTTGATCAAAAGTGAGATAGTTGTCAATGGTTATACCTAGCAGTTTAGTTGTCATGTCAGGAGAGATGACAGTGGTATCATTAGACATGATGTCGAAATTTAATGGGGAGGCTCGAGTGGTAGGAGTGAAGAGGAGAAGTTTTGTTTTTTTAGCATTGAGGAGGAGGTACCGTCTAGTAAACCAAGTTTCTACAGTGTTGAAGGTAGTTTGAGTTAGAGAGAGTAGCTCTGAAGAGGTAGATGCTGAACAGATAATAGGGGAGTCGTCAGCATATTGGATGCAGGTAGCTTGAGGGATTACAGTGTTGAGATCGTTTATGTAAAGGGAGAAGAGAAGTGGGCCGAGAATGGAGCCCTGTGGGACTCCAATAGAAACAGGCAATAAGGAAGAGATATGATTGTCCCAACGAACGGCTTGATGTCTGTTGCTAAGATAAGAAGTAAACCATTTTATAGCCAGGTTATCAAATGAGAGGGATTCAAGGATGTTAATAAGGGAAGAGTGGTTTACCATGTCAAAAGCTTTAGAAAGGTCAATGTGAATAGAGCAGAGGTGAAAAGATTGGAGTTACAATAGTTGTTGATAGTGTCAACAAAGGAAAGGAGGGCAGTGGAGGTGCTATGGTGGGGTCTAAAGCCATGTTGACAGTTGGCTATTATGTTGTGTAAAGAGAGATACTGTACAAGTTGCTGATGGATACATTTCTCCATAATCTTAGCTAGAGGTGAGAGAAGAACAATAGGTCTAAAGTTAGTGTAGTCAATAGAGTTACCACCTTTGTGTAGTGGGATGATATGAGAGACTTTCCATATATCTGGTATGGTTCCCTCTTGGATAGTCCTATTAATGAGTATAGATATAGGGTATGCTATCTGTTTCACAGCCTTTTGAAGAAAGAGAGAGGGGAGTTTATCAGCAGAGGGGGTGCAGGGTTTCAGTTTGAGAATAAGCTTGTAGATGAAAGAGGTAGAGATAGGATGAAGAGTGAAGTTGTGGGGGGAATCAACAGGATTATTTGGAGGGTAAAAGTTATTGGCGTTCAGTTGTCTAGCAAGAGATTGAATGGTTTCTATAAAAAAGGAGTTAAAAGCGTTTGCAGTATGGTTAGGTGTATCTGGGTCTGCGTTTATGGGGGAGGGAGTTTTAGCTGTTCCAGGTGAAAGGAGTTTGTTGATTGAGGACCAGAATTGTTTGGGTTTATTTAAATGGGTTTGTTGAAGTTCACAGTAGTAGTTTCTTTTGTCAGAGATTATAGCTTTTTTTGTAAGATTTCTAAGTTGGCGAAAATGAAGAAAGTCAGAGCTGATTCTATGGTATCTCCATTTGGCCCAAGATCATTGTGGGGACTCACTTTCTGGCCCAAGCAACAGTAATTCTCCCTTCTTTTGGAAACGTCCAGGGGCAGTTACCATAATCGTCCTCACAGAATCAATGTATTCTCACAAGATGACTGGTGCTTGATACACCCCGACCCCAATTCACGTATTTACTGAGGACATGCAGTAGGGTACTAATGGAGGCAAGAAAGCCTGCTACTAGAAAAATTATTATATTAACAAATGGAAAAGGTTTTCTTATTGGTGCCAACAGCATAGCGAGCACCTCTTCCGGGCAAGTTATTCTCTGCTTTTACAATATTTGTGAGTTACTTTCCTATGGCCATTCTTCCTTTTCCATCATGGTTCATTTGTCAGCTGTTTCAGCATGTCTGCCTATGGGTTCTCGTCTTTCAAGCCATTCTTATGTCAGAATGTTTTTGAAAGGGGTTTTGCTTAAGAGGTTTCCAAGAAAACTGGCGGCACAATCTTGGGATTTTGGTTTTATGTCAGAGTAGTTAACATTTTGCGCCATTTGAACCAGCTGAGCTGAATGACTTGAGGTTCTTAACAATGAAATAAGATTTGCTGATTGCTCTGACCTCAGCAAGAAGGGTATCTGAGTTGCAGGATCTTAGGTTGAGTCAATGCTATCTTATTTTTTTGCAGAGACGAGGTTTCTTTCAGAACTGTTCTTTCTTTCATGCCTAAAGTGGCATCCGAGCTTGCTTTAAACCAAACTACCCATTCTCTTTACTGATCCTAAAAATGAGGGAGAAAGGGTACTCCACACTTTAGATGTCCACTGACAACTTGGGTGCTATCTTGACACAACTGAATCTTTCAGATATGTTGTTTATTTCTTGTAAAGGAAAGATGAAGGGACAACTTGTGTCAGTAGAGACTATTTCAAAATGGTTGCCCAAGGCTATTGCATTCTGTTACACACACCACAGCAAAACTGTTCCAGGCAGAATCAAGGCCCTCTATACCTGTGCATTGGCTTTGTCTATGGCTTTATGGAAAGGGTTGGATTCTAGAAGTATTTAAGAAGCAGCAACTTGGTCCTCTATTCATACTTTTACAAGGCATTACAAGCTTGGTTCCTTCTCCAGGTCTAGATCAGGCTTTGCAAGGACTGTTCTCCAGGGGCTCATGGACCCTTCCCCTTCCACCTCCCAACATTTTAAGCTATGGTAGGCTACCCCTATAGCTTAGGCTACTGCAGCAGTGATTTATGTGAACAACATAGTACAGTTGTGTAAGTAAACATACCATAACAGTAAATGTTCAAATGATTACTATTGTAGTAGCTGTTCCCTCCATCCATCTTCCTTGTTTTTGGTGTGCTGCTTGTGCCACTGTGTGGATTTTTATTTTTTGTTGATCCTAGCATTGTCCTTTCCTGGCTCAAACTCCCTGTCTCTGCTGGCATAAAAGCTCTGAAGGGCTAGGTGCCCAAACCGATCTTTTTAGTCACCTCGGCTAGAGCATGACTAATGGCTTGGGCACGTGGAAGGTGCCTTGAAGCTTTGAATGTCTGCTGGTTATTGTATCCCATCCTGTAGGCCACTCCAGCAGTGATCATTTGAACATCTGCTGTTATAGTAAGTTTACTTACACAAATGTGCTTTCTTTATGTAACACAGTTGCATAAGTAAACAACTGTGCTTTCTTCATATAGCACCTTCCCTGCCTCTGGAGCAGAATCCAGTGTAAATCAAGCAGTGTAGTGCATTATCTTCCTTTGAGCAGGAAATTGATGATTGGATGGGCATTCACAAATTCACACCCTGGCTTGACTGGCCTAACCTTCTGGGGGAAAAAGAGTAAGGATGAGTATAGGAAGGCATAAATGGTCACATTACTCAGTTTATTTGTATTTCTTATAATTATATAGGAGGCCTGTAACTCACCCGACACTAGGTTGCCTGTACCAGCACTGCTTGACATGCGGAGTCCATTCAAGTTGAGAACTCAAAATGCAAACTGTCCTTATCACAGTCACCTGAGCTGACATATCTGTTCTTTGAAGTAATTTAGTAAACTTTGTCTCCTCTTTTCATGTTTAGCATTCAGTTGTATACTTCTTTTAAAGTATTTGTACATTTCATCAATTGAAATGCCAGGCCATTATATTTACTACCTTTTTACCTAGTCTGGTTTATTCACTTGGAATTGCAAAACTGCTGACCTTATACTGATGCACAGTATTGTAAAGACTTATGATGATGTGAGTTTAGACAAAAGTTTGTGTGGTTTATAGGCTGTTTAAAAAGGGAGTGCTGTTTAATAACCTCTATTACATTTGAGCTCTGACCTCCACTTCAACTCTTAGATCTTGTGTAATGGAGAATTCTCGGCTAATTTGTTTAAAAATGGAGGTTGTGACCTCTCTCTGTTTTCCTGAGCAGCCTCCATATGCGGAATTACTGAATACTGACTAGGGTCCTAGTATATGCTCTCTGAAAATAATCAAAATTATACTTAAAATATCAACTCAGCCGATGGGTTTTAAAAGTGAAGCGTTTTCTTCTTGGAAATTTGCTTTAAGCTCAAGGTGTTGTTAAGGCTAATATTTAGTCCGTATTAAGCGTTGTGATAGAACAGAATTGGTCAAGATAACTGGGATAGAGGTGCTGAATAAGGCTTAGTTTCTCAGTGAAATCGCGTTTTCATTTGATTCTCTTCATGGTGTCTCATGCTTCTTAGTGAAACTGATAGGAGGCTGTAGTCTTTTGTAGGAAGACATTTAGGGCAAGTCTAGACAGTGCTTGGGAAGGGATAAATTACATTTGCATTTAAATTTAAAAATCAAAAGGCAACATGTCTAGTAGCTGTGTACTCTTTTTTTTCTGTCTGCGAGATTCTTTCTGATATATCTAAGGGACATACACTTAAGAACGTTATGTGCTGAATAACAAGTAGCTGTGTTATAACCAAGATATTTTTGTATTAGTTGGCTATCATTTGTTACAATAGATGACTGTTTATCACTGCTTATTTCTTAACTGTTTCTTTATAGCGCAAGCTACTTTTTGTCAGCTGCTTACCTGTTGTAAAATTCGCACTACCACTGAGACATAATTTACATATGTCACTAGACTCAGCCATTTACCTCATTTCACCATAGTCTCATAGTTCTGCTCGTCATAACTTGACACACATTCCAACACATATTGACACACATTCCAAGTTTACATCACAAGCATTGCTGTAGCTTTGAGATGCAACATTTAATATGTTTCTGAAAATATGATGGGGACAAATGCTAAACATCATTGTTACACTCGTCATGGAGTGGCTGCAGGTCTCTTGTTTATAGCTGCAGTATTCAAATACATACATTACATCTGAATATGTAAAACAGCATCTGAACTGGAATTTTAAAATGCGTTTTGTCAGTATATGAAACCCTCACAATCCCTGCACCCACTTTTTTTATTGTAGCTAATTCTTAGTTTGTTGCATCTTGCAAAATGAAAGGTATTTCTCATTTTTCCTAAAGCAGCAACCTGCTTTGGAGTACCTTTTTTCATGCACTCAACTCTTTCAATACCTTATTTCATAAAATAAAAATGAAGTGAAGTGCTGAATGGTTTACATTGCAGTCAGTGCAAGGGGAACCACCAGTGTAACAAAGAAAGGCTGTTGGAGCTTAACTGAGAGAAAAAATATCTAGGCCAGTAATTTTAGTTTTAAGTTGAAAATGCAATGTTAACAAATAATGTTTTTCACTGAGGAGTGCTTGGTTTCATGTGTCTGCATGGCCTGAATCTTAAATCCATGTCATAAGAAAACTAGCAGCATCCAAATACTTTAAGCTGTATGCATTGAGCATTTCAAGTATTCTGGTTCACATGTTCTTCATGTTTTACTGTTGCAGTCATTACATTTGGGTAATCTGCTTGCAGGTTGCCCTCAGTCAGCCTGATTAACAAAGTCTTGGGCCCTGTGTTGGTTGCTGTCCCTTCTTCCATGACGTCAGGTCATCAGGGGTATAAAACATGCAGCCGACGCCATTACATCAGTCTTTCTTGCCGTGCGGTGCCCGAAGCAGAAGCAGTTTGTAAGTGCTGGTCGGCTGACTCCTGAAATTTTCGTTTTCGAGTTTCAGAACCGAAGTCTTCAACTAAAAGCTAAGTACCCCATTGGGGAAACTTTTTCTTGCTTTTTAATGATGTCAGTAAATGTTAATAATTGCATTAATTGTGGAAAGCAAATACCTCATAAAGACTTTCATTCGTACTGTATTCCTTGCCTAGGCCCTGACCACGACATACCTTGCTGTCGGTTTTGTGCTTTATTTAATCAGCGCACTATCCGTCATCGGTATATTTTTGCCTCTAAATATTTCGGTTCTCGGTTTAATTATCCAGAAATGTCGTTGGTTAGCCATCCGACTACCGGGATTCCAAAAAAAATGCAAAGATAAAGACAGAGACAGGCCGTCAAGGTCCAAAACTGCCGACGACGCTTCTCCTAAGCCAATTGCTAGTTCACCGGTACTCAGTGAGGCGCTTTCGCAGCCCCTGATACCAGCTACTTCTGATTCGCAGGCCTCTACTGAGACCCATTCGGAGTCCGGTATGTCGCGAGATGCTTCAACTGTGGAATCCGCAGATGTCTTTTCCTTGAATGGGTCCTGAGCCGCTGTGCAGGCACTGGCTTTTGAGGGTATATTCAGGCCCACGGACTTGCATATTAAATCCTCGCCTCCTTTAATACTAAGGCCTAAGTCTCGATCCATGTCTAAAAAACTGACGCCCATTCCACATGCTCAGGCCTCTATGCCTAAAAAACAAATAAGAATGGCTGAAGATCTAATAACTCTAATCAGGGGGTAGCCACCCCCCCCCCCTTCTAAGAGGCCTAAGACTGAGCTTGATTATGAATCTTCTGATCAGGATTCTGTTTTTTTTTTTTTTACTCTTCTGATGACCTGGATTTGTCCTTACGTAGTTATGAGGATTCTGATGCAGAGGACTCTATTCCCTCTGCTTCCCCTCCTGAGGATTTTTCGTTTGGGGAAACCTTACATACTCTAAGGGAGCATTTCCACTGGGAAAGCCAGGAATTTTCTGTTTCAAAAAAGAGGCTTAGGGATTTCCTTCACCTACCTTAGCATAGGTCTTTGGCTATTCCTCCTGTACTACACATTGTTGATGATGCTTTCTCGGAATCCACTTTGGCCCCTGATTCCCTCACTCCTGCTCCCAGTAAACCTGACAGATACTACAGGGTCCCTGAGTCCCACAAGTTTATTTTCAAAAATCCTATTGCAGATCCAGAGACTATTTCACAGGGGCCCAAGAGCATTAAGGCTTCTGCTGCTAAAATCCTACCCCTTCTGATAGAGACTCCAGGGCGCTTGGATAGATGGGGTAAAAAGGTTTACACTTCAGCAACCTTGGCCATTAGAGCTTTAAACTGCCAATTTCATATGTTAAAATATCAGCAACGTTATTGAACTGCTTAAACAGAAAATTATGTTGATTCCTGACTGTGTGGAAAATAAAGATTTACAGGATTTAATGCATTCTGCTGGACAAGTTGGAAAACATACTTTGCAATGTGGTTTTGATTCATTAGAGGCATCTTGCAGGGCTGCTGTTACTGGGTTTGTGCTTAGAAGGCATGCTTGGCTTATGGAGCAGTCTTTGCCTGATCATGTTAAAGCTAAATTGTTGGATGCTCCTTTAAATCAGGACCGCCTGTTTGGCAATAAGGCTGAAGAAGTTCTTAAAAAGATGGAAGATAAAGCTAAATCTATGCATACTGTTAAAGAGTTTTTACAAGTTCAGCCTCCTAGATTTAGTAGGCACTGTCCGTCTAAGAATTGGTCCTTTCCAGCCCCTTCCAGGCCTTCTCAAGCCAAACCCAGACACAGTAAAAACCCCAGGTTTCATTCCCAGGGGACATGCAGAACTAAGCAGTGGGGGGCTTCCACTTCCAAATCTGGGAATAATAAGACTCCCCCTATGATAAACTGTCTCAATGACTTCATTTTAAAATTTTCAAGCACTTATCTTCTGACTGCCCCTTTGGGGGGAAAGATTGCTCTTCATGCAAAGAACTGGGAATTCATTACCCAGGACAAATGGGTATTAAATATAGTGTCCCAGGGATACAGATTTCACTTCCACACGTTGCCAACACCAAGTGGGTGGCTGGACCTAACCCCAAATCAGTGGGCAGAGGCCCAAAAACAAGTACTTAATCGCTTAAGCATGGGGGATATTCAACTGGTACCAGAAGAGGAAAAGGGACAAGTTTTCTACTCAAGACTTTTCCTGGTACCCAGAAAAGACAAATCATGACGTCCTATCCTGGACCTGTCTACTCTAAACACCTTTCTGGAGATTCCAAAATTCAAGATGCTGACTCTTCACCAATTACTTCCTATGCTAGGCATAGACGCCTGGTTGGCAACACTAGATTTAAAAGAAGCATACCTGCACATCCCAATCAGCGAATCTTGCAGAAGATACTTATGCTTCAAAGCAGGCTACACGCAGTTCTCTGCACTGCCCTTTGGCGTATCTACTGCGCCCAGGGTATGCACAAAGTGCCTAGCTCCAGTTATTGCATTTTGCAAGCAAAGGAGTATTCAAATATACCCATACCTGGACGATTGTCTAATTCAGGCAGAAAGTCAGGACATACTTTTGAATCATCTGGCCTTTGTAAAAAGGGTTCTAACTTGTCTGGGGTACACCATAAATGAAAAGAAATCACATCTGGTACCCTGTCAACAAATTATATTCCTGGGAGCAAGCTTGAATACAACTTCCCAGATGGCTTACCTCAAGCCAAAAAAGCAAATTCATTTGACAACCTACTTCAAACAAGTGGTCACAAAAACCCTGCTATCTGCAAGACAAATTCTGCAAGCCTTGGGGTTCATGGCCTCCTGCATTCTTTCAATTCCATATGCAAGACTGCATATGAGGAAACTACAGTGGTATCTAAAAAGCCTGTGGTGTCAACATTCTCACAACCTAGAAACAATGATTCCTATCATGCCTTACCTACGCCTGGAGTTCCTTTGGTGGGCAGAGGCCTGCCACCAAAACAAGGGACTACCTTTCACACCACCCCCTGCTGCCCAAACCCTAACAACAGATGCATAAGACTATGCATGGGGGGCTCACCCGGCAGGGAAGTGCATTCAGGGCAAATGGAACCCAAGTCAAATGCACCTGCATATCAATCAAAAAGAAATGTTAGCTGTACAGAATGCTCTGACAGACATCAAGGACTACATTCTTCCAGGACAACTAATGGTAAAGATGGACAACACCACGGTTATGTGGTACATAAACAAGCAGGGGGGTACACATTCTTACCCCCTCTGCAGACTAGCCATGGCATTGTGGAACACAGCCATGAGCTACCAAGTGCACCTACAAGCTCAGTTACTGCCAGGAAAATTAAATACACTGGCAGATGGACTAAGCAGAAACCTCATGGACCCACACGAGTGGAAACTGGAACTAAGGATTTTCAACATATTGATAAGCGAATGGGCAAGCCCAGATATAGACCTGTTTGCCTCTCCCCAAAACTACCAGTTGGACAAATTTTGCCCAAGGACTCCACACAAACTGGCCTGGAAAGTGGATGCTCTGTCCTTCAGCTGGAAAAAACTATCAGTCTATGCCTTCCCCCCTCTGCCTCTGCTCTCCAAAGTACTACTAAAAGTCAAACAGGACAAACCAAGGATGATTTTGATTGTTCCAGACTGGCCACGCCAACGCTGGTACCCCCTTCTGCGCAGTCTGTCACCGTTATCTCCATGGCACCTGCCTCAGACTCCTTCCCTGCTGTCTCAGCAGGAGAACCAGATTCTGCATCCTCAGCTTCCAACTCTGAACCTTGCAGCCTGGCTAATTACTTAAACTCTCCTTTACCATCCCTCAGCAAACCTGTGATGGATGTCATCTTAGAGGCAAGGAGACCTAGTACTAGAAAATCTTATGCTGAAAAATGGAAAAGATTCTGTGCCTGGAACCAATCTCAAGGGATGAGCACAGCAGCACCCAATTTACCTCAGATTTTACAATACTTAACTGAGATGCTTCACAAGGGCCTGTCTTTTTCCTCCATTAAAATCCACACCTCGGCCATTTCAGCTCATTATAACACAGAACCTCCCCTCTTCTCTCATCCACTGCTCAAGCAGTTCCTCAGAGGGGCAAAAAATATGAGACCACCCAGGAGAGCTCCAACCCCAGCCTGGGACCTTAGCTTTGTCTTGGAGAAACTCACTGTACCTCCTTTCGAGCCAGCTGCTACTTCAGACTTAAAATGTCTTTCTTGGGAAACAGCTTTCCTTTTAGCAATCACTTCATCTAGAAGGGTATCTGAATTGCAGGCCCTTATTGCAGTGGAGCCGTTCATCATTTTTCATGCGGACAGGGTGTCACTCAGAACAAACCCATCCTTCATGGCCAAGGTGGTATCCAGTGTGGCTCTTAATCTGTCCATTCATTTGCCAACCTTCTTTCTCAATCCACAGAACAAAGGGGAATGGATACTGCATTCCTTAGATGTGCACAGACAACTTAGATTCTACTTGGACAGGACTAAACCTCAAAGGAAATCTGAACAACTGCTGGTAGCATTTGCTGCAGGGGCAGAGGGGAAGACTATTTCAAAACAAACCATTTCTAAACGGATAAGCCATTGCATTAATTTTTGCTATAAGCACCATGGAAAACCTATCCCCCAGGGGATCAGACCTCACTCCACCAGGGCTGCATCTACTTCTACAGCCTTTCTCAGAGGAGTTCCTACCAGGGTCATCCTAGAAGCTGCTACCTGGAGTTCTTTACATATTTTCATCAAGCATTATCATTTGCCAATTTTCTCTAAATCCAGAGCTGGCTTTGCCAATGCAGTCTTGCAGGGCCTTATAGCTGGCCCTAATGCTATCTAAACTCCTCCTCCCAACCATAGCTTTGGGAATCTACCCAAATGTAATGACTGCAACAGTGAAACACAAAGAACATAGTACAGTTGTGTACACTTACCATAAATGTAAATGTTCGAGTGTATTCACTGTTGCAGTCCTGGTTACCCTCCCTCCTGCCCCCTAACATCTTTTGGCTATACCTCTACTTTCCTTTACTATGCTTAAAAGCCTTTTTGGTGTATTTGCTTTTTTTGTTGGAGGTATATCGTTGTTCTTTTATGTTTAATTGCTTCCCATTCGGGGGGCACCTGACATCTGGGGCAAGAAAAACTGATGTAATGGTGTCTGCTGCATGTTTTATACCCCTGACGTCATGGAAGAAGGGACAGCAACTGACACAGGACCCAAGACTTTGTTAATCAGGCCGACTGAGGGCAACCTGCAAGCAGATTACCCAAATGTAATGACTGCAACAGTGAATACACTCGAACATCTACATTTATGGTAATTGTACACAGCTGTATTTTACTTGACTATGTCAAGTCACAAGGTACGTGTGTTTGGGGTGATGATGTCAGGATCATCAGAAGCACTTGTTTATGGATGTTACCTTAACATACCCACAGTGGAAGAAGGATAGTAAAACGGTCATCATTCATGACCTCTTGTTTTTTTTTTCCCCTGTTGAATCCTGTTAAGGAAAATATGTTTTATCTGCTATCAGTTTTGCTGCTTTACCCCTGTATTAGAATTCTGCTAACATTTCTTAATGCTCCTTAGTGTAGGCTGAGACTTGATATATTTTCAAGTTATTGGCTGCTGTTCTCTCTGAGAACATACAAACACCTTACTGTTATTTCCCAATTGTCCTAGGGCACTGTCTGGTTAAGTGGCTTCATCTGAGTCACACAGTAGGCAAACGGAGGCTGATGGAGTCAAACCCTGGACTTACATGTAGCATCTTGTTAACAGCTTATAGCTTTAATCCTTCTGTGTTGTGTTTACCAAGAGAGTTGGCTAGATTTTAAGGACTGGATGATTATGAATAAGATGAGAGAGAAATAAAAATGGATCCCTTCTACATTTTCATGTCTAAAGACATTTCTAAGTTGTAAACAGTATAACTGGCTTTTTAACTGTACTTTGTAGTTGGCCCACTGTTGCCTTCAGCAACCCAGTATTTTCACCCAGCTATTCTGTGTACTAAAAATTTTTTTTTTTGACATGACAAAGTTTGAACCGTCACATTTGCCTATTACACCAGTATTCAAAATTCTGCTAGCACTGTCAGGTTGTCCTTGTTTGTTACTAACAGTTGTGATTGTTAATTCTTCTTTTTCGCTATGTTGTTGTCTTTGAGCTTTATATTATTACTTGTAGGAGGCTACCACTTGCCAGTAATGCAGGGGTCCAAAATGTCAGCAGTTGCAGCACCCCAAATTATCAGTGCCATGCCCAAGAAACTTCAGCAGTTAGTATGCTCAGCAGTGTTATATTTGTCTCAAGCAGTGGCTCTGCACGAATATTTTTAGTGTCTCCACTTGCAGTGAATTAATTAAGGATCCCAGCTTGAGATTGCACTGTACTTGTGTTGTCATGAATGCTGTTTCCAGTTCTTTTTTATTGCTGTTTATTCAGCAAGGTAAGGGGGATACTGTGCTGAATGAAGGCCTTGTTTCAGTAACTTGTAAAATTAATGTAGTATCTGTCCAATGCACACTAAGAAGTCAAATGTATGCCTGCCTTGAAACTGGAAGTATGCCTTAGTCTCTCAACCATTTAAAACACATTTTAAATGTATCTTTTCAGAATCATGTAACACTTTACTTCAAAGGGAAAGAACCTGAAAGAGGAACGGGGTAGTATCAATTTGTCCTAACTTATGCTTCAGGTTTAATGACCTTTCAAGTTTGATTTTTCTTTTATTGTTCATGATACAAGATGGAATATTTATGTTTTTAAGGTTTAAAAATGTACTTTAGACTACAAAATTCAGTCTAGCAATAAAACACTTCTTTGCATGCTATGAAAATACTTGAAGTAATTGTTTCTGTTGCTTTTATACTGATGTTCAAGCTATCTGTTAAACAAGGATTCCAATTTCCAGTATTTAAACCGGAGTATGTTCCCACATAGAGGATATTTTCATATTCCAGTTAGCGCTGGATGCAGGTGGTGGTGCTTTCTTGGTGGATACATAGCTGATTTCTGCTGCTTCATATTTACTGTTTTCCCTGAGCAGGAAAAAAAATCCACACAAACTTCTATTTAAGAATGTTATGTTATTACAAGCCAAGTTTTTGTAGCATGCTGTGCGTCTGTGAGGGATTTGGCAGGAAGTTAATACATAATGGGCTGTCTGCTCAACTATTTCTTCATTTGTGTTCATTTTATTCCAGGCAGTGCATTCTTTTCTGATGGAATATGTCCTATGAAAATGTTTAGCATTTGTGTGCATGACCCAGTAAATATTTTTCATCATACACATATCAGTTGTTTTGCCACTAATAACACAGTTTGTCTGCTTTCCTTCATTTTTGCTGGTCATTTCTAAAGGAATGATTATCCTAAACTGTTATATAGCCATTCATATAACTATTACCCAAAATATCCCCTAAATTAAGTATGAGTAGTCGGCAAAGTATACCCAGAAATGGCCTCTGAAAGTGCTTATCTAACATTCTTTCGCTGACACCAATAAGATATCTACTTTGTGCTACTTTTAGTAAAACTGCAGGAGAAAGTGCTAAATGAATAACTAACGCAAGAGGATCTGCTATGCCTGCTCAAAACCTAAACAACTGTAAACTACATTCCTTGATTACAGTTGCACAAAACTATAACCTTGACTACACAAACCATGTAAACACATTAAAACATGCACAATGTGGTTTTGTGCATTTCCAGCCATTTAAAATCAAAATAAACATTTTTGGGGGGTGCAAGCCCATCCATGCATCCCATCCTCCTCATTATAGATTTGCACACTACGATTGCTGCAATGCAAAGAAGTGATCATTAAAATATATAGTCTCTATGATCCTATAAACTGGGTCTGCATATAATTCAGTACAGGTTCAGGTACCTAGGCAGTGAGACATTTCCCTGTGGTACATTTGGTTGGGGACACATGGCTGAAGTGACATTCAGCTGCAGCAAAATATAATAGTGGCTAATTCCCTCTGGGCAAAGAGAAGAATGCTGTGCCATGCCCACAACTTCAGTAACCAAATGAATAGGGGGAAAACAATGTCCATGGCTCCCAAGGCAACATGAGACAGCAGATAGTATGGCAGACATCAGCAGCAGGCTGGCCACTGGATATGTCAGTGGCACTAAAAATGCTATGAGAGAAAACACTATACCGGGTACCACACAATAACGTCTTTATTTAAACAAAGTAAAAAGGAGAGGTGAGCGCTTTCGCAACCTTCGTTGCTTCATCAGACAAAGAATTAACTGTTCAACTGCTTGTTTTATATCACTCAGTCAAAAATTTTTTTCCAATTAGTGACATCATACAACTTTTGAAAATTTAAAGGCATATATGACAAGAATATTGTAAAATACGCATGTGAATATAAAATATATATACAAAAATGTAAAGTATGTTCATATTTATGCATATCTGATTTTAAAACAGTTAAATAATCTCATTAAAAATGCATATATATAAAAATGCATATAAATAAAAATGCATAGTATATTCATATTTATGCATATCTAATTTAAAACAATTAAATAATCTCATAAAAATGCATATATATAATATATTTAAAAAGAATGCATAATACAAAATATATAATAAAAGAAATATATGTATATATATATTTTTATTTTATGCAAAAAATTAATTGTGTTGAAGACGTCTAGCTTTAAGAAATGGAACCAGTGATGTACAACCATTTAAGCCTGGATATCTATCAGCATTGAGCTTGATAATCCATCTTTGTTCTCGGCTCTCTGTGAAAATTTTCTATATCTTCTCCCCTCACATTTCTATGTATATGTTGTAAAACAAAGAACTTGAAAGAGTGTGAAGGGTCAGTGTTTAAAACATGTTGAGCAAGCGCACTAGTAGTTTTGTTATTTCTGATGTCTCTTATGTGTTCCAATATTCTATCCTTTAAGTTTCTATTTGTTTTTCCTATATAGAAGGCATGACATATTTGGCAGAAACAAAAATAAATAACATCTGTGGTTTTACAGTCTGCATATGAATGAGAGTATAGTGTAAAATTTCTAACAGGATGAATATATGGTGTAGTACTATGAATATGTGTACAAGCAGTACAAGACCTACAAGGAAAAGTACCTTTGCGTCTGGAATTATAGGTAGTTTTTTGACGTCTTTATTACACAATTGTTGTTTTAATGTTAGATTATTTCTGAAACTGAAGCTAAGTGCATTACCAATGAAAGAATGTAAACAAGGAATCTCATGTAAAATGTGCCAATGTTGTTTAATAATATTAGTATACTGATTAACATTACTGGCATACTGAAAAAATGCTCTAATGCTATTATTTTGTGTATTATTTCTCAAATTACTGCTATCTGACGTAATAGAATTAGAAGATTGAAAATACGCTTTACATTTAGAGTCCCTGAGTGTCCATGCATCAGAAATAGTTCTATCTATTTCATCCATATTATATCCTCTTCTTAAAAAATCAGTTTTCAATTTATTCAAAGCTAGTACTGCATCGTTATCATTGTTGTGTAATCTTAATGTTCTGTATACCTGCCCCTTGAGCACATTTCTTGGAATGTGTCTAGGATGCATACTGGTTTTGTGAAGGTATGTATTTTTCTTCGTGGGTTTGTGAAAGATTTTTTTTGCTGGTAAAACCTGTCAACTCTGATTTGATTATATGTACATCTAAGAAATCAATCTCAGATGTAGAAAAATTGTATGTGAATCTCAGAAAATCAGTAGTTGTATGCAAATAGTTAATAAATAATATAAGCTCAGATATATTGCCTTTCCATAATAAAAAAAACATCATCCACAAAACGTGTATACCATAAAAGCTGACTGATAAATGGATTCTTATCAGAAAAGACATGTGTTTGTTCCCAGAATGTAAGCGATAGATTGGCATAACTATTTGCACATGGTGTGCCCATGGCAATGCCGATCTGTTGCAGAAAGAATTGTTCTTCAAAATATACAACATTATTTTCCAGAATAATCTCTAAAAACTGCATATAAGTTGTACTTTTTCATTGGTGAAGCAATTATTTCTTGTAAGAAAATTTCTTATCATATTAATGCCCCATGTATTCGGGATACTTGTAAACAATGACTCTATATCCATAGTGACAAGAGCAAAGTCATTAATATCTGATAAACTTTCAATTCTAGTATGTAATTTCTCTAGAAACATTTTGGTGTCTCTTAAAATATTTTCACATTTGTCTAAGAGCACATGCAGTGTACTTTCAACATATGAAATGAAACAATATGTACACAAAGGACAGTCACTGCAACTGGGTTCACTGGAAGGAGCAGTACATTCTCCGAAGAGGAGACGGACTTAACTACAGGTTTGATTTTGAACCTTTCCTCTATTATTTTAACACCGGAACAGTTGAATGTTTTAAATAAGGGCCTTTCATTTATACCTGCTAAAAAGGCTAATCTTACAGAAATGATTAAAGACCTTAAATTATTAGGCAGGAATTTGTCTCTAAAAGTTTTGTTCCCAAACAATGTTACAAATAATATGAATGTGTTTAAACAGCCTAGCACTTTCATTCCTTATACTCCCCCGAGTATACAAAGATTCCTTGATATATGTGAAACATCTTTTAGGCAGATATATGATGATACTTTGAGTGACTATTACTATGGAAATCTAAATACAAGTGAATATAGAGCACTGAATGAACTAAAGAACTTGAATTCTGTCGTTATTAAACAGGCAGATAAAGGTGGAGGTATTGTTATTTTAGATAAGCAATTGTATGTACAACAAATGTATAAGTTACTGCTTAACAATGATACATACAGAGGAATTTCAAAAGTTACAGTGAATGCCATCATTGATAAAGTGTCCTTTTTGATTTTTGACTTATTAATTACTGATTTAATAGATGAACCACTGTTTAAATACTTTAATGTCTTGAATCCAACTATTCCTAAGATTTATGGTTTACCAAAGGTTCATAAAGACAGAAGTCTGCCACCAATGCGTCCCATAGTCTCAGGCACTGGTTGGTGTACAGAACCACTGTCTATTTATGTTGAAAGTACACTGCATGTGCTCTTAGACAAATGGAGACACCAAAATGTTTCTGGAGAAATTACATACTAGAATTGAAAGTTTATCAGATATTAATGACTTTGCTCTTGTCACTATGGATATAGAGTCATTGTTTACAAGTATCCCGAATACATGGGGCATTAATATGATTATAAATTTTCTTACAAGAAATAATTGCTTCACCAATGAAAAAGTACAACTTATATGCAGTTTGTTAGAGATTATTCTGGAAAATAGTGTATATTTTGAAGAACAATTCTTTCTGCAACAGATCGGCGTTGCCATGGGCACACCATGTGCAAATAGTTATGCCAATCTATCGCTTACATTCTGGGAACAAACACATGTCTTTTCTGATAAGAATCCATTTATCAGTCAGCTTTTATGGTATACACGTTTTGTGGATGATGTTTTTATTATGGAAAGGCAATATATCTGAGCTTATATTATTTATTAACTATTTGCATACAACTACTGATTTTCTGAGATTCACATACAATTTTTCTACATCTGAGATTGATTTCTTAGATGTACATATAATCAAATCAGAGTTGACAGGTTTTACCAGCAAAATTTTTCACAAACCCACGAAGAAAAATACATACCTTCACAAAACCAGTATGCATCCTAGACACATTCCAAGAAATGTGCTCAAGGGGCAGGTATACAGAACATTAAGATTACACAACAATGATAATGATGCAGTACTAGCTTTGAATAAATTGAAAACTGATTTTTTAAGAAGAGGATATAATATGGATGAAATAGAACTATTTCTGATGCTTGGACACTCAGGGACTCTAAATGTAAAGCGTATTTTCAATCTTCTAATTCTATTACGTCAGATAGCAGTAATTTGAGAAATAATACACAAAATAATAGCATTAGAGCGGTTTTACAGTATGCCAGTAATGTTAATCAGTATACTAATATTATTAAACAACATTGGCAGATTTTACATGAGATTCCTTGTTTACATTCTTTCATTGGTAATGCACCTAGCTTCAGTTTCAGAAATAATCTTACATTAAAACAACAATTGTGTAATAAAGACGTCAAAAAAACTACCTATAATTCCAGACGCAAAGGTACTTTTCCTTGTAGGTCTTGTACTGCTTGTACACATATTCATAGTACTACACCATATATTCATCCTGTTAGAAATTTTACACTATACTCTCATTCATATGCAGACTGTAAAACCACAGATGTTATTTATTTTGTTTCTGCCAAATATGTCATGCCTTCTATATAGGAAAACAAATAGAAACTTAAAGGATAGAATATTGGAACACATAAGAGACATCAGAAATAACAAAACTACTAGTGCGCTTGCTCAACATGTTTTAAACACTGACCCTTCACACTCTTTCAAGTTCTTTGTTTTACAACATATACATAGAAATGTGAGGGAGGAGATATAGAAAATTTCACAGAGAGCCGAGAACAAAGATGGATTATCAAGCTCAATGCTGATAGATATCCAGGCTTAAATGGTTGTACATCACTGGTTCCATTTCTTAAAGCTAGACGCCTTCAACACAATTATTTTTTTGCATAAAATAAAAATATATATATACATATATTTCTTTTATTATATATTTTGTATTATGCATTCTTTTTAAATATATATTATATATATAAGCATTTTTATGAGATTATTTAATTGTTTTAAATTAGATATGCATAAATATGAATATACTATGCATTTTTATTTATATGCATTTTTTATATATATGCATTTTTAATGAGATTATTTAACTGTTTTAAAATCAGATATGCATAAATATGAACATACTTTACATTTTTGTATATATATTTTATATTCACATGCGTATTTTACAATATTCTTGTCATATATGCCTTTAAATTTTCAAAAGTTGTATGATGTCACTAATTGGAAAAATTTTTTTGACTGAGAGTGATATAAAACAAGCTGTTGAACAGTTAATTCTTTGTCTGATGAAGCAACGAAGGTTGCGAAAGCGCTCACCTCTCCTTTTTACTTCTTTTAAATAAAGACGTTATTGTGTGGAACCCGGTATAGTGTTTTCTCTCATATACTTCTCTTTTTATATACTGGGTTTTACCTGTATAGCCGTTTTGCTTTTCGTTTATTAGCACTAAAAATGCTGTGCACAACAGGCAGCACCTTTATAATTGAAGTGTGTGGACCCATACCCCCTTCACAATGTCTAGGGAGCATCACTGAAAATGCGTACTCAAGCATAAATGTGACTACAGTAGCATGCAAGATTTCCTTCGTGCTGTGGCACACTTCTGCATGTTGCAGTTACATAAGCATGTACTGTACACTGAGCACAACACTCATTACTACTTCCATCTCCATGCACTTGTTTATTAAAGCTGTGGGCATGGCAGTGTATGCTTCTCTTTGCCCACAGGGTATTCACATCAGCCATGTTTCTTTGCATCTGAATGGTGGCTCAGCCATGTGTCCCCAACCAAATGTACCACAGGGAAATGTCTCGCTTCCTAGGTGCCTGAACACTTCAGTACACTTCAACCCCACACACCATCATTTCTGTGTATAGCTTGCATGTACGCATGAACAAAGACAGTATCAAACCATTGTGAAATGTGCTATCAGGTGTCAAGCATCTGCATGTAACCCAGTGGAAGACCATGTCAGACACTTTCACTAGTCTTTCATTGGAAATAAGGCCAATGACTGATCAACATCAGTCTCTAGGTCTCCTGTCCAGAATGACTCTTACTAGCACCTTAATCTTCAATGAATAAACACTGTGTGGTGAATAGTATGCAACATAAGCCACCTTCCTGATGAATGCTGTACAGATGACAGAGATTTCCTTTGTCTAAATGTTCAGCAGATTTCCTTGTTGTTAACTGGGCTGTCCAGCTGGGTTGGGGCTCATTTTCTTTTCTTTTTTAAGCAAATTTTTATTGATTTAACATGCATGTAATATATACACAGAAAGGAAGAAATGCCGTATCACATTCTTTCACATAATGCTAGAAATACATCGAGTTATCAGAGTAATCTGTTACATTTAACAAATTAAGAATCTTCATATTTCATCCGCAACATTTTAAAGGTATCCCAACAACATTGGTAAAAAGTGTCAGTATGATTTACAGACCTTTTCTTTTTTCAAACACCTTTATTGAAGTATCACTTGTGACATAGGTACATTTATATTCATATAAAAGTAATCAAACTGTATTAATATAGCAAACATTATACTTCACATATTGCTATATATCATATAACCTAAGCAATATTACATAAATGATTCAATTCCTGCCTTTAACAGGAAACACCTTTTTGATTCACATATCTGATTCTAATCACTTATTTTTCAGTTTTAAATAACATTGCTGTTAAATTAAAAAATTCTTTGAACGTAGGAATTGAGTTGCTTTCCAATTTTTTGTAATGATTTTTCTAGCTAATGTCAGGAGACTTAAACATTTTTTGTTGTTTAGCTTTTACTGATAAAAAAGAAGTGTTTATAAGTGTTGTTGATCTAGTTAAAAAAACAATTATCAAACCATAACCCCTTAAAAAACTTATCTTCCCGATAAACATTAAATTTTTCACAATCCGTAAACATATGTCCACAATCAGCTTTTATATCTTTACTGCAACTCAAGCAAGATGAAGAAGTCATTTTACTAAACTTAGTCATTTTATATGAGGTAACAATCATTTTGTGTCTATAATTCCACATAAGACTTTCCAGTATAAACTTGAAGATGTTTGACTAACTGACTTAAGTAAAATAGTTCTATTCTTATAATCAACTGACTCACTCAATCCACTACTATTTAAAAAATTTCAGAATTTTGCATCAAACAATCTTCCTTTGTAGGTCAATTTACTTTTGATGACAGTACTTGTATACTTATATAATGGGGGAATAGTGTTCTGTTCCTCTTTACTCATTTTACCTACAAATTCATTTAATTTCTTTCTGGCAGATGATAATGTAGCTGAATGATCGATTCATCCAACTTGAAATCTTTCATTAAATATTCTGGTGACTTAGATTTCCATTTTTCAAAGTGATCAGGTCATAATAATAACACATTCCTTTTTAGTAAATTAATTTTAACATTGTTCTGAGTTTCCACAAATTGCACACACATTGCGACAGAAAAGCACAAAAATTTCCATTTTAAAAATAATGGAGTTTTAAAAACACATTTCTTAATTGTTTTTAGAATTGATTTCATATATGCAGAGTCTAAAGATTTAATTGAATTTCTTTCTAAGATATTTTTTATTAACCAGATGAAAGGATTGTTACAGACTTCTAATTTATCGTATTTAATAAGCTTATAAGAATTTAGTATAATCAGTTCCTAAATGGTTTTCATTGACTAGTAGGTTGATTCTAACCAGAGTGTAATACAGTTAAAATTTGCAGCAATGGAATAAGATTCTACATCAGGGAAGTTTATTCTACCATACTCCCACAGTCTAATATGATTTGTATAAGCAGTTGTCTGCTTTTTAGGGTACCATAGGAATGAGGTTAACATTTTACATTTTTCTTTAACATTTTGTGTCAGGTATTAAAGCTATTGAATGCAAAATATAATGTTGGGTAATCATTTGTACCTTTGTTTAAAGTGAATTCTTGAAAGATGTAAGATCCGATTTTAATATATCCGTAAGAACACAGTACACACTGCTGCTCCTGGAATAAATGGTTTGCCCAAAAGTCCATAAAATATAATCCACACACAAAAAAAATGGGTAAAAACCAAAGCACGGCCCAGCCTAAAACAAAATAACGTACTCTGATAATAAACTTGTAATAAAACTCAAAAAGAGTGGTAAGCACTTTTGCAATGTTGCTTCTTCAGACCAATAACAAATAACAGTGTAACAAGCTGTTAATGTTGTTGTTGTTGTGTCTTTCGGCTTTTCCCGGTTAGGGGTCGCCACAGTGGAACTCCAGTCCGCTAATGATTGGCAGATGTTAAGTTGTCTATCTCGCCTTCATTCTTGCTGGATGGGTTCGGAGCCGACCTCGGCTCCGACTCGGCCACTCTAAAGCTCGAGAGTTGGTTCCACCGGCTCGAGGCCCCCCTTATATCCCACAATGCTAGGCGTGAATTACCCCAGATCTCGTTTGCCGCTACAGCGATCGAGGTGTTGTTTTTTCTACCGGCTCAGGTCAGTGGTATTAGATCAGTCTTAAAAACTATTTAAACCCCTTTTTAGCTTAGCTTTTTCTTCTTTAGCTATAGTGTAGTGGATATTATCCTTTCTACCCTTATCCAGCCCCTTTCCCACAAGAACTGTTAAGTTCTTTCCTTAGGCCTTCGGGCCCTCTATCCCTAATAGTGGTGTGTATGTGTTTTGTAGGGATTTATTTTATATAAATAACTAATTTCTTTAGCTTTTAGTTAATTTACCTTTTTCTGATAGTGTAATTGGTGTGTGTGTGTTTTGTGTGGTGATTACACTTCGGTTCCTTGAAAATGTCCAAGGATTCAAAGGTCTCAGGCTTCAAGAAGTGTGACTCGTGCTGTCAGAAAATGTCTCTGACATACGGTCACACTTCTTGTGTGTACTGCCTGGGACCTTTACACCTGCAGGACTCTTGTGCTGTATGCCATGGCTTCAGCCCCAGAGTCCTGCAGGAAAGAAAGAACAAACTCATCCTAAGGGGTTTGCTCAAACCTGAAGGTTCCCTAACTGCTTCATCGGGAAAACCTTCCAAGGCTTCTAAGACCTCGACTCCAGTTTCTGAGTCGAGGCCTAAGGCTTCGAAGCCTACTGCTACATCGGCTCCGGCTGGAGCCGATGAGTCTTTGACTACAGTTTCTGTGGTTCCCTCGGCTCCGGCTGGAGCTGAGGTATTGGAGATTCCTGGGTCGACTCCGATCAGACCATCGGAGACGACATCTAGAAAGAGGTCGAGGTCACCATCCCTTGGCTCCGTTCATTCGGCTCCAGCATCTCCCTTGCTGTCTGAACGGAGCCACAGATCTCACTCCTCCAGGTCATCGAGGCTCTCGGATCATGATCTCCAGAGGGTAGTGAGTCGACTTCTAAAGTCCGAGGCACTGGCCCAAATGCTTCAGAGCCCGACTCATCAGTCGATGCCTCAACCTATTCCTCTAAATATTCCTCCTCCGACTCCTTTGAGCTCGGAGCCGAGGCGTCTCGGAACCGAGACTGTGGTAGCGTCGGAGCCGATACATTTGTCTTCGGCTCCGTCGTCGGCTCCGATTTCTTCTTTTGAAGAATCTCGGCGCCGGACTTCCCTCGTCGGCTCCGAGGGGGTGAGTGGCATCGGACCCTTGTCCGACCCCCCTCTCCCTCTCGGTGCTTTGGCGCTGGTGAGTTCGGCTCCGACATCGGCCTCGGAGCCATCTCTGTCGGTGCCGAGGGAGGTTCTCAGCTTCTCGGAGCGGGGACCTCTGGCTCTGCCTGACGGGGGTGCGTTGGAGGTCATGCGGAGAGTGTTGGAACCTTGTTCAACTCCACAGTCGGCTCTGTCCGTCCCTCCCTCTTCGGTGCCTCAGGTTATTTCTACTCACTCCCTCGTCCCAGACCGCAGAGAGCCAGCTCCTCAAGAATCCCCTGTGGGGATCTCATCCTCTTCTGAGGCCTCCCCTGAATTGGCAGGGGAGCCCCCTAGGAAGAGAAAGTGTAAGAGGAAGCACATAGACTCACCTGAGTCTGTCACCTCTGACACAGATTTAGAGGATTCCGAGGGTTCCCCCCGTTCCCGTTCTGAAGATGTCTCCTTTGCGGACATTCTAGAGATCCTGAAACAGAGTGGAAATTGGCCAGCCCTTAACCCTTCGGAGGATGAATCTGTGTATCTTGAGGCATTTGGCTCTCGCCCTTCCACCTCCTGGGTGTCCCCCCCCCTTTGATCCCCTCATGCAGGTGGTGGCAAAAGCCTGGACGGCTCCTGACTCAGTGGACCCTACCCCCAGGAGACCTTCTAAATTTATAACAGCACCAACTGACAAACAATTTCTGACCAAAGGTGTTACTGTGGATGCTATGGTGGTAGCTGCTGCCACCAAGAAGGAACTAGCTGATCCTTCAGTGCCTGTTCATCCCCCTAACAAAGAATCTAGGTCTATGGACAGGTATGGGAAGCGGATGTTTTCGTCAGCGACCTTTGCAATGCGTTCGCTGAACTACCTATGCCATTTCACCCGTCTCCAGAGAGACTTGATCAAGGAAGCGAGTGAGATGTTGAAGGATCCTACAGCTGCAGATTTTCAGGACAAAATGAACACCCAGCTGACTACCCTGAATTCGATAGCTAACTCCTCCATGCGCCTCCTTTCATATGCGGCTGATGGAGCGAGTAGAGCCGCAGGGACAGGTGTTGCCTTACGCCGGCATGCCTGGATGCGACTATGCAATTTTGTGGACCCCTTTAAAACGTCTTTCACTAATTCCCCGTTTGATGGAGCATCTCTTTGGTCCTCAAGTGAAAGAAACCTTGACTAGGTGCGAGACGGATGGCAAAACTCTATCCGCCGTCGGAGTCCGTTTTTCTACTCCTTCTAGACCTTACCCCAAAGGCCAGAAAAGTGGGAAAATGTGGTTCCGCAAACAATCTCAAGGGAATTTGCCTGACGCACAGAGTCGGTTCCCCTCCAGAGGCAGAGGAGGGAACAATAATGGTAGACGTCGCCCCAGAGGCAGAGGGGGTCCGCAGAACCAGGACAATCGAGAAACCTTTTCCGATAAGCCCTTTCAGCATCCCTGAGGTGTTGCCCGACTGTCCACCTTCGGAGGCAGTCGGGGAAGATTGTCACTGTACCCAGAAGCCTGACTATCCCTAACTCAAGACAAGTGGGTACAGTCCATCATTTCCGAAGGCTATTCCATTTCCTTCGTTCGCATTCCAAACCGATCAAAAAAATCCCTTCCAGATGTTCCACCCGCTCAAAGGGATCTTGCAGCTTTGGAAATTTCAAAGCTGCTTGCAAAAAGAGCAATTCAGCCAGTTCCAGCAGACCAGCAAGGATCCGAAATCTACTCCAGGTTCTTTTTAGTTCCAAAGAAAACAGGGGACTGGAGACCAATTTTGGATCTCAGTATCTTGAACAAGTCGGTCAAGAAAACAAGATTTCGGATGGTCACGCTACAGTCCATCCTTCCCCTATTGGGAAAGGAAAACTGGATGTGCTCTATAGACCTTCAGGATGCGTACTATCACATAAAAACGAACAGACGCTCCAGAAGGTTCCTCCACTTCAGGCTGGGAACCAGTCATTTTCAATTCGGGGCCCTGCCCTTTGGTCTCACCACTGCCCCCCGGGTGTTTACCAAATGCATGGCAGTGGTAGCTTCTCACCTGAGACGTCAAGGATTCCAGGTGTTTCCATATTTGGACGACTGGCTCTTCACAGCTCCCACCAAGCATCTTCTTCTAATGGCCAGGGACTACACCTTTCGCATTTGTCAAAACTTAGGCATTTCAATAAATTGCGAAAAGTCTGTTTTGTCGCCTTGTCGTACTATTACCTTCATAGGCGCAAATCTAGACACAGTCAACATGTCTGCGAGACTAACAGATCAGAGAATAACAGACATACACAAACTGGTCTCGCTCCTCTTCAGCAGCAACAGAGTCAAAGCCAGGTTAGTTCTGAAAGTATTGGGGATTATGGCGGCTGCCATACTTCTGCTTCCATTAGCCAGATTCCACATGAGAATCCTTCAATGGATGCTCTTCACACAATGGTCATACCAGCAACTTCCGATGTCCCACACCATTATGATTACGCAAACATGCAGGAATCATCTTCTGTGGTGGATGTCTTTCCCTCAGCTCTTCTTGGGAAGACCCTTTGTTCCTCTTCGTCCGGTTGCTACTCTGACAACGGACGCCTCCCTGATCGGGTGGGGGGGGCATTATCAGGGCAGAACTGTCCAGGGCACATGGCAACCAGACGAATACCACTTGCACATAAATGTTCTAGAGATGAGAGCAGTGCTTTTAGCGTTGCAAGCCCTTCAAGACTCTCTTCCCTTGGGAACGATAGCAATCCAGACGGACAATATGTCTGTAGTGTGGTATATCAACAAACAAGGCGGAACCAGGTCCTATCCCCTATGTCGAGAAGCACTCAGACTGTGGCAATGGGCGATTTCTTCTCAGCGGTTTCTGATAGCAACACACATCCCCGAGAAATCCAATCAAATTGCGGACAAGTTGAGCAGAGCTATCCTCATGCCTCACGAGTGGTCTCTGAAAGACTCTGTTGTGAGAGAAATTTTTCTCAAGTGGGGTCAGCCTTGCTGCGACCTTTTTGCTACTCCCCAAAACAGCAAGTGCAGAGATTATTTCACCCTATTCCCGTTACCAGGCCAGCCCAGCAGAGACGCTCTAGTCCAAGTTTGGCCCCGGGGACTTCTGTATGCATTTCCTCCCTTCCCACTAATCTCTCAAGTGATACAGAAAGCTATCACTCAGAAGGCCTCCTTGATCCTCATTGCTCCTTACTGGCCTCGACAGGTTTGGTTCCCCTTTCTACATCAATTTCTGTTGGAGCAACCTTGGCATCTGGACCTAGTTCCAGATCTTTTGATCCATCAGTCGGGTCAGTTTCATCGCTCCCTCCCCTCTCTGAACCTCACTGCTTGGTTCCTCCAATTCCAACCTTAGCCAGGCTTCCTCAAATATCTCACTCTGTTCGAGATATTTTGATAGCTTCCCATAAATCTTCCACTCGATTTATCTGAGTAAGTGGAAACGTTTCGCCTATTGGGCTCAAGGAAGGGACATAGATCCTTTCACGGCTTCCATCCAAATAGTCCTTGATTTTCTAGCTGAACTCTTCCATGCAGGTTCATCTCCTTCTACTCTTAAAGTTCAATTGGCAGCTATTTCTAACTTTCATGTGGGCATTTCAGAGTCTGCCATAATGTCCCACAAGCTTTGCAAAGCCTTTTTGAAGGGAGTTTTTCTACTCAGACCTCCTATAAGAAATCCTCCTCCTCCTTGGGACCTAAATTTAGTTCTCAGTTCCTTAATTCTCCCCTTCGAACCTGCAGCTTCCTGTTCTTTAAAACTGCTATCATGGAAGACTCTCTTTCTGGTAGCTATTACTTCAGCTAGAAGAGTTTCAGAACTTCATGCACTCAGCTGTCGACCTCCTTATCTGTTGTTCGATAAGGACAGGGTATCCTTACGAACCAACCCGTCCTTTTTACCTAAAATAGCCTCGGCGTCTAACCTAAATCAAAGCATTGACCTCCTGTGTTTTTCCAGAATATTCTAATAGGTCTGAACAAAAATTGCATTGGCTAGATGTTCATCGTCAGTTAAGGTACTATTTGGATAGAACCAAACAATTCAGAAAATCTGACCAGCTGTTTGTCTCTTATGCAGAAGGCAGAAAGGGACTTTCTGTTTCCAAGGTATCACTATCTAGATGGCTAACATCTCTAATTTCCATTGTCTATGAAATAAGACACCAAAAGCTGCCTAACAAACCTAAAGCCCATTCCACCAGAGCTTTGGCTACTTCTATAGCCTTCCAAGACAGACTGCCTATTGACACCATTTGTGCAGCGGCTACTTGGGCTACTCCTCACACTTTCATTTCACATTATAAGTTGGATTTAGCTTCTAGGCATAGAGCTAACTTTGGTTCCACTGTTCTGAAGAGTCTGTTCCGTTAGGCCACCCGGGACAAGGTGCTAGGGACGCGGTCCCATCCAGCAAGAATGAAGGCGAGATAGACAACTTAACATATAGAAGTTATGTTCTTACCATAACGTTCCATGTTAGTTGTCTTCTTCTCGCCTTCTTTCTTGCCCCCCTCCTTCCCCTGGCCTGGACAGACCTAGAGGAGTTTGATTGTGACCTCTCTTTCTACCACCTCTTTGCGATAGGTATATGCTCTGCTGTGCATATTTTCCTAGATCAGGCTTAGGTCACCTTTTCTCCTTCCCTTTGTTTATAGAGGTGGGCTCTTTTCCAGTTTTTTCCTGGTTGTATTATTAGCTGGGCCTAGCTCACAAACGAGATCTGAGGTAATTCACGCCTAGCATTGTGGGATATAAGGGGGGCCTCGAGCCGGTGGAACCAACTCTCGAGCTTAAGAGTGGCCGAGTCGGAGCCGAGGTCGGCTCCGAACCCATCCAGCAAGAAAGAAGGCGAGAAGAAGACAACTAACATGGAACGTTATGGTAAGAACATAACTTCTATTTGATTTTTACGTGCTGAGTTGCCGGCCCTAACGCACAACCTTCAACGAAGTTAGTGTAACAAGCTGTTAATAAACTGTTAAAAAACATACCTAATCAATCAACGCATAAACCCAATCACTCAGCCATGTTGCAACAAAGCAATAGTACAATGGATAACGAAAACTACTCATCAGACATTTAAGATTAAATGGCTATAATAATAATGAACAGTAAACAATAACAATAATAAAAAACAGCAATACAAAATTAATGGATTTCTC
The DNA here is from genome assembly GCF_019279795.1 of Protopterus annectens. Taxonomy (NCBI): domain Eukaryota; kingdom Metazoa; phylum Chordata; order Ceratodontiformes; family Protopteridae; genus Protopterus; species Protopterus annectens. The sequence goes on along the minus strand of NC_056746.1, from coordinate 447,828,687 downwards.
TTAGTTTCAAGAAAGGTTTCAACAAAAATCTGTCATTTAAACCTTTCTTTCCCCTTGTCTGCATACATCCTAATTATCCACTTAGCTTCAACCGACTCTGTATAAGTTCTGATGTCACATTTCTAGTCACTCGTTTTAATGTCAACTACCATAAACTTGAAATTATGATCTTGCCCCTCATCCATTACATGTTTGGCTAATGCATTATTTGAGGAAAATGTTCTTATGTTATACACATGTTCCTTGATGCGTTGTCTCAAGGTTCTGTCAGTCTTACCAAATAAAATGCTCCACAGAGCATGCATGCAGCCAGGTATACCATACGACTAGTTCCACAGTCAGCTGTGACATTGAAATGAAACAGCTGACCTGCATCAGGGTGCACAAATTCACATACTGTATTGATAAAAACACAGTAATTACATGCAGCACAAGGCTCATTTTACCCATCTGTTGTGTGTGGATTACAATTTTAATATATGCTTTGGAATCTCTATACAGATTTTTAAATATTTTAATAAGTTGTTCTGGAAATGCAAAGACTTGTAAAGTTTTAAATAAATAGTTCCAGTCTACAGAATCAAAGCTGTTTCGATATTTAAGCTACTTAGGGCCATTTTTTGTTAATTCCTTTTGCCAAATCTGAGATTGCTACTACTCTTTTAATATGGTCATATATTAATCTATTGACTATAAATCCTATTTGATCTTTATTAATTTATCTACTATATCTCTTAATCTTGTAGCAAAGATGGAAGCAAATATTTTATAATCTACATTTTTATCCTTTCCTTGTTTAAATATACATTAGGTGAGATTACAGAAGATTTCCATCAGAGAGGAATAATTTTTTCACTCTGAATTATCATGAAAACTTTACCTAGTAATACTAAAATATTTAACAGAAGTAGACTGTAGCATACTTAAAAAAAAATCTAACCATGGAACTTTGCCATTTCTTCCTTTTTTAAAACTTCGTTAACTTCTGTTAAGGTAATAGGTTTATTCAACAGAGAAATTAGCTGATAAGTTTATTAGTAATATTTTTCTTTTAATACTTAATTTGCAATCATCAGGATTATTATTTTTATCTTTGTTAAGATCTTCATGGAATTTTTTAAAAATATTGAACATTTCCTCTACGTCTGAAGTAAGCTTATTAGTGTGAGGATTTCAGATATTATTGATTTGTGCCTTTTTGCTTAACATCTTACTTCTGTTAGCTAATCTGTGAAGATTTTTTGGAGTCATTGCATAACTGTGTAAAATTAATTTTTCTAAGGCTATTTCCACTTTGTGTTAAAATTTGTTTGATAATACTGTAGTTATTAAAAAATTAATGATAAATTATCAGATTTTTTTTATTTGTTGCTCAGACCTCGCTTTATGTATATCATCTTGTATTTCTAGTGACTCTTTATTCCAGTCTTTCATTTTATTTCTAGACCCTCTTCCCATTCTATCTTGAATATGCATTTGTAAGGAATCCCGTAGTATGACTTTACAAACCTGACAATCGTCATTCAAAGATAGAAAATTTTGAATTTGTTCTATAAGGTAATTCTTAAATTATTTAATTTCATCATAAATACTGGAATTTTCTAAATCTGTAATTTTCTTAAATCAGTGCATTATGATCAGATGAAGGACAAGGAATAGTTTTAAAATATTTCACTTTATTAAGTAAATCTGAGGAAGCAAAACTCCTATAAATTCTAGTTTTGCATCCGATGTGCTTAAGAATAGTGGGTGAAAAACAATGGTTTACTTTCTGCTTTTACTATTAAAATCAGAAAATTATTATTATTAATCCGTTTGTGTAGTGCTTTAGCTGATGCTAGAATTTTTTCTTTCTTCTGTTCAGTTGTAAATTCTGTACTAGATATGCCTGTAAAATCTCCAGCTAAAATTAAACTAGTCTTCCAATAATTTTGTAATAAGTTTAAGCAATCTTTAGCCACTCTTTTTTTTAAAAAACCTTTATTGAATTATCACTTGTGACACAGGCAGATTTACATTTATATAAAAGTAATCAAACTGTAGTAACAAGTTAAAATTAACAAACATTATGCTTCACATATATTGCTAAATATCATATAACCTAAGCAACATTAAATAGATTATTCAATTCTTGCCCTCTTTTTTTTAAACAAAAAACATCTTTATTAAGCCATCACTTATGGGCATAAGCAGTCATACAGTTATATAAACGAAAACAAGGCAACTATTTCAAGGATCCAGTAAAAATTAGGTAGTGTACAGAGTTTGCCATTATATGTAATTACTTAATTATACATTGCTTTGGGGTCATTAATATATTCCATGACCCCAGGCATTACAGTAGATTTTCTCCAAAGTATAGTAGTTCTTCTCTTTTCGTTAAAAGAAGCAGATGATAACATATTGCAGCCTAAGTTATTTAGATATTAAATATCTTTATTAGGTGAGTCACTTGCAAGACTATGATGTCTCCTGTATTTAATTCTAAATATCTCAGTAGTGATTTCCTTTTGTTGCCATTATTTAATCCGTGTACATTACTAGACAATAGATTAAAACTACCCATAATGTGTATTTGAGAAGATTTATTTTACCAACAGATATGATACATCTATCCACTATATTAATGTAGTTGTATATAAGACTCTAATGTATTCCTACAACATTATCTTAACCTCCTGCATTTTTTTTTAATTCTTCCTTTCTATAAACAAAACTACAAAAACTCGTAACAGAAACAAGTCTACAACTATAACTATATATATATGTGTGTGTGTGTGTGTATATATATATATATATATATATATATATATATATATATATATATATATATATATATGGGATCCGGACACATGCTCAACTAGCATATGTCCGAATCACAAAACACCGAACACACATATACGAACGCACTTAATGTAGACAAGCACTTCCATGTATGTGTGCCTGTCGGACTACAGTGCGGGTAAGGGAAAATTCCCTTTTCCCCACTGTAGTGCGATCTCGGAGTGAGAATATTAAAGTGGGGGGTGTGGTGGGTGCAGGGGAGCAAAGCCCCCCTGCAGAAACATAGATTTTTTTTTTGAACTACACATACACGTAAGCACTTTTCGATGTTAAGCGCTTTCGTGCATGTGTATTCAATGTTTTGTGATTCGGACATATGCTAGTCGAGCATGTGTCCTAGACCCATATATATATATATATATATATATATATATATATATATCAAAACAACCTACCCATGGATACCTTTGTCTATTGAATACACAAACTACTAAGCTATCTTTCTACCAACCAAGACCTAAAATGTCATCAAAAACTAATCTATTTGTAGTAATCACAAATAATAAATAATCTGACAAATGTAATACATATGTACTTATGTAATAGTATAATTATCTATTGCATATTGCTAAATTATTTGCTCATTTAATATTATTATAACTAAATATTTAATTATACAAGTAGAACAGAGTGAGACGTGAAAATATACTGTAGTTAGCTATAAACTTACAGGTGACAGGCAATCTAAGCTTACCAAACTATTGATGCAATAGGAAAATCAATGCAGGTATATATTTATCATGCTGAAAGATATATACATATTTTATAACTCTAACAAAAGTTGTGAACTTATTTTAAAAGTGCAAGTGTCTCTATCATAAATTTGTGCAACACTGGGGGTTGGGAAGTTGGTATAATTATTAAGGTTTTTTCCTCAAATACACAAGGTACAGTGTTTGATTCTCACCTTTGAGTTGAAATTGGCTAAGCTTAAAATAACCTGCAAGGACAACTAGCCTAGTACTTGCCTATGAACCTTTGAATATGATAAAATCAAAGTATCTAAAAAAAATCCTGTAACTCGTTAAATTAGTTCATAAAAGTTAGAGAATATCTCGCTACTCAACAGAGTAAAAAATATATATATTCACAGCCTATATTGTATGTAAAAGTAACAAAATGCTCATTTCAGTTCTCTCCCAGATCCCAAGATAAGTCCAAATTGCATATAAATTTTCTACAGATGAGAGAGGTGCTGTTAGCATTGCAGGCCCTCCAGAGATCTCTTCCACTAGGCACTATTACTGTTAAGGTGGACAACATGTCAGTAGTCTAGTACATCAACAAACGGGGGAACCAGATCTTACCCCCTATGCTGAGAAGCAGAGAGAGTTTGGCAATAAGTGATCTCCTCCAACCGCTTTATTATAGTGATGCACATACTGAGGAAATCCAACATATTAGTGGACAAGCTCAGCAGAACCATCCTGACTCTTCACGAGTGATCTCTCAATCAATCAGTGGTGATGATGATCTTCCACAAATGGGTTCAACTGTGCTGTGACCTGTTCTCTCCCCTCAACAACAAATGCAGCAGGTTCTTTGCCCTAGTCCCCCCCCCGCCCCCCGGGACAGTCACAGCGAGATGCTCTAGTCCATGTTTGGCCCTCCGGTCTACTTTATACTTAACCTTCTCTACCCATAATAACCAAGTTTCTTCAGAAAGCCAGCCGATTGAAGAGCAAAGTAATCCTCATTGCCCCTTTCTGGCTTCGGCAAGTGTGGTTTCCCTTCCTATGGTCTCACCTAGTATGTCCTCCATGGGCACTGGACCCCATTCTTCTGTCACACCCATCAGGGATGGTTCATCTGGACATTGCAGGCCTCAAGTTGACCACATGGTTTCTCCATTTCCAATGATGGCTAGACATTCCAGACTTTCCTCCCAGGTCCACCACATTCTTTTTCGTCCCACAAACCTTCAACTAAAAATATTTATAAAAATAAATGGAAAAGATTTTCTTTGTGAGTGCATCAGAGACTTGCATCTCTTTACTGCTCCAATCCCAACTAATTTAGATTTCTTGCCTCTTTTTCATACCAGGCAAGTTCTCTACCATTAAAGTACAATAAGCAGCCATCTTCAATTATTACATTGGCAATAAAACTTCTCCTTTAGCTTCAGCTAAGCTTGCAAGGCTTTTGTAAAATGTACATTTTTGCTTAGACCTCCAGTTCAAAATCTCACTCTACTTTGGGATCTGACTTTGGTATTACAATCTTCAGTACATCCTCCTTTTGATCCCTCAGCCAAAGTAGACTTTAAGGTTTTATCTTGGAAAACTGTCTTTTTGCTGTAATTACTTTCAGTCAGACAAATTTCAGAATTCCAAGCACTCTCTTCAGAACTACATCTGATTTTTCGCAAAGAAGGGTTACCCTGAGCACTAATCCTTCCTTCCTACCTAAAGTGGTCTTTGAATCAAACATCAACCAAGTCATTAACCTTTCCAGTTCTCCTGCCAAAATTTGAGAATAAAGATTAATGTATCCTTCATCTCCTAGATGTACACAGACTTCTTTGTTTTTATCTACATAGAACTAAGAAGTTTAGAAAACAGTTCAGTTGTTTGTTTCTTTTTCTAACACCAGGATTGGGAAAAATAGTTTCAAAGATTACTTTAGCAAAATGGATAACAGATTGTACATCTTATGTTTATTCCTTGAAAGGCCTAACCTTACCAAAAAAGCCAAAGGCACATTCAACCAGGTCAGTGACTACATCAGCTGCCTTTTGGGCTAGAGCTTCCATTGATCACAGTTGTGCAGCTGCCACTTAGATTAATGGTCATATCTTTGTTCCTCATTAGAAATTGGACATCATTTCTAAAAACAGGACATCATTCGGTTCTGCGGTGCTCTGGAATACCCTTCCATGAGGGCCACCGAACATTTCATCTATCTTGCCCGTTTTCAGTTTTCCTCAACTCCCCTCCCACCATCCATGTCTTTGGGAGTGGCCTAATAGAATTCATATTAGAAACCATTGTTCCTGTTTAAGTTCCTGATCTTTCAGATATCTCTGTTCTGTCTTAGCTATTTTTAGTAAAAAAAAAGTTTTTCCTGAGATATTGCATAACAGTAAACTCAATGCAGTGATCAGGGGCATTATGGGTGGTTCCCTATCAGAAGAGCAAACGCTGAAAATAGCGAACGCTCTTCTGTCGAACTGTAAAGTTCGAAAGCTGAGAATGTCATAGTCACAGAACAGCAATTTTTTTCCCAGGGGAAAAAAATTGCTGGGCTATTCTCAGGACTTTGCTGTTTTCTCCAGTGTGGTGCCATCTTGTAGTTGGTATATTTACTTTGGTATATGGCATATATACTTTATTTTGTCTGTATATTATATATATATATATATATATATATATATATATATATATATATATATATATATTGGATCAGTGAATTTTTTTCCCTAGGGAAAAAATTCACTGAGCCATGACTTCAACATTTTTGGCTTTCGAACTTTATAGTTCGACAGAATAGCATTCGCTGTTCTGATATAGATGCTTATGGGTAAGGGAGGAGCTCGAGAGTTGGTTCGTAGAGTCTAAAAAAAGTGTCTGAGTTGGATCCAAGGATCAGATCCAAACCCATTCATTGAGGAAGAATGAAAATGAACAGCACAGATGGCATGCTGTGATGCATACATAACTTTTATTTTTTTTATATATCATTTTATTTTATATTTATTTTTTTTATTTTACATTTGTTGACTGGGTTTGCCTGACTGAGCTGCTAGCCCTTTTTCAGTGGAGGCCTGGGGAGAAAAGCTCTACAAATTTACAATAAAAGTAACAGTAAAAATTAAAAAAAATAACATTTTCAATTTGGACAATAAAAGCATAAAAATGAATTGCAGAGTTAAGTTGTCATTTAACTTATGTGTAGAAACAAATGCAAAGCTTGATAGCTTAGGTAAGGAAGTTGCAGTTAGTGAGGATAATACAGGTAGTATATAAATAAGGATATATTTAAGATTGAGTGACAGGTAATTACCTAGATAAGATGGCTAAGAAAACTAACAGATAAACAGAAATGAGGGCAGACAGTTGGCTATCCTAAGAAAGGAAGTCATTTTATGAAGGGTGAGGGGGATGGAGCAATTTTCTTGTTTTAATGTCAAGCTTATCCAGCATTTTTGTGGCCAGTCAAACACCTCAAGCCTATAAGTTAAAATGGGAAGTGCAAGTTAATTTATAGCTTGAAATTTATTCCCAGATATCAAAGCAGTTTTCGGTGTTTAATTTTAGTCTTCTAAACATTCCTTACTGAGCTTTGTTCTTACTTTTTTAAGTTGTATCACTGCTCCTTCATCTGTTCTGAGATATTTGTACAGTTTTTCTTATTCCAGATATTTTATATCACATTCGTCCCATGTTTTATAGTTTCTCAAGTGTTCAGTTTTCCTCTTTCAAATGTTACTTTGACAGATTTGTCAAGACCAAATGTCATTCCTGTGTTATCTGAGAAAGCTTTAACAACTGCTCTATCAGGTGTTTTTGTAATGAACTTTACAATTTAAAAAAAATGCACAAAAATTAGATGAAATATCCTTTTACTTGATGATTTTCTTGGGAGTCCGACTGAATCCTTGACTTAGGCAGCTGAGTAAACAGCTTAATGGATCTGAGAGCAATACAAAACAGTAATGGTGGCAGAATTACCCTGAGATATTCCATGCTAGATTTTCACACCCTGAATAGCAATTTATCCATTTTTTGTGGTTCAGATTTAAAGCAGTTTGCCTTTTCTTCATACTAACTATAATAACATTTATCATTGTGTGATGAATCTTGTATGTGTGTAAGAATTCTATAATCCAGGAGTAAGGAATGCAGATGCTTTTCTTTTTTGTAATCTGTCCATGCCATATTGAGAGTCCTGTTCTGTTTGCATGTCTCCATTATGACTTTGTTTAACAAAAGATGATCCTTTGTGCCATATGAATCTCTTGTATTCCCCCTTTTGTTCTCTGGCCATGATTGAATTTTTATCTAAATGACTGTATACTCTTCCTGCAGCACATCCTTTATATAGCTTATTTGTTGTTGGGTTTGTACCTATTAAAGTGATCTGCAAGTTCACTTTTAAGTATGATTATGGTTTTCCCCATTTTTAGCCAGTTTGGTGCTATTTCAGGGTAGACATTTAAGTATTTTTTGTTGCACAAGGCTGTATCACAATGCAAACATGTTAATACCTTTAATGAAAGTTTGGTATAACATCTGGACTTTTGGCGTTTTCCACTTGGGAGTCTTTCTTAACTTTTTTTCTAGCTCAGAAGGAGTTGCTTCTTTCCAGTCCATAACTTTTATATCAGTCTCTTAATTGTTCTTTTACTTCTTTTATCCACTCAGCCTCCTCATTGTGCTTAGCTTGGTCCTCATAGAGCTTTCTTCAGAAAGCATTCATTTCGTCTGTTCCTGGCGCTATCTCAGCTATAGCGGTTTTCTTTCCTAGCTCATAGTAGAATTTCTTTGGACCATCACTAAAATTTTTGTTTTACATCCTTTCTTTATATTTCTCAGTGTATCCCCTAAGTTTTTCACCAGTGCAGACATTTTAATTTATTCTTAAAGATCCTTTAACTCAAATCCTGATCTGTTTTGATTTTGTATTTTTGTTTTAGCAAATTCACTTTTTTAATATTTTTAGATCGATTTCCTTTTCTGTATTCTTCCAATAATACTTCTTTTCATAACAGTTTCACAAGTGTTTCTAGTAGGTGCTTCCATGGTGGTGATCCATTTGCCGCTCCTTTATTTTCCTTGACTATTTTATGCATTCTTGGTAATGCTTCATGTTTTATTAGTTTCATTGCACAATAATGTATTCTGTTAATTTCTGTTATATCATGTGTCTCTCTCTTTATTCTTTATTAATTTGGCTTATTATTTTTTGACAATCCATGTATTATTCAATTTTGGCAGCCTCTGTTGCTCATACATATTATTATATTTATCCATTTCTGTCATATCCAGCATTCTTGTCTAATTGTATTCTTCCTGACTGAAAGTTTCTTCAACGGTTTGTGTTTCCTGCTCTTTCTGCTTCTGTGTGGAAGTACCTTGGCTTTGAAAGAACAGTCACATTTTGTTTTTTGAAACATCTTTATTGCTTTCAACATTTAACTGAATTAACAAGGGCTTTTGTCTACTACAGCTGTGCTTTACTCCCTCTGTCACTTCAAGTTGTACCTCTTTTAATAAATCTCCGTTCTGAAGTGGTCTTCCTCTATGATTCCCATTCAAATCCTTCACCTATCTATCACTTCATTTTAAATTTAAAATTTTCCTTCAAATTGCTTACTTGTCATAACATTAGACTTGTGTTACTATTCTATTTTAGTAGCATTTACCATGTATTGGTGCCTTTGCCTACATGTGTTTTCAAAAATTTTGACTTTGCTTTATGATTAATAGTTAGCATTGATATGTTTTTAAGCATGTAAACTGCACCAAACTAGGTCTCGTTTCTTCTTTTGGGTCCATTCCTCTCTGTTTAATGTTGCAAACACCTGTAGATGTTTTTCTTTTCCTCTTAATACTTCATTTTTTGCTTCTTTTTCCAAATCCCTCAGTGTTTTCTTGTATACATTTTTTTTTCTCGGTCAATTGATGGCATCAGTAATGTCTGCCACTTTTTATATTTCAGTGATTTTACTGTATGTTTCCCTTTCTCTTACAGATTTTTCTGGAACACTGAGTTACTTGCATTGAAGAACCAAAACGTAATTTCTTTTTTGTCCTCGTGTCCATGTCTGTATTTCCAGGCATCTTATTTGACTGTTCAATTTGGACTATTGTTTTTTATTGGCTCAGTAGGGCTTTTTAGATCATCTATTGGAAAAGGGCCTAGGAGAGCAGGAATATCGCTTTCAGTCTTGGAGGACTTTGCATTAGTCATTCTACCAAGCCCTGGCCCTACTGTCTTTCCCAAGGTTAGACATTGTGTTTTATCCTGGGATGAGTGCACCCAACTCTTCCTTTTTTTAACCTTATTTTTTCCAACATATATATATATATATATATATATATATATATATAGATATGTAAAACAGTTTCTCTCTCTTTCACTCACTTTGTGTGTGTGTGTGTGTGTATATATATATATATATATATATATATATATATATATATATATATAAAATATGTATATATATGTGTGTGTGTGTGTATATTTATATATATATATATATATATATATATATATATATATATATATATGGGTCTACTTTGCAATCATCTCAAAATACTGAAATCTCAAATTTCAGTATCTCGAGACGAAAGTGTCAAAAGTGCAGTTACTTGAAACTGCATATGATTGAATGCTGAGTTGTCAAATCTGTTGTTATGGTATGCTATTTTACTTGTGGTTTACTGTGTCTATAAGGTGTGGTGTGCTCTGGGATATGGGGATGGCTGCCAATGAGTGGTTATAATTAGAGTTTCAGGTAAGTGTTTTTTGTTTAGGGTGTTGGTCTTATGTGAGTGTGTTGTAGTGCGATCTTGGAGTTGCTATATTTAAGTAGGGGGTGTGTGGGGGATGCATGGGGGCTTGCCCCCTTGCAAAAACATGTTTCAGCAGGGGGGGTTTTTGGGTCACCCAGGGAACTAGACTTCAGCGAAAGTGCACTTTTGTTGAAGTGAACTTTAGCTGAAGTGTGGGTCTGCTGCTCTATTTCGAAGCAGTGTACTTTCGATGTAGAGCATTAGACCCATATATATATATATATATATATATATATATATATATATATATATATATATATTTTTTTTATTTTTACATTTGTTGACCGGGATAAGTCCGTCTGAGCTACAAAATAGCCGTTTTTCAGCGGAGGCCCGGGGAGAAAAGCTCCAGAAACATTATACAATAGCAAGTAAAAACAATTGCAGAGGCAATTACAGTTTATGCTGATATATGCAACATTATACAAGTTATAGTCCTTTGGGACAATCAACTATCTTCTCACCTTCCCATTTCCCTAGCAGTCCCTCAAGGATCCATTCTTGGTCCGCTCATATTCTCATTATTCATCAATGATCTTCAAATAGCCATTCCTCTAACCACCTGTATTCAATATGCTGATGATTCTACAATCATATGCTCTGCCAGCTCTATATCTGAACTTCAGTCTTTAACCCAAACAGCTTTCAACACTGTAGAGTCATGGTTTTCTAGACGGCGCCTTCTTTTGAACACAAAAAAAACCAAGCTACTATTGTTTACACCAAACAGTAAGTCCCCCCCCCCCATAGATTTCTCTATTCAATCTAGCAATGGTACCCTTATATCCCCAGACTTTTCCACCAAACTATTAGGAATTACAATTGATAATAATCTCACCTTTGACATTCACATTAATAACACTATTAAATCTGTTAATAAAAAACTGGGCTCCCTATATAGGATAAAACCTTTCTTGACTCCAACTGCCAGAAAGACTGTTGCCCACTCCCACCTAATTTCAACTCTACTGTATGCAGCTCCCTTATATACTAATCTTAAAAAAAGTAATCTTACCAAACTATCCAACTCCTATAATAGTATTGCTAGATTTGCCACTGGAAACCTATATAGAACTCACCATTGTCATAACCTTCATCAACTAGACTGGCTGGAACTAAAAAAACCTTCTGATACTTTCCCAACTTACCATCGCTCATAAAATTTTTTATCAACCTAATAATACACCAGCACTAAACAACCTTATATCACCCTATAGGAATCTTGAGTCCTTACGTTCCTCCAATAAACTGCTTACTAGGACCACCAAGTCAAACAACTTAGCTGGTGACTCACTATTCTCAAAATATACGTGGGAAAACAATGGAACCTCTTGCCCTCTGACCTTACCACACTTCCATCCCTCTCTCTCTTCAAGCAAAGTCTTAAGACATACCTTAAAAATCACTGGCTATGCCCTTGCTCTTACCCAGACTGATCCTCTGGACTTCTCATTGTCATCTCTTGGCCTCCCACTCTCCTACTCTCTTTCCTATATTCTCCCCTAAATTAGAAGGTACTTAAGTAATCTCTACTACTTGACAACAGTTAGATATCTTTTCTGGTGAGCTATCAATGTACCCTGTTGGTAGTATTCCCTGCCTCTTGATTAATATACCCTCCTTTTTTTTTCTCCCTTCCTTTTTTCTAATAATATGTCTAGCAAATAATCCTTAGGAAAAGTAACTGTCTGCATAAACTAGATTTACCAAAGATTTAAAGGTATTTTCTAATAATGTCTTGGGATTGCCCTAGACTTACATGCTGTAAAATGTTCTGTAAATGTATGATGTATCTAGTATAGTATGTCTTTTTGTCTTCCTAGAATTTATAACTAATTCCTTTTTGTCTATTTTAACCCTTTTGGTGTGGTGGTGGTATGTTTTACAACTGGAGCTTTTCTCCTCGGGCCTCTGCTGAAAATGGAAATATATCCAGCTGGACTAGCCCGGTTAACAAATGTTAAATAAATAAAATAAATAATTATTTTAAACGTAAAATGTCAATACTACAGGTAATGTGAGACAAATGGACTAATAGACATATATATATATATATATATATATATATATATATATATACATATATATATATATATATATATATATATATATATATATATATATATATATATATATATATATTTATGTGTATTCATATATATATATATATATATATATATATATATACGTCTGTGTGTGTATCGGTTTTGCTATGGTGGGATTTAGTAAACAATAGGCTCACCAAGTGAAGGTACCCACCAAGGCTTGAGGCTGATTTCAGTTCAAAACAAAACCTTCTTTTCCTTTTCTTTTATTTGCACAGATTTCATCTTTCCGTCCAGGCCTATATCCTGTGTGAATCTGTGTATGTGCATTCGTGCTCACATCTGAGTACATGCGAGTCTGTGTGTATTTTTGCTTTTGTGTTTGTGAGCCTGTGTGTATGTGCCTATCTGTGTTTGTGCATGTGTTTTAAACTAATTCCTGAAAGCAACATTTGACATTGTAGTACTTATTTGACTGTAATTCTGACATTCTGCTTTACATATTGTTAGAAAGATCATGTTTTACCAGCTATTTTAAAAAGTTAGCATTATTTTGTGATAATAACTTTTGTTTTGAAATTCTAGAATTGTACTTCTATGACTGGAGCTGTGACTGGGGAGGGGTCCATTATTTTAAAATATTTCTGAAAGTCATTATTTGACATTGTACTTTTTTGTTACTTCTCCATGGGACTTGGCTAGTGGTTCCCTTGTTGACTCATTCATTACCTTTTATTGGCAAGCCTAGACTTGTTGGAACCATATGGCCATTTCCCTTCTGGGGGGCTTCTTAAGCCTCTTCACTCCCTTAGGAAGGGAGAGTTGGGCATTAAGAAGTTGTCAAGATGCTAGCCCTGTGAGAGTTCCTGCCCAGTACCACGTAACCCTTCTGCAGTAGGTGGCTTATGAACGTGTGATTACTGCCTAGCTAGAGGGTCACGGGTATGATCCACATGTCTACCTCCCTTCTTCAGAGGCAGTCACATCCCTTCAACAACACAAGCTGGCTCAGGTTCGTCCATGAGTGATTGCCCACCCACAGTCAGATATTGCCAATGTCACAACTACAGAGTTAGGCATTACTCATGTTGCAGGCCTTGCTGCCTTCCTCCCTACAAGATAGGTGAGCTGGCACTGGCCACTCAAGCTAGTTCTCTTCTGCCTTGCCATTCCAGAGCCCATGTCACTATCTGAACATGGGTCAGATTGGTTATCATCATTTTATCCCTCTCTGCCAGTGGGCCTGGCATTGTACTTTTTGGTCTGGCCTGGCGCTTTAATATTTTGCTTTGCATTTTATGAGCTGGAACATACATTATAACAATATAGAACTATTTTGTGGTAATAGAAACTTTATCCCACTGTATGCTGCTTTAATTATTGTCCTGCTTTTGTAGAAAGTACTTTAAGTTCAGTTTGTTGCAAAATGTTCTTGAATATTGCCGACCTTATTTTGAACCTTCCATTTCACAAATCAGTTCTTCATACTTGTTTATGGAAAAAGAAAGTGTGTTGCTTTGTGTAATTTGGAGTAGAAATTTGTTAGAGAACCGTTAAGTAGTGTGAGATAAATCTCTCTCCATCGTGTATTGGTTATTTGCTGAAGCAAGTTTAGATGCTGTTTCCAGTGTTAGTGGGACTGTTTGATGTGTGGGGATTTGAGAGGTCTTGGTCTGCTGGATCCCAAATGGTCTGAAAGGCTTGGCACAAAAAAAAACACGTAGAAGTCTATAAGACATTGAATAAAGGGACAGTACCAGCCTGTCCTGGTAGCTCTTATCTTTTAAGCCTTTGTTCTTTTAGGTAGGAACCTCATGGGTCTTTCCATTTGTTTGATATGCTTAGTAAGATACATCCCAAAAGTGGCCCTGTATTTGATAATAGGTCTGATGAAAGCAGAATATAGAAGGGATAAGAATTTATTTGTATACCTTTTGCAGTGCCAAGTAAAAAAGATTTCCTAATCACTGTTGCAGCGCCATTGTCAAAGACATGGGAATTATCTGTTTAAGAGAGGAAAGAACTTGTTTCAATTTTTTTTTCTTTAAAGAGAAAATTGAGGAAGAGTTTTTTTTTTTTTTTTGAAAACTTTTTTCACTCCAAACTGCATGCCTGCAACAGTATAAGAAATAACAGTTATGTGAAAAATGGAAGAAAAATATATTTAAAAGAAAACAATTATAGTCACTACTTCAGAATGTTTAAACCAGTCACGGTCACTACAGAGTGATGTGGAGGATTTCAACTACGAGGACACCTGATTCATGCTTTTCACTTGGAAGTCATCTTTGATCTTCCACAATGACTTAACTTTGTTAATGACTGTTACTCTATTAATAACTTACAGCATGGAGTCTTTCCATACTACAACACCTCCAATGCCATTTCCAAGCAGCTGATCACATAGCTACAGATATGGACAAAGTTCTACTCACAGAACAACTGTTTATTGGTCTTAGAAGAACTTTTGATTAGGTTAACTATCACCTTTTCATAAAGAAACTATGTAAAATATATTTAAAAGGCATTCTTCTCTGCTTTTACATTACTTTTTTTCATTTGCACCATCCAATTTAAGTTCAGGTATGCAACTTCTGTCAGTGGGGCACCCTCATCCCCTGTGTCACTCAGGGCAGTATTCTTGGTCCTGTATGCTAATTTTTTCTCAACCCATCTACCTGCTGACTGTCAGACCCTGTTGATCTATGAGCCAGTTCATTCCTCACGGTGGCAGGAGCTGTCACTGGCCCAGTCATTCTCCTGTAAGGAGACAACCAGTCACAGAGCAGTCATCCATACAAACATCAGGGTCTTTTCCATGTCTGCCAGTCTTTAGGTTCATAGGTTCATACTAGGCTATCTGCCCTGGGGCATTTATAAGCCTAGCCCGATTGTGTTTGGCTTACGCCACCCCTTGATTTGAGTATACTGTCCCTTTTTAAAGTTTAGTTTACTGTGCCTCTGTCTAATAGTGACACGGAAGTAATCCCCGGGACAAACCTACAATCCCCCATCCACTCATCAAGATTCTTCTTGAAGAGAGTCAGTGAGGTGCTCTGCCTAACATGAATTGGAATTCTATTCCAGAACGAAGGGAGCCTCTGGGTTATGAATCTGTCCCTCCAGCATGTTCTATTTATTTCTGTGCTGAGGTTCTAGTCCCTTGAGTGCGTGGCTGTAAGGGATTTAGATTTACTGAGGTGGAGCATGTCCATTAATTCTGGGTTGGACATAGCTTTATATGTCAGGCATAGATCGCCTCGAAGTAGGTGGTATGCAACTTAGTAGAGCTGGAGTTTTTTTAACCGAGCAGCATATGGCATCTGTTTGAGTCCCATGATCCTCCTGGTGAGGTACTTTTGGGGTCTTTCTAATTGCTGCAGGTGTCGGGTAAGGTACATCCCAAAGGGGGCATTGTATTCTATGATGGGCCTGATGAGGGATGAATAAAGGGGCACGATTACCTCTCTTGATCTAGATGTGAATCCTTTCATGATGAGGCGGGCTATGTAGAAGGTCTTTCTAACCACTTTGGCAATGTGGTTATCAAAGGAGAGATTGCTATCAACTTGGGTCCCCAGATCCCTAATTACTTTCTCTGTACTTAATGGGTTACCACCTATGTGGTAATTTGTGGGCACATTGTTTTTGCCAAAGGGTATGACTATACACTTTTTGGCATTTAGCTTTAGACCATGGCTCTGGCACCAGTTATCCATCTCTGCGAGACCTTTTTGAAGGATTTTTTTGTCAGCTGGAGAGTCGATTATGGCGCCCAGTTTGCAGTCATCTGCGAACTTAGTGAGCCATAGTCCTCCCATGTTGGCCTGTACCTCAGAAAAGTAAATACCGAACAAGAGAGGTCCCAGGACAGAACCTTGTGGGACGCCACTTGTGACCAGTTTCGAGTCTGACATGGCTCCAGCAACTCTGACTCTTTGGGTTCTGTCTTTGAGCCAGTTTGCGACCCATTTTGTGACATAGGGGTTTATATTTAGGCTGGATAGCTTATCTATGATGCCCGAGTGGGGTATTGTGTCAAATGCCTTTGCGAGGTCCAGATAGGCTATGTGGACTACCTTCCCTTCATCAATGGCCTTGGTGACTGTTTCGAAGAAGTCGACCAGGTTCAAAAGGCAGGATCTGCCCTTGACTAAGCCAAATTGGGTAGGATCTAGTGTCTGTAGGTCCCCAATGTCTTTGTTTATGAGTTCCATGATGATCCTCTCCATAGCCTTGCAGACTAGGCTAGTCAGGCTTATGGGGCGATAGTTTCCAGGGTCCGCAGAGGCGCCACCTTTGTGGAGTGGGACCACTGTTGCTGTACGCCATTCTTTTGGCACATATCTTGTAGTGAGGCTGAGATTGTACCGCACTTATACTTGAGGGATTAGTTCTTCTTGGAGTTCATGTAGGACGCAACCCGGGACGCCATCTGGTCCCATGGAAGCAGTGTTTTTTGCTTTGGAGAGGGCGGCCTTCACCTGAGCATCAGAGATGTTTGGGAGGCTGCACTCTGCCGGGATAGATACTTGCTTTTTTGGGGGGGGGGGAGGGGGGGGAGAAGTTTGCACTGAACCTGTCTGCCAGGATGTTGGCGATGTCTGTGGGTTCATTGTATTTTTTGTTGTTTAGAATCAACTCAGAACAAGTCTGGGAGTTGCATCCCAGGTTCCTAACATAACTGAAAAAAGCCTTATGATTGTCTTTAGTGTCCTGTGCAATTTTTATGTCGAAGCTGGCCTTGGAGGATTTAATGAGGGATCGTAATTTTTTGCTAGTACTGATCAGAGATGCCTTCCCTTTTAGGGATTTTGCTCTATCATGTAGTAGCTTCCTCCTTCTGTTGTACAGTTTATTTATGGCTGGGGTCCACCAGACTGGATGCCTGCCTTTGGATGATTGGGTCTTGATTTTGTTTGGGATAGCATGATCCATGCATTCCTGGAGATGTCCGTAGAATGCATTTATATAGGATTCTGCAGTTTGGGCCGTAGTTTCCACTGGCTCTGGGGCATTGAAGGATTCCACTTCGGTTTTGAGAAGTGTGAAGTTCGCTTTTGAGAAGTTTTTCACTGTGGTTTTCTGGGCTGGGGGTGGGGTCGGGATGTGGATATCCAGTGAAATTAATTTATGGTCTGATCTTACCAATGAGAGATATACTTCTGGTATGGAGCATAGAGTCCCCATGTTGGTAATGATCAGGTCTAGTATGTTTTCCCCTCTAGTGGGAGTGGTGATTAGTTGTTCCATAGCATTTGAGTTTATAAATTCCAGGAACTTTTGGGCTAAGGTGCTGGGGCTTGAGTAATGCTCCCAGTTTATGTTTGGGTAGTTGAAGTTGTCCAATATAATGGTGTTCAGAGAGATCTTCATGTTCTCCAATGTTTTCAGGAAAGCCTAGTGGGATTCCTGACTTTGAGGGGAAGGAACACATGAGTTTCCCCATTTGAAGGCTCCTGACATACATGACTGCTCTGTGGCAGCACATCTCTTGGGCCTGAAATGCAGGGGATGTATTACCAAGAGCTCCCACTGGTTGTTGTCTAAATTGCGAGCCAGGCTACTTGCCTCCCATTCAGGATGGATACATTGTGGGTCTATATTATATTATCGAAAGCTGACCATGTCGACACGAGAATATCGAACACTCAGAATCTCGAGCATGTAAACGGAAATCTCCGTAAGAGTAGATTTCCATTTACTGCAGTGTAGTGCGATCCCGGAGTTGGTATATTTAAGTAGAGGGGGGTGGGGGCATGCTTAAACCCATTAGGGTACTTTTTTCTTTCTTTTTTTTTTTTTTGTCTTTTTATAAGGTCGACGTTTGAAGACATCGATCATATGTTGTTTGATGTTTTCAACCATCGATCTTATAATATAGACCCTACATTGCGCACTGCTCATTCCTATCTTCTTGCCCTGCTCCGTCTTGCTCCCATGCCCAGTAGTCAAGCACTGGATGTGTTTCGTGTTTCAGTGTTGCAGTCCTAACATGTGAGATTTCCTGCTGTGAAAGCCCTTGGCCGGCCCGACTACCAGAAAAAATTTTTCTCCTCCCTAGGCTGGAGAATGCCCTAACTGATGTCAGTATGCTTAGGTATATAGGCAGCCAGCGTACATCATGAAATCAGTCTTTTCTTACCATCGGAGCCCGAAGCAGTGTTTCAGTGCGTCGGTCGGTCTGTACCAGAGAGAAGTGCTCAGAAAGATAAGTATCACGTTGGGGAACTCCTTTCTTTTTATTTAAACTCATGTCAGATAAAGTAAGTAATCATCTCTACTGTGATAAGTAAGGCACACACACAGACTTTTGTGCTTAGGCCCATATCACTACATCCCTATTTGCCACTTTTGCATCCGATTTAACTCCAGGACACTCAGACACAGGGCCAAGATTTTACCTAGATTCCTTAGTCTTGAATCTTGTCATCAGCATTCGGTGGCATCTGCCATTCGTCCGGAAATTGAGCAGCCTAGGCGTAAGAGGGAAAAAGAAGAGAGACCTAAGCTTAGGCCCAGGGATGACAACCATGCTTCATCTGTTTCTCACTCGAGGCTTGTGATTGTTGAAGAAGTTGAGGCACTTTCGTAGCCCCCTAATCTGTCTGAGGTGGTGCTGCAGACCTCTGTTGAAACCCATTTGGAGTCCGACATGCTGTTGTGTCTCTCGACCTCTTCACAAGCTCTTGCTTTCAGCTCGCCGGTTGGGTCCGGGGCTACTCAGCAGGCCTCGGCTTCTGAAGAGCACTCTATTCCTGGTGAGGCTTCTTTGTGGCTTTGGCCTACACCAGTTAATCTTTCTTACAGAGAGACTGTTGTCAGGATGTCAGATATCCCTAGGCCCAAGGCCAAAGCAAGTCCTTAGAAAAGTACTGCTGCAGGGCCTTCACCTAGGCCTATCGGCTACCTTTCTCAGGGATACCAACAGGACTTAATCGGACTAGCAGAGGACCTGATTTTCATAGTTAGGTCTAGACAAGCATCCAGGGATGCCTCGCCAAGTAAAAGGAAAAGGGATCCTACCTCTGAAACCTTCCTCAGACCTTTTTGAATCTGAAGAGGGGGGTTGGTTCTGAAGAAGAAATCCTCCCTCACATCCTTTGAGGATTCAGATTCAGAAGAGAATCAGCCCTCAGCTCCCCCAGAATATATCAGCTTTGGAAAGACTTTGCATGCTGCGAGGGAACATTTTTAGTAGGAGGCACATGAATACCCTCAGTCAAAACAGAGGGTTAGGGAGTTCCTGGAAATGCCAAGAGCACAAACCTCTGAACATTCCACCCATTTTAGAGTTGGTTGAGGATGTCTTCCAGGATTCTGACTCACTTCCCCCAGCCTTTCAAAAACCAGACAGGTTCTACAGGGTGCAGGATTCCCATAAGTACCTTTTCAAAAATCCATTTGCTGATGCAGAGGTGGTCACTCTAGGATCCAAAGGAGCCAGAGCCAGTTCCTCTAGAAACATTTTGTCTACAGGTAAAGAACGCAGGACCCTTGATACATTTTGGAAGAACGTTTATACACCAGCCACCCTTACTATGTGGGTGCTCAGCTGTCAGTTTCACATGATTAAATGTCAGCAAGCTATTTTGGATCAGCTAAAACAAAAAGTTTCTTCTCTAGAAGATAAAACCTTGCTAAAGAACTTTTGGATCTCTGCCACTCCAGGTCTCCAGTACTTCAAAAAACCTTCCTTACCCCAGACTAGGCC
This sequence comes from Protopterus annectens, assembly GCF_019279795.1. Taxonomy (NCBI): domain Eukaryota; kingdom Metazoa; phylum Chordata; order Ceratodontiformes; family Protopteridae; genus Protopterus; species Protopterus annectens. The sequence goes on along the minus strand of NC_056746.1, from coordinate 447,808,567 downwards.
TCTTTTCTGATCAACTACTTTCTGGCAATCCAGCAGAAACAATCCATCTCAGCCAGAGTTTCTATGGGCACTGGGATACATGGCCTCTTGCATCCCCATGGTATACCTGGCCAGGTTGCACATGTGGAAAATACAGTGGTACCTGAAAAATGTATGGTGTCAGCACACTCCATCCGTAGAGACCAAGATACAGCTGCTCCCTTGTCTCAAAGAAGAGTTTGCATGGTGGATGCAGACATTTGCACAAAATCAAGGCCTTTTTATGGTAAGTATACACAACATGTACTTCGTATGGGTTAGGGCTGTATCTATCTGTACCTTGAGAGGGGGCTTGGGTATATAGTTCTTCACTGTATATCTGTCATCTTCCACTACACTTACCTAGACTAAACTGCATCCTTTATACAGATGATATATTCATAGTATACCTCAGATGCTATACAAGTTGCTCAAGTCAAATTTTAGTAATTTCTTTGTTTGTTGTAATATTGATGACCTGACAGTCGGTATAGCCAAAACTGATTCCATTTTCTTTGGCAATCCCCATTCGAACTAGCTAATAATAGTTGTCTACAATTGACTTATCCTTTTGCTAAATATTTAGGTCTTATCTTAGATCCCTATATATTTTCTGCCATAATGTGACACTCTGCATTAACAAAGTTTCAACACAGCTAAAGAAAGCCTACAAGATCAAAGGTTTATTAGCATAGAGCATTCTAATACCATAATTAGTGTTTGCTCCCCTTTTGCACTACAGAAAATCCATCATAAGATGTGCAAGTTCATCATATTAGTTGACTTCCTTATACTATGAAGAGTGATGTACAAACCTTTTTACATTGATTTCTATCATATTTCACTATCAGACTACATTCTCATGCTGTATCATATACTCTCGGATTACAATCTCCAAGTTGTATATCTTTTTATTGGTCCAGTATGAGAAGGTGAACCATAGCACTCTGAGTCTAACTTGTCAGAAGAGCAGACATTCACTTCGTGACAGCTAAAGAGAAGTGGCTTTGGACTGACTCAAAGCCCTGTCACTATATTCAGTATCCTAAGACAGCTAAGTGATGACTTGTGTCGAGCATACAAGGGATCCTCCAACCCAGTACTGATGGATTTACTGCACATCAGCAAGCCAAATGGCATCATAAGTGCTCTGTCTAAGGATCTAAACCTCTTCTGCAAATTAAACATAACAGTTTGGAGTGACAGGTATATCTCACAGAGGATAGTGCTGCTGTGGAACAGACTCCCCGTCCACATTAAATAAAGTTTATCTCTGTCCATATTAAAGTACAACTTGTATCTATAGATGGGTAATAGAAAATTTACCCCAGGACTGCCTCATGTACAACTAGTGGACAGAAGCAGCTCCTGAATACTTTATGCTATGCATGGGTCCCCTCAAATTATCTATGGTATGATCCCAGTTATTCTCATTAGGAGTAATATATGATTAACGACCATGGGATGGGTAAGGCCAAACTATAACCAAATAGGATAGGTTATTTTGAGCACAAAAAGGAGAAATTGGCCTGCAGCCAGAATAGTACGTACCCATGAACTTAAGTGCACTTTTGCAAGTGGGCAAGCTGCCCTGCCACCACTCCCATCTCCTTACTACATTTACATTAACTTCATGATCTCACAAGTGTGGGGAAGAGTGAAACACCTGGTAAAGGGGAAAACCAGCTTGAGCCACTGTGATCTTGAATTCGATCCAGGCTATGTATGTGTTGTAAACATTCTAAGATCTCTGATTTTGCTGAGTCATGATTTGCCAGATAGTGTTTAACTTGTTACCATTTACTAAATAGTAGATGTTAAGTTGTCTATCTCGCCTTCATTCTTGCTGGATGGGTTCGGAGCCGACCTCGGCTCCGACTCGGCCACTCTAAAAGCTCGAGAGTTGGTTCCACCGGCTCGAGGCTCCCCTTATGTCCCACAATGCTAGGCGTGAGTTACCTCAGATCTCGTTTGCCGCTACAGCGATCGAGGTGTTTGGTTTCTACCGGCTTCTTGGTGAGTTATTGTAGAGTAAAATTTAGTCTACTTAAACCCCTTTAGTTTAATTTTTAACAGTTGTTTCCCTTAGTTTAGTGGATTTTGTCCCCTTTTCTCTTCTATTATCTCCCTTTTCCACAAGAACTCTTAAGTTCTTCCCTCGGGCCTTTGGGCCTTTTCCATCCCCTAGTGGTGTGTGTGTGTTTTCTCAAAGAATTTAAAACTTTGATAGTGTGTTTTATTTTTTGAGTTTAAACTTGTATAGGGTGTAATCAGTGTGTTTGACTGTGTGTGTGTGTGGTTACACTTCCTTCTATAATGTCTAAAGACTCAAAGGTCTCAGGCTTCAAGAAGTGTGACTCGTGCTGTCAGAAAATGTCTCTGACAGACGGTCACACTTCTTGTGTCTACTGCCTGGGACCTTTACACCTGCAGGACTCCTGCGCTGTATGCCACGGCTTCAGCCCCAGGGTCCTGCAGGAAAGAAAAAACAAACTTATTTTGAGAGGTTTACTTAAGCCTGAGGGTTCCCTTACAGTTCCTTCGGGAAAGCCCTCCAAGGCTTCTAGGTCCTCGGCTCCAGCTTCAGAGCCGAGGCCTAAGGCTTCGAAACCTCCGTCTACATCGGCTCCGGCTGGAGCCGATGAGTCTCAGACTGCAGTTTCTGTGGGTTCCTCGGCTCCAGCTGGAGCCGAGGTATGGGAAATTCCTGTGTCGGTTCCGACCAGACCTTCGGAACCGACATCTAGAAAGAGGTCCAGGTCACCGTCCCTTGGCTCCGTTCATTCGGCTCCAGCATCTCCCCTGCTGTCTGAACGGAGCCATAGATCTCACTCCTCTAGGTCATCGAGGCTTTCGGACCATGACCTTCAGAGGGTAGTGAGTCGACTTCTCAAGTCCGAGGCACTGGCCCAAATGCTTCAGAGCCCGACTCATCAGTCGATGCCTGACCCTGTCCCTCATTATGTTCCTCCTCCGACTCCGTTGAGCTCGGAGCCGGGGCGTTTCGGAACCGAGACTGGTAGCGTCGGAGCCGATACAAATGTCTTCGGCTCCATCGTCGGCTCTGATTTCTTCCTTAGAAGAATCTCGGCGCCGGACTTCCCTCGTCGGCTCCGAGGGGGTGAGTGGCATCGGACCCTTGTCCGACCCCGCTCTCCCTCTCGGAGCTTCGGCGCTGGTGGGTTCGGCTCCGACATCGGCCTCGGAGCCATCACTGTCGGTGCCGAGGGAGGTTTTTAGCTTTTCGGAGTGGGGACCTCTGGCTCTGCCTGACAGGGGTGCGTTCGAGGTCATGCGGAGTGTGTTGGAACCTGGTTCAACTCCACAGTCGGCTCCGTCCGCCCCTCCCTCTTCGGTGCCTCAGGTCAAGTCGACTCACTCCCTCATCCCAGACCGCAGAGAGCCAGCTCCTCAGGAATCCCCTGTGGGGATCTCATCCTCTTCCGAGGCCTCTCCTGAATTGGCAGAAGAGCCCCCTCGGAAGAGAAAGTGTAAGAGGAAACACATAGACTCACCTGAGTCCGTCACCTCTGACACGGATTTAGAGGATTCCGAGGGTTCCCCGTTCCCCTTCTGAAGATGTCTCATTTGCAGACATTCTAGAAATCCTTAAGCAGAGGGGAAATTGGCCAGCCCTCAACCCTTCGGAGGATGAATCTGTGTACCTTGAGGCGTTTGGCTCTCGCCCTTCCACCTCCTGGGTGTCTCCCCCCTTTGACCCCCTCATGCAGGTGGTAGCAAAAAAGGCATGGACGGCTCCTGACTCAGTGGACCCCACCCCCAGGAGACCCTCAAAATTTATCACGGCACCAGCGGATAAACAATTTTTGACCAAGGGAGTTTCGCTGGATGCTATGGTGGTTGCTGCTGCCACTAAGAAGGAATTAGCTGATCCTTCAGTGCCTGTCCATCCACCTAACAAGGAATCTAGGTCTATGGACAGGTACGGGAAGCGGATGTTCTCATCAGCGACCTTTGCAATGCGTTCGCTGAACTACCTATGCCATTTTACTCATCTTCAAAGAGACTTGATCAAAGAAGCGAGTGACATGTTGAAGGATCCTACAGCTGCGAGTTTTCAAGACAAGATGAACACTCAGCTGGCTACCCTGAACTCCATAGCTAACTCCTCCATGCGCCTCCTTTCGTATGTGGCTGATGGAGCGAGCAGGGCCGCAGGGACAGGTGTAGCCTTACGCAGGCATGCCTGGATGCGGCTATGCAACTTTGCAGACCCCTTTAAAACGTCTTTCACTAATTCCCCGTTCGATGGATCATCTCTTTTTGGTCCCCAAGTGAAAGAAACCTTGACTAGGTGCGAGACGGATGGCAAGACTCTTTCTGCCGTCAGAGTCCGTTTTTCTACTCCTTCTAGGCCTTACCCCAAAGGCCAGAAAAGTGGGAAAATGTGGTTCCGCAAGCAATCTCAAGGGACTTCGCCTGACGCACAGAGTCGGTTCCCCACCAGAGGCAGAGGGGGGAACAACAATGGTAGACGTCACCCTAGAGGCAGGGGGGGTCCGCAGAACCAGGGCAATCGAGAAGCCTTCTCTGATAAGCCCTTTCAACATCCCTGAGGTGTTGCCTGACTGCCCACCTTCGGAGGCAGTCGGGGGAAGATTGTCACTGTACCCAGAAGCCTGGCTATCCCTGACTCAAGACAAATGGGTACAGTCCCATCATTTCCGAAGGCTATTCCGTTCCCTTCGTTCGCATTCCAAACCAATCAAAAAAATCCCTTCCAGATGTTCCACCCGCTCAAAGGGATCTTGCAGCTTTGGAAATTTCAAAGCTGCTTGCAGAAAGAGCAATTCAGCCAGTTCCAGCAGACCAGCAAGGATCCGGAATCTACTCCAGGTTCTTTTTAGTTCCAAAGAAAACAGGGGACTGGAGACCAATTTTGGATCTCAGTATCTTGAACAAGTCAGTCAAGAAAACAAGATTTCGGATGGTCACGCTGCAGTCCATCCTTACCCTTTTGGGAAAGGGAAACTGGATGTGCTCTATAGACCTTCAGGATGCGTACTATCACATAAAAATGAACAGACGCTCCAGAAGATTCCTCCGCTTCAGGCTGGGAACCAGTCATTTTCAATTCAGGGCCCTGCCCTTTGGTCTCACCACTGCCCTCCAGGTGTTTACCAAATGCATGGCAGTGGTAGCTTCTCACCTGAAACGTCAAGGATTCCAGGTGTTTCCATATTTGGACGACTGGCTCCTCACAGCTCCCACCAAGCATCTTCTTCTAATGGCCAGGGACTACACCTTTCGCATTTGTCAAAATTTAGGCATTTCAATAAATTGCGAAAAGTCTGTTTTGTCGCCTTGTCGTACTATTACCTTCATAGGCGCAAATCTAGACACAGTCAACATGTCTGCGAGACTAACAGATCAGAGAGTAACAGACATACACAAACTGGTCTCGCTCCTCTTCAGCAGCAACAGAATCAAAGCCAGGTTAGTTCTGAAAGTGTTGGGGATTATGGCGGCTGCCATACCTCTGCTTCCATTAGCCAGATTCCACATGAGAATCCTTCAATGGATGCTCTTCACACAATGGTCATACCAGCAACTTCCGATGTCCCACACCATTATGATTACGCAGACATGCAGGAATCATCTTCTGTGGTGGATGTCTTCCCCTCAGCTCTTATTGGGAAGACCCTTTGTCCCTTCCTCCGGTTGCTACTCTGACAACGGACGCCTCCCTGATCGGGTGGGGGGCATTATCAGGGCAGAACTGTCCAGGGCACATGGCAACCAGGCGAATGCCACTTGCACATAAATGTTCTGGAGATGAGTGCAGTGCTTTTAGCGTTGCACGCACTTCAAGACGCTCTTCCCTTGGGAGCGATATCAATCCAGCCGGACAATATGTCTGTAGTGTGGTATATCAACAAACAAGGTGGAACCAGGTCCTACCCCTGTGTCGAGAAGCACTCAGACTGTGGCAATGGGCGATTTCTTCTCAGCGGTTTCTGATAGCAACGCACATCCCGGGAAGTCCAATCAAATTATGGACAAATTGAGCAGAGCTATCCTCATGCCTCACGAGTGGTCTCTGAAAGACTCTGTTGTGAGAGAAATTTTTCTCAAGTGGGGTCAGCCTTGCTGCGACCTTTGCTACTCCCCAAAACAGCAAGTGCAGAGATTATTTCACCCTATTCCCTTTACCAGGCCAGCCCAGCAGAGACGCTCTAGTCCAAGTTTGGCCCGGGACTTCTGTATGCATTTCCTCCTTCCCACTAATCTCTCAAGTGATACAGAAAGCTATCGCTCAGAAGGCCTCGTTGATCCTCATTGCTCCTTACTGGCCTCGACAGGTTTGGTTCCCCTTTCTACATCATTTTCTGTTGGAGCGACCTTGGCATCTGGACCTAGTTCCAGATCTTTTGATCCATCAGTCGGGTCAGTTTCATCGCTCCCTTCCCTCTCTGAACCTCACTGCTTGGTTCCTCCAATTCCAACCTTAGCCAGGCTTCCTCAAATATCTCACTCTGTCCGAGATATTTTGATAGCTTCCCATAAATCTTCCGCTCGGAAGGTTTATTTGAGTAAGTGGAAACGTTTCGCCTATTGGGCTCAAGGAAAGGACATAGATCCTTTCACTGCTTCCATCCAAATGGTCCTTGATTTTCTAGCTGAACTCTTCCATGCAGGTTCATCTCCTTCTACTCTTAAAGTTCAATTGGCAGCTATTTCTAATTTTCATGTGGGCATTTCAGAGTCTGCTATCATGTCCCACAAGCTTTGTAAAGCCTTTTTGAAGGGAGTTTTTCTACTCAGACCTCCTATAAGAAATCCTCCTCCTCCTTGGGACCTAAATTTAGTTCTTAGCTCTTTGATTCTTTCCCCTTTTGAACCTGCAGCCTCCTGTTCTTTAAAATTGTTATCATGGAAGACACTCTTTCTAGTGGCTATTACTTCAGCTAGAAGAGTTTCAGAACTTCATGCACTCAGCTGTCGACCTCCTTATCTGTTGTTCCATAAGGACAGGGTATCTTTACGAACCAACCCATCTTTTTTACCTAAGATAGCCTCGGCGTTTAACCTAAATCAAAGCATTGACCTCCCTGTGTTTTTTCCAGAATATTCTAACAGGTCTGAACAAAAATTGCATTGGCTAGATGTTCATCGTCAGTTAAGGTACTATTTGGATAGAACCAAACAATTCAGAAAATCTGACCAGCTGTTTGTCTCTTATGCAGAAGGCAGAAAGGGACTTTCAGTTTCAAAGGTATCATTATCTAGATGGCTAACATCTCTGATTTCCCTTGTTTATGAAATTAGACACCAAAAGCTGCCTAACCAACCTAAAGCCCATTCTACCAGAGCTTTGGCTACTTCTATAGCCTTCCAAGACAGACTGCCTATTGACACCATTTGTGCAGCGGCTACTTGGGCTACTCCTCACACTTTCATTTCTCATTATAAGTTGGATTTAGCTTCTAGGCATAGGGCTAACTTTGGTTCCACTGTTCTCAAGAGTCTGTTCCGTTAGGCCACCCGGGACAAGGTGCTAGGGACGCGGTCTCATCCAGCAAGAATGAAGGCGAGATAGACAACTTAACATATAGAAGTTATGTTCTTAACATAACGTTCCATGTTAGTTGTCTTCTTCTCGCCTTCTTCTTGCGTCCCACCCTCCTTCCCCCTGGCCTGGACAGACCTAGAGGAGTTTGATTGTGACCTCTTTTTCTACCACCTCTTTACTTTAGGTATATGCTCTACCGTGCATATTTCCTAGATCAGGATGTAGGTCACTCTTCTCTTCACCCGTGTTTATAGAGGTGGATTTTGTTTCTAGTTATTCTGCTACTATTATAAGCTGGGCCTAGCTTACAAACGAGATCTGAGGTAACTCACGCCTAGCATTGTGGGATATAAGGGGAGCCTCGAGCCGGTGGAACCAACTCTCGAGCTTTTAGAGTGGCCGAGTCGGAGCCGAGGTCGGCTCCGAACCCATCCAGCAAGAAGGCGAGAAGAAGACAACTAACATGGAACGTTATGGTAAGAACATAACTTCTATATTTCTCTCCTTTTGCATGGTTTATTTCTGCCTTTCCACTTCTGAAAGAGTCAGACCTTTGACTACAAGAAGTTGGTCCATAATCCACCAACATGAAAACTTGATTAGTCAGATTCGCCACAAAACAGATATGCCAAAACTGCAGTGGATAACTGCAGCAGAAGTTTTGCCCCCACAACCGCTTACTTATATATGCTAACTCCCAAGTCACACAGACACAGGGAAAAGAGAAACACTGAACAGGTGAAAAAGTGTCTTGGAAAACTGATCTTGTAGTACTGATTTCTGTTAAACATTTGTCCAGTAATAACTTTCAGGAGTTGGAATTTAGGGAAACTGATTTCCGAGTTACAGTATGTCAAAGATACTCCTGGTTCCTTATGCATGGTGTTAGTATATCTGATTTAGTCGCAGTCTTCTAAGGGATGTATATGAGGTTTCAGATTTGCCTGGAAACCTTCTACTTATGTCATGCACGTTGATTAAATCTCATTGCTTGACTGGCCTATTTGTCGGCATCAGAGTACATGTATCTGTTATCCTGGCATATCTTGAGTAGGTGAAGAGACTAATTTGACTCACCATAATTTGATAAAACAGTTCTGCAGATGATCCTTTCTGTCAGGAATGTTGTAGAAACACCATCTCTGCCTTGTAATCTAGATTTTCAGTGTCACAAGGGGAGGCTGAGACTTGAAAAGAGCTTTCATCCATCCTTAACCCGCCTAGCTAGAATGTAGCCCTTAGCTTCAGGTATTTGTCATGGAGAAGTTTCTGCATCTTAATAACTGACATGAGTTTGTATCTACCAGTTGAACTAGTTGATTTGGCAGGCTTGAAACTTGTGACTGGCGTACTTCCTTTTGTTGGCCAGCATCTATTGTCTTAGCTTGCTTGATCACATATGTTAAAAACCTTAACTTGTATTTGATAAACTCTTAGTCTGACTGTCCCAAACAGTGTTTTGTTTTTCTGACGAAGTTGTTTCCTAAGTTGTCATTCAGCCAGTTAATTTAGCTCTTGTTTTTCATCCACATGCTGAAAACAGGGTAAAGAATGTCCCCATTGTTTGGATATTAATTACAAGTTGCAGTTCTGACACCATTTGGTCCTTGAAATCAGGAAGATGGAGAAGCTACATATTTCCTTTACCTCCAGCAGGGAATGTTTTGCTATTACATATGTTAAAAACCTTAACTTGTATTTGATAAACTCTTAGTCTGACTGTCCCAAACAGTGTTTTGTTTTTCTGACGAAGTTGTTTCCTAAGTTGTCATTCAGAGACCATTTGCAAGTAATGCCAGCCTCATCATATTAGACTTCTGGCTAACAATGGTAAAGAGTATTAGATGGGGCAGGGACTGGCTGAGGCTCACCTTTTGTGATTGTTTTTAGATTGTGTCTGACAGAAAATTTTATTGCAGCTGCCTGCTCAGCACAACACACTTGCCAAATAGTACAATTTGGTCCTGCCCTTCAGAATTACACTGCCTTTTAGAAGGGTAGATATTATGGGTATTTTGCCATTGTTCCACTCTTCTGCTTTGATGTCTCCTTTTTATGTTTTAGAGATGACGGACAACTACTGTAGAAGAGCTGTTGACTTAAATTTCTAAGCTGTGTGAATACTGTGCACATTCCCTGATGAAGGTGAAGGCTGCATGCATAGGGCTTGTTGTTTGCTTTTCTTCTGTCGCTGTTGCATGTGATGTTTCGCCTGCTGCATCTTGTCAGTGCCATACATGGGCCAAAGGAATGATGAAGCACAGTTTTTTTTAAGATGAGCCATACAACGAGGCTCAAGAAGAATATTACCAACCACTTTTGAAGGTATTGACTGTTGCGAGCACTCGTGTATTATTTCTGGTTGAGAATTTGAAGTGGGGTAGATTTAACTGATCATTAGCTGCCATCACCAAAATCTGTGCTGGAATTGATGGATACTTAGATAGCTATGAGAGCCCTTTCTATTTTTTTTTTTTGTATATAAACTATACAGTTTGTGTATTCTGTTTTGTTGCTACATAAACCATTTGCATCTTTGTCTTATAAATTTTTTAAATTTAACTGCAGCAATACAACCACAGCGTCATGAATAGTCCCTTTTTATTCAAAAATTACTGCAAATGCCTCAAACTTAATCTGTGAAAAATCAGCAGGTTTTATTGACAGCCATGTTTTAATGCTACACAGCAATAATTACATACATGTATCCTGGAAGGACCAGCAGTTTGGTTTTGCCTTAGGGATGAGAGCAGGGCTCTGAAGAGGCCCATTAAAAGGATGAACCATCAAGGTTAAATGATATTAAGAGAGCATTAATTTCACTGTACCACCTGTATTTTGTGTTGACTAGGTTCTGCTTTACAGATCCCTTGAGAATGCTGGGGGTGGGGAGGAGAAGAAGGGAACTTGATTGACTTTGAAGCCCAGCGTCCTTGGTAAATTGAAATGAAAATTCTAGCATAATTACCCATTTTCATTAACATTCGTTTTCCATGCTGTCTCCATTTTGTTAAAGGTATAGACTATGCAGAACACTTTTCTTCTTGTTTTATATCTGAATTGAAATAATTTTAAATGTTGGTACTAAGGACTGCATTCTTATTCCATACAGAATGGGTAGCAGTGACAGAGGTACATTAGATTTAAAACGCATTGTATTTACTTGACAGCAGATGGAAACAATATGCCTGTTAAATTGCCTTAACGTTCTACATTCTCTCCATCTCACCCCTTCCCATGTCTTATAATCTGTCTTGACTGCTGGTTGAGATTCCTTCTTCATCAACCAGTCTAGTAGTCCATTCTGTGTCCACAATCCTCTGTCAAGTACTTTCAATGTTCTAGGAAGTATTTTGTCACTAAAATCTGTTGCCTGTGTCCCCTCTTTCCCCCCGCTGTTTTTTTTTCTGTTCAGAATTACCTCTTAACTTCTCTGTGAGATGATCTTTTATTCTCCACATCCCTTCCGGTAAAGGTCTGGCTCCATTAACCTCTGGTCATATTATCTGCTCTTCATCCCTTGGATCATTTTTGGTAGCATTCCTGTTTCATCCTTATGTCCATTTCCTTGTGCCACTTTAAGTAGCATGTACAGTGTGGTCTGCCTAAGGCTCAGTAGAGTGGAAACATTTCCTGTTTGATTCGGTAATCTACTCCCTTGAGGATGTACCCCACCATTCTGTTTGTTGCTGCTTCTCTCCTCTCACTCTCTTCCCATTGGACCAGTCAAAGTGCTTTCATACTTGCTGTGTGAACAATATTCACTAAAGAATACACAATTTATTGCTGGAAAGATAATTTTATGAAACGTGCTGCTGTTTCCTTTGTTAGTGAAATACCAGCTACATGCAGCTGAGGACATTATTAGGATGTGCCTTCAGATGATATACTTAACCATGATATTAAGGTATATACATCATGGATCCTTTTTGTATAAGGAAAGCAGAATTATTAGAGTGTCATATTACATTGTTTGGGGTCACTCTGCTTTACACTGCAGTATAGTATTTGGAAAAGCCCTGTATGTCACCACAGACCATATTCAGAACATTCACAGACATGGACTAGTGGTCAACAGTCACATTCTTAAAAAAAGTCAAGAATTTTTAAATTTGTGTTCAGTCAGTGGTTTAATACTTGGAAAAATATTAGAATGCCATGACATTTCTGCCCGTTTGCCATGTGTTTAGTTTCAGGAGTATTCTCAAATGCACAGACTTGCCAGTAGGAAACCATGGAAACTTGTGTGATTTACACCGTGCTCTGTCCAATGCCAGTATTCTTAACTGCATGCTGCAATTAAAACATTATGCTAGGATACAGTAAACTATTATGCATATAATTACATGACAAGAGATTAACAGAACTTTCATCGGCTCTCATTCCATTGCTCACAAGTAATTGAGCACAATGCCATCAAAATCAGTGTAAACCTTAAAAAAAAAAAAAAGTGTAGACCTATGAAAGACTGTGTTTTTATTGAGATCAAGGTCCCTGTGCTCCCACATCTCTATATGTACTAACTGTGAGATTGTGCACAAATGGAAAACTTTTTAAACCCTCGATGTTATGAAATTTCACTCAAACACAACCTGCCTGTCTATTTCAGAATTTTATTGACAGGAGGCCACTTTGGTTTTCCTGTCTTCAAACCCTGTTGTAAATATGGCAGTTTGCAAGTTTAGCCTATTCATTACCATCTGCGTAGTATAAGTGAAATAGCATAATGAAGACATGTTTTATTTATCTGTTTATTCAGGTAGATGGACTTGTATAGGTACCTTTTTCAGCTGTGACACATGCAAGTAGCATAGAATAATTTTAAATTTGACATTATTGCTTCAGTACACTTTGCAAAATAGAATTATATGTAATTTGCTATAGGCAATTTAAATGCTTCTTAATGTAATATAGGTTCATAGGTGATTATTAGGCTAATGGCCTTAGGGAAGTCCGTTTTAAGCCTAGCCTTGCTTCCTAAATGTATCTTGCAAGTTGATATTGTAGGATTTTTTATGGGATATATGTAGACTTGGGCATGGATTTTCAGTGATACAGGCGGCAAACCAGGGGTAAATTTCTGATTCCCCATCTATTGGTCCAAATTACACTTGGATTGGGTTAGGGGAAGGTTCTGCTTAATATGGATGGGGAAGCCTGTTCCAGAGAAGGAGCAATGTCTGAGAAACATACCTGTCCCTCCAACATGTCCTATTGATGTTGCAGGTGAAGTGTAGGTCCCTAGAGCTGTTAATTCTTAGGCTGTTTGTTTTGTGGATGTGCAGCAGGTCCATCAGATTGGGATCAGATGATGCCTTGTAGGTCAGGCCTATATCGGTTCTTCCCAGCCTCTAGGATACCCAGTACAGGGATAGGGCTTTGAGGCAGTCTTTGTGGGATATGTTGTTTATACCCTGTATTATTTTGGTGAGGAACCTGTGTGGATGCTTCAGTTGCTGCATATGCTTGGCCTGTATATACTGAAGGGAGTGTTGTGTCAATGTCATCTGATGAGGGTAAAGTACAGTGGAACAATAACATCTTTGGACCTAGATACCCTTGCTTATAAACTGTGCAGCATAGAATGATTTCCATACCACTATAGACAAATGATGGTCAAAGGCCAGGTTGCTGTCTGCATTTGTTCCCAGATCCTTGATTACTGGATCTGATCTTAGGGATGTGGTACCATCTTCTCAACGGATACTATTGCACATTTCTTGGTATTGAGTTTTAGACTGTAGCTCTGGCACCATGTATTTGTCTGTGTCAGGCCTTCTTGAGGAATATTTTTGTCATTGGAGAATTCTGTGACTGCACACAGTTTACAGTTATCTGCAAACCTGACCAGCCAGTGGCCCTTGATACTTGGCCTTAACCTCAGAGAAACAGATGCCAAAAAAAAAAGTTGCCCCAGTACAGAGCCCTGAGGGACTCTCCTTTTTGTTTTGCAGCATATATGATTTGAGGAGACATATACATGCAGTAAAAAGAAAGAAACCTTAAAACTGTGCATTCTCACATACAGATATATATATATAAAATGTTATAAATATATAGAAGCAGTTAATCAGCCACTCAGTTTGTCGACTACATTACCTGCAGGTTCTTCTGCTGAACATTTGCTGTAACAAACGTCCATTTGGCAGAATGTTCTTGTTGACAAAAAAGGTAAATGAGGATGTTCTTCATCTCACATTGCTGCAGTCCTTACACTTGGGTAGTCCGCTGTCCTCGGTCGGCCCGAATATCAAAGTATAAGGCTGACGTCGGTCAAGGCGCATTTGACTGACATCAGGATGTCAGGGTACAAATGCGCATGACCGACGTCATATCCTCAGTCTTTTTTGCCGCATGGTCCGATGCAGAAGCAGCATTGCGAGTGCCGGTTGGCGTTCTGAGATTTTTCGATTTCGAAGTTTCAGACCGAGTTCAAAGTTGGCTAAGTACCCCGTTGGGGAATATTTTAGTTTTTCTTGCCTCAGTGATTTACGGATGTCAGAAAAAGTCAATAATTGCATTTCTTGTGGGAAACAGATACCGCATAGAGATTATCATACTTTGTGTATTCCTTGCTTAGGGCCTGAGCACGACGTTGTTGGCTGTCGCTCTTGTGCTAGATTCAATAAACGCACTATAAAGAGAAGGTTGGATTGTGCCAGGTTAGTCTTTGGGAAGCGGTGCAATTATAAAATGCCGTCGGATGCTCCGACGCCCGCTTCTTCGAAGAAGCGCAAGGACAAAGCAGTTAAGCCTAGGCTAGAAGAACCGTCTGTACCAGACGCTGGTTCTTTAGAGGTGTCGGTGGAGCCGGTGGCTCCACCGGAGGTTTCTTTGTGTTCCCAGGGTGAGACTTTATTATTGCAAGATGTGGCCTCTCAGGAGGCAGGTCAGGCTGAGGGGGCTTCTCAGGTTACTATACTCCCCTCCCTTCTTAGGGTGGCTAGGCCCTCTCCTTCTGTTTCAAAGGCTTCTCCCAGGGGCAGGCCAGGTTCAGTTTCAGTTGGTGTCACCCCTAGTTCTTCTGGAACTGTGCCCAAGAAGCATATGCTTAAAATGGCAGAAGATTTGATTACTTTGATTAGGGTTCTATGCCCCTCCTGATAAGAGACCTAGGGTGGAGCCTGAGCTAGGGAGTTTTGAGCAGGCTTCAGATGTTTCAGAGTCTTCGGCTGAAGACTTGCAGGAGTACTCTCCTTATTCTGATTCTGATGCGGATGATTCTACTCCTTCTGCTTCCCCTCCTGAGGATTTTTCTTTTTCAGAAACTCTTCATTCCATGAGGGAGCATTTTAAGTGGGAAGGTCAGGACTTCTCTGATTCCAGGAAAAGGCTTAGGGAATTTTGTTTTACCCCAGCATAGGCCTTTGGCTATACCTCCTGTTTTGGATGTAGTGGAAGATGTTTTACAGTGGCTTCTCTTAATCCTGATTCTTTGCCTCCTGCTCCTGTTAAACCGGATAGGTATTACAGGGTGCCTGAAGCTCATAAGTTTCTTTTTAAGAGTCCTAGGGCAGACCCAGAAACTGTTAGCCAGGGGCCTAAAGGTGTTGAGGCTTCTGTTGTAAAGAATCCGGTTCCTGCAGACAAAGAAGCCAGGGCCTTGGATAGATGGGGAAAGAAAGTTTATACTTCTTCCACTCTTGCTATGAGGGCTTTGAATTGCCAGTTTCACATGTTGAAATACCAAAGCTATCTCCTTTCACAATTGAAGGCTAAGGTTGATGCTCTGGCAGAAGGTATTGATTGTAAAGAGTTGCAAGATTTAGTACATGTTTCTGAACAGGTGGGTAAGCATTCTTTGCAATGTGGTTTTGATGCTGTACAGGCCTCGTCTAGGGTGGCTGCCACTGGGTCAGTTCTTCGCCGGCACGCCTGGCTGAGGGATCAGAATTTGTCTGACCATGTTAAAACAAGGATTGTAGATGCTCCTTTGCAATCTGACGTATTGTTTGGTTCTCCTGTTGAGGCAGTTTTAAAGAAAATGGAAGACAAGGCTAAGTCTATGCAGACTGTTAAAGATTTTTTTCAGGTCCAGCCTCCAAAGTTTAGTAGAAATTGGCCTACTAAGGGGTGGACGTATCCTTCTTATGATTCCCAGTCTAGGGGTAGATCTAGACATGGTAGGGGCAGAGCTCAGGGCTCTTTCAGGCCTAGAACAGGGAGTTCTCCTGCACAGTCTTCGGGTGAGGGCAGGGGTCAGTCCTTTCGTAAACAGACCCAATGACCTACCTTTTCAGCTGCCAGAGCCTTCTCGTCTGGCAGCACCTTTGGGAGGAAGGTTGGCACTTTTCAAAGAAAATTGGAGTTTAATTACCCAAGACAGATGGGTATTGGATATCATACACCACGGCTACAGGTTTTATTTCCATACCTTGCCTCCTTTCAAAGGCATGCCAGACGTTCCTCCTCAACAAAGAATAGAGGCTCACAAGCAAGTTTCTCTGTTGCTCCAAATAGGGGCCATACAGCCGGTCCCCATGCCAGAAGTGGGCCTAGGATTTTATTCTCGCCTGTTCCTAGTACCAAAGAAGGGGAACACGTGGAGACCAATTTTGGATTTATCTATCCTCAACACTTATTTGGACATTCCCAAGTTCAAAATGTTGACGTTGCAGCAGCTTTTACCTCTGCTGGGCAAAGATCATTGGATGGTAACTTTGGATCTCAAGGAGGCTTACCTTCATGTTCCTATCAGACTAAGTTGCAGGAAGTATCTGCGTTTTGAGCTGGGACTTCTCACTATCAGTTCTCTGCATTGCCCTTTGGCTTATCTACTGCCCAGAGTGTTCACGAAAGTTCTCCCTCCAGTGATAGCTTTCTTCAGGCTAAAACGAATACAGATCTATCCTTATTTGGACGACTGCCTGATTGTGGCTCAAGGAAGGAAGAGCTTCTTCATCATTTGGAATATGTGATAGCAGTGCTAAGATGCCTAGGGTATTCTGTGAGCGAAATAAAGTCCAGTCTAGTACCCTCTCAGGACATGTGCTTTCTGGGTGTGAGACTGAATACAGCGTCCCAGATGGCCTTTTAACCCCGGACAAACAAAAGAGTCTATCCCTTTACTTCCATCAACTATCTCATCAGTCCGGGCTGACTGCAAGGACAGTCCTTCAAGCCTTAGGGTTCATGGCATCTTGTATTCTGGTGCTTCCCAATGCCAAACTGCATATGAGGAAGCTACAATGGTATCTCAAAAATGTATGGACACAGCACTGCCAGGATCTGGACACTGTCATTCAAATAATACCTTGCATTCAAAAGGAATTTTTGTGGTGGGCTCAGGAATGTCACCTAAACAAGGGACTCTCTGTGACCCGGCCAGAGGCGAGTCAGATTTTAACGACAGATGCCTCAGACAAAGCTTGGGGAGCTCATCTAAATGGAAAGTGGATACAAGACAAGTGGCCTGCCAGACTACAACATCTACATATCAACATGAAGGAGATGTTAGCAGTCCAGTTTGCATTAATAGCTTTCAAGGAATTACTTCTTCCAGGGCAGGTGTTGATTCTAACAGACAACACAACTGTCATGTGGTACATCAACAAGCAAGGGGAACACATTCTTATCCTCTATGCAGGCAAGCAATGATTTTGTGGGAGACTGCTCTCAGTTTACAGCTCAATCTTCAGGCAAGGTTTCTGCCAGGAGCACAGAACTCCTTAGCAGATGTGTTGAGCAGGCAATTATGGATCCCCACGGTGGAAATTGGATCCTCATGTATTTCAGAAATTGACAGTGTCATGGGGAACTCCAGACATAGATCTGTTCGCTTCTCCACTAAACCATCAGCTGCCAAAGTTTTGCACAAAAGGTTTCATCCCACAGCTTGGAGAGTGGATGCTCTTTCTTTCAATTGGAGCAATCTTCATGTGTATGCCTTTCCACCTCTGCCTCTCCTCCCAAAGGTACTTCTAAAGGTCAGACAGGACAAGCCAAGGATGATTTTAATAGCTCGGATTGGCCTCGACAGCACTGGTACCCATTACTGAGAAGTCTGGTACGGAAGCCTCCATGGCCTTTGCCTTGATTCCACACCTGTTGTCACAGGAGGACAGCCATTTGCTCAATGTCAAGCTTCACTCTCTGCACCTAACAGCCTGGCATATTCTGTTTTGAGCCATAGTGGGCCTCCACTTCCTCAGCAAGTTTTGAATGTTATTTTGGAAGCTAGAAGGCCTAGTACAAGGAAAGTGTACGCAGACAAATGGAAGAGATTTTTATTTTGGAGTGCAGCAAAAGATTTTGATGTTTCTGAGCCTAATTTGTGTGTGGCTCTTCAATATCTTACTGAGTTACTAGACAAAGGTTTGTCTTTCTCTTCTATTAAAGTTCATGCTGCAGCAATTTCAGCTCACTATGATTGCGACCCACCATTGTTTTCTCATCCTTTGTTCAAGCAATTTCTTAGAGGGCAAAGAATATAAGACCCCCTAAAAGCTCCTACTCCTGCTTGGGATCTCAATTTTGTGTTGGAGAAACTCACTCTACAACCTTTTGAGCCTGCAGCTACTTCTGAGTTGAAATATTTGTCATGGAAGACTGCTTTTTGTTGGCCATTACCTCTGCAAGAAGGGTGTCTGAATTGCAGGCCCTTATGGCAGTTGAGCCTTTCTTGATTTTTCATAAGGATAGGGTATCATTACGTACTAATCCTTCCTTTATGCCTAAGGTGGTTTCTAGTGTGGCTTTAAACCAAACTATTCATTTGCCTACTTTTTATGCAAATCCCCAAAATAAAGGGGAAAAGATTTTGCACACTTTAGATGTACACAGGCAATTGCGTTATTATTTGGACAGGACTAAAGGGTTCAGGCAGTCTCAGCAGTTGTTTGTTTCTTTTGCTTTGAGTTCTCAGGGCAAGCCTGTGTCAAAACAAACTATTTCTAAGTGGATTGGGCTTTGCATTGCTTTCTGTTATTCCCATCATGGCAAGGGGATTCCAGCTGGGATTAGGCCTCATTCCACTAGGGCTACTGCCACTTCAACAGCTTTTTTGAGGGGAGTGGCAACCAAGGATATTTTGGAGGCAGCTACTTGGAGTTCAGTGCATACTTTCTCTAGGCATTATCACCTGCCATTTTACTCTAAATCCAGGGCTGGTTTTGCAGGGCATTTTGGCAGCTCCTGCTTCCTTGTAGTTAGCCATCCTCCCTTACCTCTGCTTTGGGATTCTACCCAAGTGTAAGGACTGCAGCAATGTGAGATGAAGAACATAGTACAGTTTTGTACCTACCATAAATGTAGATGTTCGAAGATCCACATTGCTGCAGTCCAATTTACCCTCCCTCCTTCCCCTCTGTAGTTAGAGGTGGTTGTGTGGGTTGGGTTGTACATATTGTGTATATTGTATATATTGTACATATAATTAGTGCAAGGGTGGTTGGTTGGTTGTTTGCTGTCTTTTGGTTTTGACCTTTATTTGTAGGGTCTTCTGACATCTGGGGCAAGAAAAGACTGAGGATATGACGTCGGTCATGCGCATTTGTACCCTGACGTCCTGATGTCAGTCAAATGCGCCTTGACCGACGTCAGCCTTATACTTTGATATTCGGGCCGACCGAGGACAGCGGACTACCCAAGTGTAAGGACTGCAGCAATGTGGATCTTCGAACATCTACATTTATGGTAGGTACAAAACTGTACTTTTGTGTGTGTGTTTTTGTGGATTAGAGTTAGCTAAGGAGGTAGTTTGAGGGTGTGTATGTGGGTTGGAGTGTGTTTGTGGAAATGTTTGCTTTTTAGGGTTAGAATTAGGTTCATAGATAGTTTTAGCATAGTGCACATGTATGTTTGTGTTCTGTGTTTGAGTGTTTTGATTAGGATACTGTTATGGAAGGGTTTTTTCTTAAGGTAATGTGCTAGATTAGGGTTAGGGGTAGTACATTTGAATAAGGTGGTGCAGAGATGTGAACCACTCTAATCCTAACCCAAATCCTGCATTTTACTTTAAGAAAAACCTTTTCCTTAAAAGTAGTACTATTAAGATGAAGCTCACCTCATGGTACTGACTAGGCTTTCCTTTTTTCTTTAAGTGAGATTCACTGATCAGAAAAGGAGAGCTTTTGTTTTTCTTTTCCAGTCTGTGTAGTTTGGTGATATGAGTGTTTAGAATTTATATTGAACCATTGAAGTTATCTTTGGTCAAGCCACTACTTTTACAGTTTAAAAAAAAAAAAACACTGACTTACAGAAATAATTTGTTTATATAGTGGTACAGTAAGGGAAATGGCATTTAGTTTCCTAATGTGAAGTGTTTGGGTTAGGGGTAGGGTTATGTTTAGTACACAGTTAATGGTGGGTCCAAGTGGTGAGCCTGGGGGTAAGGAGAATAGTACATTGATTTACTCAATGATAATGTGTTTGAATTTCAGCCTCTGCAGTACATCTATAGATGTAGGTGGTAAACTAATGCAGTGGCCCATTGTGTGATCTTTTTTGCTGAACTAATTTATAAGGGTTTCATGCACCACTAAGTTGGATGCCCATTGAACTTCATGAGGAGAGATCCTGTATGTTCTTTTCCACAGTGGTTAGTGTATGTAGAGTTTGTCATGGTAAGTAAGGCTGTGGTTTACATTTCTTTTATCTTTGACAGAAGTTATGCAAGGAATTAGATAGTACGCAATATTTTGATATTTCTTCTAGTAGTTATTCACAGAGAAGTTTCTTGAATGTTTTGGCTAGGAATATTAAGCCCAAGTTAGGTTTTAATTATTGCCATTCTTTGTCACTGATTGTTTTAAGGATGGCAGTAATTACTGCTTGCTTTCATGGTACCTAGTGCAGCATGTTGAATTGTAGATACATGCTAACGATTTGCAATTACAGGATACAAATGTTTTAAGGAAAGACGTTTATAGCAGATCATTCATGTGGAGTACTTTTTGTTGTTTTCTAAGACCTTGCCTAATGGTTCTTTTACTGTCAATCTCATGACTCATTCATTTCTATAGTATGGGAGCAGGGTACTCCTGGGTTTGATGACTAGGTGTGAGCCCTTCAGCTCATCCATTCCTATCTGGGAACTGCAGTCTGCTTTCCATTCCCCAGCAAGAGTCAGTTAATAGAGAGCAGGCCAGCTTGCTCATCTTGGGGTCATCCTACCTTCTCCCTCCCTCTATGGCTCCTCAGAGCTCCTCCATTGCTGTTTCTGAAGGAGAGATACGCCGCTACAGTTGAAGTTCTCCTCAGCTGCAAGTGCAGGTTGCACTGTAACACCATGGGCTTCAACTCCACCAGTTAACACCTAGTGCTCCCCTTAGATGTCACCATTGCAGCAAGCCAGAGCTGCATCCCTCCCCCAAGATGGGTGAGCTGGCTGTGAACACTTACTTCCACTATTAGTAAGTGTTAATTCCTATAATGTCACTTCTAAAGTGGATTAAAGCACTTTATAGTAACCAGTATGAAAACATGAATTTGATAACTATTGTTTATTTCAAAGGTGTGCCATTTTATTCCATTTGCAAAGTCTCTGCTCTGGATCAGCATGAAGTACATATAGACCCCATAGCATATGGTAGTGGCGGTCACTCTGCTTCAAAGTTGTCCCCCCAGCACCCCCTCCCGTGGTTGACCTGTGGCAGTGCCAGCATGACATAAAGAAGACCAGCAGAGGGTTGCTGCATTATTACATTTATAGGAGTTTTTTTTTATTCATGAAAAAAGAATAAATACAAGTATTATGGTAAAGCATCATATGGTAGTCATATTGTAAGAGGCCAAGAAATAAATGACAACGACTTCTTCTTTCGGCTGCTCCCGTTAGGGGTCGCCACAGCAGATCAACTGTTTCCATTTCCTCCTGTCCTCTGCATCTTGCTCTGTCACACCATCCACCTGCATATCCTCTCTCACCACATCCATAAACCTTATCTTAGGCCTTCCTCTTTTCCTGTTACCTGGCAGCTTCATCCTTAGCATCTTTTTCCCAATATACTCTGCATCCCTCCTCAGCACATGTCCAAACCAACGTAATCTTCTCTCTCTGGCTTTGTCTCCAAACCTTCCAACCTGGGCTGACATTGTAATATACTTATTCCTAATCCTGTCCATCCTTGTCACACCCATTGCAAATCTTAACATCTTCAACTCTGCCACGTCAAGCTCTGACTCCTGCCTTTTTGTCAGTGCCACCGTCTCCAACCCGTATAACATAGCTGGTCTCACTACCCTCTTGTAGACCTTCCCTTTCACTCTTACTGGTACTCGTCTGTCACAGATTACTCCTGACACTCTTCTCCACCCACTCCATCCTGCCTGTACTCTCTTCTTCACCTCTCTTCCACACTCACCATTACTCTGAACTGTTGATCCCAAGTACTTAAACTCATTCACCTTTGCCACCTCTACTCCCTGCATCCTCACCATTCCTCTCATTCACACACATATATTCTGTCTTAGTCCTGCTGACCTTCATTGTTCTTCTCTCTAGAGCATATCTCCACCTCTCCAGGGTCTCCTCCACCTGTTCCCTACTCTCACTACAGATCACAATGTCATCTGCAAACATCATAGTCCACGGGGACTCCTGTCTGATCTCGTCTGTCAACCTGTCCATCACCATTGCAAATAAGAAAGGGCTCAGAGGCTCCGTCACTCCCACCGCAGACCTCACCGCTGTCACACTACCCTCGTACATATCTTGAACCACTCTTACATACTTCTCTGACACTCCCGACTTCCTCATACAATACCACAACTCCTCTCTAGGCACCCTGTCATATGCTTTCTCTAAATCCACAAAGACACAATGCAGCTCCTTCTGACCTGACACACTCAGAGCAAACATCGTATCTGTAGTGCTCTTTCCTGGTATGAAACCATACTGCTGAACACTAATCATCACCTCCCTTTTTAACCTAGCTTCCACTACTCTTTCCCATAACTTCATGCTGTGACTGATCAGTTTAATCCCTCTGTAGTTACTAAGTTCTGCACATCACCTTTATTCTTAAAAATCGGTACCAAAACACTTTTTCTCCATTCCTCAGGCATCCTCTCACTTTCCAAGATTTCATTAAACAATCTAGTTAAAAACTCCACTGCCATTTCACCTAAACACCTCCATGCTTCCACAGGTATGTCATCTGGACCAACAGCCTTTCCGTTCTACATCCTCTTCATAGCTATCCTTACTTCCTCCTTGCTAAATCCACTGCACTTCATGATTCACTATCCGCACATCATCCAAGCTTCTCTCCCTCTCATTCTCTTCATTCATCAACCCCTCAAAGTACTCTTTCCATCTGCTCAACACACTCTCCTCGCTTGTGAGTATGTTTCCCTCATTATCCTTTATCATCCTTACCTGCTGCACATCTTTACTAGCTCAATCCCTCTGTCTAGCCAATCGGTACAGGTCCTTTTCTCCCTCCTTAGTGTCCAACCTTTTATACAACTCTTCATACGCCTTATCCTTAGCCTTCGCCACCTCTCTCTTTGCCATGCACGTCATCTCCTTATACTCTTGTCTACTTTCTTCATCTCTTTGACAATCCCACTTCTTCACCAACCTTTTTCTCTGTATACTGTCCTGTACTTCTTCATTCCACCACCAGGTCTCCTTGTCCTCCTTCCTCTTTCCAGATGTCACACCAAGCACCCTTCTAGCCATCTCTCTCTTACTAGCTCTGCTGTAGTTACCCAGCTATTCGGTAACTCTTCACTGCCACCCAGTGCCTGTCTTAACTCTTCCCTGAACATCACCTCACAATTACCCTTTTTCCATTTCCACCATTTGATCCTTGGTGCTGCCCTCACACTCATCCTCCTCTTCTTGATCACCAATGTCATCCTACAAACCACCATCCTATGCTGCCTAACTACACTTTCCCCTGCCACCACTTTACAGTCTCCAATCTCCTTCAGATTGGCCCTTCTACATAAGATATAATCCACTTGTGTGCATCTTCCTCCACTCTTGTATGTCACCCTATGCTCCTCCCTCTTGTTAAAATACGTATTCATCACAGCCATGTCCATCCTTTTCGCAAAATCCACTACCATTCCTTTGCTTAACACCATACCTACCCATCACTTCCTCGTCCCCTCTGTTCCCTTCACCAACATGCCCATTGAAATCTGCTCCAATCACCAGTCTCTCACCCTTGGGTACAGTTATTACCACTTCATCCAACTCACTCCAAAATTTTTCTTTCTCATCCATCGCACACCCAACTTGTGGAGCATATGCACTAACAACATTCATCATTACACCATCAATTTCCAGCTTCATAAACATCACTCTATCTGACACTCTTTTCACCTCCAAAACACTCAGCATACTCTTCCTTCAGGATAATGCCTACGCCATTTCTCCTCCCATCCACACCATGATAAAACAAACTGCCTCCGATACACCTAGCCTTGCTCCCCTTCCATCTGGTCTCTTGCACACACAATATACCAACCGTCCTTCGGTTCATCATATCAGCTAGCTCCCTCCCTATACCAGTCATACTGCCAACATTCAAAGTTCCGACCCTCACTATCACAGTCCTAGAAATAAATGACTGAGCTTTTCTTTTTTTTTTTTTTTTGAACCGGTCCATGTCTTTTGTGGGGTCTCTGTCACTATATCGAACAATCAGTTCAACGAACAGCATTTCATCTGAAATGCCGTTCATCAAATTCCCCTTATGTGGGGGGCTGCACCCCCCACAGCCCCTGCTAATTATATATACCAGCTCAGTGATCGCACTACAGTGGGGAAAGGGCAAATTTCCCAATCCTCACTGTACCATGATCTCAGTATGAACAATTCAGTGAATGGACATTTTTGATGTAAGTGCACTGAAAATGCCATTCGCTGAACTGATGGGGTATTGTTGTATGGTCCAGTTTTGATACTTAATCATATGTGAATGTGTAAATCTCAGGTGTATATGACATAGTCAAAGTCTTATAACTTCGAACACATAATGTGCAAACCATTATATTCAAAGTTACAAAATTTCGACTATGGATAAAAAAAAAAAATGGAAAACAAAATAAACTGTTTTAAGCAGGGGGGGTAAGCCCCCCTGCAACACCACACCTCCCGCTACTTAAATATACCAACTCCAAGATGGCACCCCATTGAACAAAATGGAAACCTCCACTTATGGAGATTTCCATTCAAACGCTCGAACTTTTACAAATTCGAATGTATGGTCTCGACCATATGAGGTTCGAACTTGTAAACGTTCGACTATGTGATAGGAACCCATAAATCTCACAGTAGCAGACATTCCTGGGGATTTATAAAGAACTCCTTTCTTGCAATAAGGGCTGCATAAAAAAAGGCCTTGTTTCCACAATGCAGAGATTTGCAATTCAGACATTGGCTGCAATGTGGAAAGGCCTCATTATTAGCTGATCTTGCATGTATTTGAATTACCATTAACTACCTCTAGTACAGTTCAGCATTTCCTGCTGTAGTACAGATAGGTGACAGTGGTGACCACATTATGTTAGTGTGGGCACCTCCCCCCATCACTCACCCATAAACAAACAGTAAATCAAAAACACACATGCAAGTGCTCACACCACATACTCCATAGCTGTCCCTGTTGCCAGAATACCCCTGATGTATCTTTTTTCGTATTCTGGTGATTCACTGATGATTATATGGTCACACTTAATATCCTTTAGTAGATGAATGGTGCTATAAAAGCTGTTATCCTAGTGAATTTCTAGGTTTGTAGAAGGAATAATGAAAAGCTGTCCATGCTTTTAGCTTTGTCTTGATGTCTTATTATAAAAGGTTGCTACGTACGTATACTTGTTTCCTAGTTCATCTCCTTCTAAGATCATGAACTGCTGCAGGCATTGAATAATGTGTGAGATCCTCATGTATTAAAAAAAAACTGCTGCACTAACTTATCAGGCAGAGATGTGGACTAGTACCCTGTGGGGAGAGGTAGCAGGTTTCAGGGCCGGAATCCTTTTTACTTTAAGGTACTCTGCTTAACAGGAATCATGGTGTCTAGTGACTCCCCCTCACAATGCTTTTTTATTAATGCTTTTTTATTAAGTGTTTTTAAGGCACACTATATAGGGTATCTCTGGTGCCTAGTGTCATCCTCCACCCCCAGCCCACATTATATGTAAGTACTGTTCAGGCATGAGTTTAAATAAGTATCCCTGGTGACAAGTGTTTTCCCGCCCCCCCCCCCCATTCCCAGTTCTTTTCAAGAGCCATTCAGGAATGAGTATCCCTAGAGTTTGATGATCCCCTCCAACCCTTTCTGCAGGCTTTACTTGTTAGTCTAGAGGTATGTAGAAGTATGGCAGCCATCCTCACACACCCCCCTCTCCACTGAATCACATGCATAGACACAGTCATACATTCATACATTTTCTAAGTAAATGCCTTAATGCATGCAGTTCCATGAGAGAGCACATGGCTTATTAGCATATACCTCTCCCCCAGACTGCCTCATTAGCATGCAGCATGGTCCAGGAGAAAGCCTTCCATGGTGCTGCCCATCCTCATGCAAAAGCACTGCAGTACCACTGTCTATGAATTCGAAAACATTATCCACACCTCACAGATAACTGTTATGAATTAGGCCCACTGATTTTTGAAAAGCCCACTGGACATGTGTTCTTTTGTAGGGGCAACCAAGTGCACTGCCTCGTTAAGTGATTTGTTTAGAGTCACACAATAATCAGATGAAGGTGGAATGAGTCGAACCCTGTACCTCGGGCACAGGAAGCAGCCTGTTAACAGCTCAGAACCTTAATCCTCTGAGATAAGTGCCAGAATACACTGATATAGTATATTCATGAGTAATTTAAATTAAATTTTTTTTTTTTTTTGTAAACACTTGCTGAGCTGTGGGTTATTACAGGATTTAGTTATCTTGTGACATTTTTGTCAAGTGAGTATATTACATGATCTGAAGTAGGACATTCATTTGTCAGCAACCTGTAGGTTATGGATTCGATATCGGATCCGAACCGGCATGGTTTATCCAGCTATGGATCCGAGCTCCTAGCTCCTCCCCTCACCCATAATGCCCTGCTCTTCCTACATGACCTCAGATCTAGTTTGCCGCATTCATGGTGACAGCCTAGATTTCGAGCTCCATAAGCTAAGTGTTTTTTTAGTACTTTAAAAGGGTTTTTATTACTTTAAAATACTTTAACTGTGTGAAAGTGTTAGGTTCCCCTTCTATATATTATATTTTTGAGTTAAGTTAACTTAATTTTGTGTACCCTCCCCTCTCTGGCGCGTAGCTAGTGTGAGTGTGTGTTTCTTTGGGGCCTTTAGTGTGTGTGCTAGTTTATTTTTTCTTAAAAAAAAAGATAGTATGTCTGAGGCCCCAAAGGCAATTTTCTCAAAATGCTCCGAGTGTGGCCATAAGCTATCCCCTGCTGATGGCCACACTCGGTGCGTTCGATGCCTTGGGGTTGAACACCTCACCTCTGGATGTTCAATCTGTGCAGGGTTCAACTCCAGGGCATTGAAGGAGCGGAGGTCGAAGCTGGTCTTGGCGGTACTCTTGCCCCCGGACTCGGCTTCGGCCTCCGCCCCGTTGGTAGTTACCGCTTCGGCGGTTACAGCCTTACCTGCTCCCCCTCCTCCTCCCGGGATTCAAACTCCCTCTACGGGTTCGGAGGAGATGGAAGCGAGGAAGAAGGACCGGAGAGAGAAGCACCATAAGCGGTGGGCCGAGACCTCCGTCTCTGCCCCGCCGGCTAAGCGGGCTTCTCCTCCAGCCTCTATGGCTGCTGGCTCTCCTCCTTCTCGGCTCCGGTCCCCATCCTTTTCACCGGGGCCTGAGGAGGAGGAGACCCGACCTCCTTCGAGGCTATCGAGGCGGTACTCAAGGCCTACCTCGGTAGCCTCATCGAGGTCTACCTATAGTCTCTCCGACGCTGATCTGGACCGGATGATGCGAAGGTTCATCCAGGCGCAGATGCAAATGGGAGTGCTCCTGCCCCCCCCCAGGGGGGAGTTCGACCCCATTTTTCAAGCCCATAGCTCCTTCTCCGACCTGCTACCCGGGCTCGGAGGGTTCGGAGCCGGGCAGCTTCGGAGCCGGGGGTGGGTCGGCGCCGACAGTACTAGGTACTTCGGATCCAACCCTGCCCTCGAGTGTTTCGGATCCGACCTCTTGGAGCCTTGCTCCGAGCTTCGGATCCAGGGGACTCCGTGTGCCTTCGGCGCCGTCCGTGTCGGAGTGCACTGGTCCCTCGGATCCGAGGGGCTCGGCGCCGGCTCCGATCCACTCCTCAGATCTGAGGGGGAGCCGACTGTCAGATCCTTTGGTCGAGGCTGGCCCCCCTTCAGCTTTTGATGTAGTGGAGAGGGCTCTGTTGAGGGCTTCCGGACCCCCGCCACTTGCTTCGGCTCCGTCCCGCACTCCATCTGCTCTGGGTCAGGCTTCCGTCACCCGGCCACTGGGACAGCCCGTTTCAATGCCCCAAGCAGTTCCTTTGGAACTAGACACTGCTTGCGAGGGCTACTCGGACAGCCCCCCCGAGGAAGCACCTCGCAAGCACACGTGTAAAAGGAGGCACATAGACTCCCCCGAGTCTTTAACTGAAGACACGGACTTGGAGGAAGGGGAAGTCTCCCCAAGATCACCCCCCGAGGATGTCTCCTTTGGAGACATCATGGAAATGCTTCGTATAAGAGGTGAGTGGACTGCCCCAAAGTCTTCCTCGGACGAGTCCGTGTTCTTGGAGGCATTTGAAGCGGGCCCGTCTACCTCTTGTGTGTCCCCTCCTGCCGACCCCCTGGTGGACCTCATTACCACCAGGGCGTGGAAGGAGCCAGACACCGTGGAGCCAATCCCCAAGAGGCCGGACAGGATTCTTATCCCCCCTGCTGACCGTGCCCACTGGAGCAAGGGACCCCCGGTAGATGCCATGTTGACGGCAGCAGCCACTAAGAGGGAACTCGCTCAGGAGAGTCCCTCAGTTCATCCTCCGAGCAAGGAGTCTCGGATGATGGACCGCTTGGGGAAGCGAATGTTTAGTTCAGCGACCTTCTCAGTGAGGGCGCTCAACTATCTGGCACATGTTGTTAGGATGCAGCGAGATCTTATCAAGGAATACGCTGCATCCCCCCCAGAGTCCATGTCGGAGGAGGACAAACTTTTGCACTCCACCCGCATGGCCACTCTTCGTTCCGTGACCAATACCTCTATGCGGTTACTTTCCCATGCTACTGAGGGAGCTGCTAGAGCTGCAGGAGTAGGCTTAGTCACGAGACGCCAGTCCTGGCTCCGCCATTGCGATTTCACGGAGCCCTTCAAGGCGTCATTCGCGAACGCCCCTTTTGACGGTTCTGCCCTTTTTGGCAAGACGGTTTGCGACACCTTGGTCCAGAGCGAGAAGGAGGGGAAGATGCTGTCTGCCGTCGGAGTCCGCTTCTCTGTGCCCCAGAGGTCCTACTCTAGGAACCAAAAGGGCCAGAAGAAGATGTGGTTCCGGAAGTCGCAGCAATCCCAACCCGCTCCGGACAACCAGTCCTTCCGTGGCAGAGGAGGACAGGGAGGACGCTGCCCCAGAGGCAAAGGGGCTCCCAGGAATTTTGGGTCCAGAGAACCTTTCTCTGAACGGCCCGTGCAGCAACCCTGAGGGGTTGCTCGACTGCTCCACTCTGGAGGTAGTCGGGGGACGTTTTTCAGAGCACCTAGCGGCATGGGAGTCCATAACATCAGACCGCTGGGTCCTCCGCATTATATCCAGAGGATACAAAATCCCCTTTCTTCACGTCCCAAAGCTAAAATCCCTCCCCGACATTCCACCCGATCAGAGGAAGGCCGCTTCAGCAGAAATTGGCCATCTGCTGAGGAAAAGAGCCATCCAGCCCGTCCCCCCAGACCAGATCGGATCAGGGTTCTACTCCAGGTTCTTTTTAGTGCCAAAAAAGACGGGGGACCTAAGACCAATTTTAGACCTGTCCCTATTAAACCTGGCAGTTCCCAAGGAGAAGTTCCGGATGGTCACTTTGCAGTCCATCCTCCCCCTTCTGGGAGAGACTCACTGGATGTGCTCTATAGACCTCAAGGATGCGTACTGCCACATACTAATGGACAGACTATCCAGGAGGTTTCTTCGCTTCCGGCTGGGAGCCAGTCACTACCAGTTCAGGGTTTTTCCCTTTGGTCTCACCACAGCCCCCAGGGTGCTCACCAAAGTGTTAGCAGTGGTTGCGGCCCACCTGAGGCTTCAGGGGGTGCAGGTCTTTCCGTACCTGGATGACTGGCTTCTCACCGCCCCAACAAGGCATCTACTATCCTTGGCAAGAGACTCCTTTCTTCATCTAGCTCCCTGCCTAGGCATCACGATAAACGTAGGAAAGTCCAACCTGACCCCTACTCAGTTGATAGAATTCATAGGTGCCAGGTTAGACACGAGGAAGTTGAGCCTTTCTCACAACCGACAGAGTTCGGAATCTTCGACTCCAGGTGCGGGCCATCCTCCACTCCAGCTCAGTTCCGGCAGAATTGGTCCTGAGGCCACTAGGGTCCATGGCGGCAGCGATTTCTCTTCTCCCACTTGCCCGCTTGAACATGCGGGTTCTTCAGTGGACACTTCAAGTACAATGGTCATATCTTTCTCTCCCCCTGCATCACCCCATTGCAATCAGCAAGGCTTGCAAGCGGTCTCTATTGTGGTGGCTCCATTCCCAAGATCTCCACGGAGGCCGCCCCTTTTGTGCATCTCCCCCTCTCGCCACAGTGACCATGGACACCTCCCGTCTTGGGTGGGGGGGGGCATTTTGCAGGCCGGACGGTCCAAGGCACGTGGAACGACTCAGAGACCTCCCTGCATATCAATGTTCTGGAGATGAGAGCGGTGCTCTTGGCGTTGCAAGCACTTCAAGCCTTTCTTCCCCTGGGAACAATTGCAATTCAGTCAGACAACATGTCGGTGGTCTGGTACATCAACAAACAGGGGGGAACCAGGTCTTACCCTTTATGTCGAGAAGCCATGAGAGTGTGGGAATGGGCGATCTCCACCAACCGCTTTCTCATCGCAACGCATATTCCGGGTCGGTCCAACATCCTTGCGGACAAGCTCAGTCGCACCATTCTCTCCCCGTATGAGTGGTCTCTCAATGCTCAAGTAGCGAAACGTATCTTCGCGCAGTGGGGAACTCCTTGTTGCGATCTCTTTGCTTCTCCCTTAAACACCAAGTGCGACAGTTTTTTCGCTGTAATCCCTCCTCCAGGAGATTCCCCGAGAGACGCTCTGGTGCATGCTTGGCCTCCCGGTCTTCTTTACGCATACCCCCCTTTGCCTCTGATGCTCCAGGTTCTTCGGAAAGCCTCTCGGTTGGGGTGCAGAATGATCCTCATAGCCCCATTCTGGCCTCGGCAGATCTGGTTCCCTTACCTAAGGTCTCACTCAGTGAATCCACCTTGGATTCTAGATCCCATTCCGGATCTGATATCACACCCATCGAATCTACCAACTCCGAACCTGGACAACCTGAAGCTGACTGTTTGGCTGCTCCAGTTCCACTCCTAATCAGGACTCCCGGTATCTCGTCTCCCGTTAAGGCCATTCTGGTAGCGGCTCATAAACCCTCTACCAGAAAAATTTACCGCAGTAAATGGAAGCGATTCTCCATTTGGGCGGAGCGGCAGGGTCTAGATCCCTTCACGGTTCCCCTTCCTTTGATGCTAGACTTCCTTACCACTTTTTTTAATGATGGCGCCAGTAGTTCCACGGTCAAAGTTCAGCTAGCGGCCATTTCTCATTATCATGTTGGTCATGACTCTGGGCCTCTTATGTCTGCCAAGTTATGTAAAATCTTCCTAAAAGGCACCTTTCTGCTTAGACCCCCTGTCAAGCAGGCGGTTCCACCATGGGATCTTTCCTTGGTTCTTCAGGCCTTGACCGCTCCCCCCTTCGAGCCTGCGGCCACAGTAGATCTAAAATTCTTATCTCTTAAGACTGCATTTTTAGTAGCCATTACTTCAGCCAAAAGAGTTTCGGAACTTCAAGCCCTGTCCATGAAGCCGCCTTACTTGATCTTCCATCCGGACCGCGTGTACCTCAGGATCAATCCCTCTTTTCTTCCTAAGGTAGCTTCGGAAGCAAACATTAATCAGTCCATCAACCTCCCTGTTTTCTTTCCCTTAACAGGACAGCTGGTCACAGGCAATCCGACCAATTGTTCATTTCCTTTGCTAAATTCAATCTGGGTAAACCAATTTCCAAAGTCTCCTTGTCACGCTGGATTTCCCAGTGTATTCTATTAACTTACCAAGCTTCCGGGATGTCCGCACCGGACGGAGTCCATGCTCATTCAACCCGGTCTGTTTCTACCTCAGCGGCCTTTAAGGCTAGGATTTCTCTGGATGACATTTGTTCAGCAGACACTTGGGCTTCATCTCATACCTTTATTTCTCATTACAAGCTGGATATCACGTCTAGAGGTAGAGCATCCTTTGGCTCCGTGGTGCTCCGGAATATCCTTCCATGACGGCCGCCCAAGACTCAGGTAGCTGGGGACTCTGTCCCACAGGTTGCTGACAAATGAATCTCCTACTTCAGATTTAGAAGTTATGTACTTACCATAACGTTCCATCTGAGTAGGTGGATTCATTTGTCTGCAACCATCCCGCCCTTCTATCCCCCTGGCCTTGTCAGTTTCCTGCATAGAATGTGTTACCCTTTGCTAGGGTATTTGATACAGGGCAAACTCGATCTGAGGTCATGTAGGGAGAGCAGGGCATTATGGGTGAGGGGAGGAGCTAGGAGCTCGGATCCATAGCTGGATAAACCATGCCGGTTCGGATCCGATATCGGATCCATAACCTACAGGTTGCAGACAAATGAATCCACCTACTCAGATGGAACGTTTTGATAAGTACATAACTTCTAATTTTGAACCTCACTTTATGGATTAGATTATTCATTTTTATTCATATTTAATCTGTCTTCCTTAATAATAAATGACTTAATTGCCCAGTTTTGAATTGTTACTGGCATTGATATGGTTGTATTGTCAAAGCTTAAGTTATAGTAGTGATAACACACAGAGCTGCTTGATTCTCCATAAAAGTACTGGATAATAAGCTGCTAAAGATACTAACTAAAGACACTGGAGCTAAAATGCAGTGAAAAATTAATTATCATGTTTTCTCTAAGAAATACCAGGCTTTCATCTTTCTGGAAAGGAAGTCTTGCATATCAGCTATTACAACATAGATATGTCCCCTTTGAGATGCAGGCTGCCTCACCGTGAGTGGCTGGTGATTCTTCTCGCATGTCTGTTTAGTCAAACTGTAAACTCTGGTCCCCCTCAAGGGTGCATTATCAATGACCTCATTGATTGTTTTTCTCAAAGGGAATTTCATGGCTGATGCTTATGTTTCTAGGATTTCCAGCAATGTTTTGCCCTCAGCTGCACTGTTCATATATCACTCACTACCTCAAAGTTGTATGGCCTGCCTGAGGTCTGATGCTCTTACATTAAGGCCTGATAAAGAGTTAAAGGAATTTCCTAGATTACTTAGATGTGCATTATTGACTATGTGAACTTTATGATGCATTTCTGTGTGATTCTCTCCTTAAATATTGGTGAGTCCTTTTCCACTCTATGAATTTATAAACTAGAATATGCAAGCAATCTTGCTTCAAACCCCCTGTTAAAACGTATCATTTTTGAAATGTCTGATTTGCTAGTACATCTGTTTGTGGTTCACAAGTCACAAGATTATAGTTTCATAAGTTCATAGGTAGGTACTAGGCTATCGGCCCTGGGGCCTATATAAGCCTAGCCAAAAAAGTTCCCTGGCACCCAAGAAGATTATTTTCCTGCACCCCTGTCGAGCAGAGCCACAGAAGTGATCCCTGGGGTGAATTTCCTATTATCCATCCAATTGACAAGAGTCATCTTAAAGAAGGCTAATGAGGAGCTTTGCTTGACATGAATGGGTCTTTGCTTGACGTTATTTGAGGAGAAAAAATGGTAATAGAAGGCTGGGTCACAGCAAAAAAAAAAAGTCACTCTTCTGTTCTTAGGTGAATATCATGTCAATTTAATTGAGTGCAGGTGTCTGTTGCTAGCCTTAAATTGCTTCTGAAGAATGCTGGTCTATTACACTAAGAATATACTTTCTTCATCTAGCTTATGTAATTATATAACAGCACCCCCCCCAACCCCACCCATTGCATATTATTGATGGATGACCTATCTGGTACGCACTTTATCCATTTATATGTTGACAGTTTTTTTGTTTTTTGTTTGCCAAACTTTTAACATCTGTCTAGGACTACCTTCATTTTTTATTCTAACTGTACATGCCATCTATGCACCACTCTTTCTATGAGGAAATGCTTTTTCATGTTCATCCTTTAACTAGCTGATCTTTTTTAAATGAATATCCCTGCTCCATCTTGTACAATACTGTATACTGTAAATTGATGGCAGATAAATATTTGTAAGACTCCCTGTAGAAAGCCTCATGAAGTCTAATCGAGCCCTGGTGTGGCACTCTCATTGGTACTAATTCCTATATATCAAGTATTAAGTTTTTGCACTGTAATTTTCTCCACAGTGTTTGCTGCTGGTTGTTAGATGAGTGCTGATAAGCTTCACTTCATATTACTAGTTGTACTATATCTTTTTTGTGTTCTCCTTTCTCGTTCCTAAATATACAGTTTCTTGAAAGTGCACTGTTAAATATATTTAGTATATATAAGTATCTGTATAAAACAGAAGTGAGTGAAGTTGAAATGATTTCCTTGTGACTTCAGGGCTAAGGCCAACACTATAGTAGCTCACAAATATGTTTACTTTGTATGAATGTTAGCAGGCAGTACAGGCTTTGGCAGGGCAAGGAGTATACCAGATTTTATGTAGATGTTAACGGGTTATATAAAATGACTTGTTCAAAAATGCTATTTACTTGCATTCAAAAAATATTGTGGCATAAAGAGAAAGCATTACTTATGGTAGGATTTTTTGGCAGATGTCTGACAATTTAAGTTTGAGTAACCATGTCAGAAATATTAAACATTTCAAAAGTTAAATGTCCATTCCTTATCAACAGAGAAGTTTAACAAAAAGTTAAATCTTGCCTTTAGTGCCCAGATATCTTCTTTGCTTCGCTTCTCATAATGTCTGCAGAGGGCACTGCAGTATTGTCCCTATACTTTTTTATTAACGTATGCATCCTAGCAAAATCTGATTTTTTTCTGAACTTGTACTATTTCCTTGAGGCATTGTACTACCACCTGTGCTGCTGTTAATCCTTTACTGTCTACAAGAGTATTAATACAATAGTTTAGTGGTATATGTTACAACATCTGATTGTCTGATTTTATAAAAATTACAAAACAAATGAGTTCTGGCATCCTAGCAGTGAAGTGTGCTATTATGTGTGTTTCTTTCCAGAAGAGGGCACTGTAATACTAAAGTGATCCAGTTTTCTGTATGATGCGTTTATACATTGTCAGTACAGTCTTGTCTTCAAAGCAGTGTCTCACAGCATGCTGAGTCTGTGAATGTGTCCTCGCCACCAGGGGGTGCCATTAAATGATTTGGTCCAAAGCATCCTTCCTCTTATCAAGAGGATCAGTTTCCTGCAGCCACTATCATTTAAGATGCACCTTTAAAGGCAGTCCTCAACGCTTTATTTTATCCTACATTTGTAAGCAGGTGGAGAGAGCGCAGCAGTAGTTCTAAGTTATTTGACACTCATTTTTGGTTAAGCATTAACCATAAATTGTATGGTATTAGACAAGCAGTCTTGTAGTTCTTCGTTTGTTGAACTGAAACACTTGTTAGCAAAAAACAGGTGGTTTGATCTCCATGCAGTTTGCATTTTTATGGCCAGACCACTGGCCCATTACCTGATTTTTTTTTCTTTTGTATAAAGGCTTCAGTGAAATCACTTTATCACAACAATGCCATCTAAGAATATCTTGAAGAAACTTCTGACCACTGTCTTGTCTTGTTCTACAAAAAATAGGAGACCGCAGTATCTATTGATGGAGTAGCTAAAGTATAAGAAGTTCCATCAGCAGCCCAAAGGCATAGTGTAGGTCCAAAATGTGCTGCATTTCAGACTTCTTCTTTCTCTCCATTAGGTGATGCATTGGAATTCTGGTTAAAGGTCCAGGGAGTGCAGTTAAAATTCTTGGGCTAGTGAAACATTACTGCGTATATGGGGAAAATAATAGTAAGTCATAGCCTGCAGTACTTTGGAGCATTCCATTTCTCTTAGGTCCACTGATCACCAAGTTAGTGTAACAAGTTAGACGTATGGCAGACACTGTCTGTGTCCGAGGGGGTGCACTGTGAAAATGCTTTAATGGTACTGAACTGCAATCCTTTTGGCAACTCACTTTATTTTTTGTTGCTGTCAAACTTGTAGATGTGGGCTTAATACTTCTTATAGGGAAAAGATATATTGCTAAAACAGTAATCTGGAGCTGCTTACAAATTGTCTGTCAGAAGTGTAGTGGATGAAGTCATTCTTACTGCTGTTAGGTCTGGATAAGCTTCCAAAATGACCAAGTAGTTTAAATATAAAACAAATTCTGTGCCTATGCAGAGCCTGCTGCACCCTCTTCTTCATTTCCTATTTCATAGTATCATGGGAAGTTACTAGGCTCTTGGCCTTGAGGCCCATATAAACCTAGCCAAGAATTTAGTCCATGTTCCACCAAGTTGGCACCCGATGCTCCAGTCCAGCAGGGACACAGGTGGAATCCCAGGGATATATTTTCTGTTACCCATCCACTTATCCAGGTTGTGCTTAAAAAGGGTTAATGAGGTGCGGTGCTCTGCTTGATATGGAGAGGGAGTCTATTCCACAGAAGGGGGGGGGGTGGAGTCTCTGGGATGTAAATCTGTCCCGCCAACAAGTCCCATTGATATCACAGAGCAGGTTGAGGTCACGTTTGCGGGTTTCTCGAGTGGAGCTTTACTTGCGGATATGCAGCAGTCCCATCAGGGTGGGGTCTGAGATTGTTTTGTATGCCAGATAGAGGTCACCTCTGAGGAGTCTGTATGAGACTGAAAAGAAGGACAGGGCTTTTAGCCTGTCTGTGTAGTGTAGATGTTTGAGGCCTTGGATCCTCCTGGTGAGGAACCTCTGTGGTCTCTCCAGCTGCTGCATGTTCTTTGTGAGGTACATCCAGAAAGAGGCATTGTACTCAGTAATGGGTCTTATAAGGGAAGAATGCAGGGATGTTATGATGTTCTTGTGCCTGAATGAGATACCTTACTAATGAGGTGGGCCATGTGGAAAGCTTTCCATACAATGGAGGCTAATGGTAGTCGAACGTCAGTTTGCTATCAACCTGGGTGCCTAAGTCCCTCACGACTGATTGCATGCTTAAGACCTTGTTATTAATGTGGTAATTTGTGGAGACATCACTCCCCAAAGGGGATGATGCAGTTTTTCGCATGCAGTTTGAGACCATGTATCTGGCACCAGTTATTTATTTGGGTGAGACCCTCCTGGAGAATGTCTACATCACTAGGAAAGTTGATGAAGGCACCCAGCTTGCCATCATCTGCAAACTTGGTCAGCCATAGTCCACTGGTTTTGGCCAGAAAAGTATATCCCAAACAACAGAGACCCCAAAACTGATTCCTGGGGTACACTACTCATTACAGGTCTACTGGTTGAGGTGGCTTCCCCTATTTTGACTAGGTGGGTTCTATCAGTGAGCCAATTTATTTATTTATTTATTTATTTTATTTTATTTTTATTTTTTATTTTACATTTGTTGACCGGGCTAGTCTAGCTGGATACATTTCCATTTTCAGTAGAGTTTCCCGGGGAGAAAAGCTCCACATAAATTTTAACAAAAAAAGTTACAATAAACAAGCAAATGGACAAATCATCATAGATGAAAAGACAAATAAAAAATATAGTACCCAATAACAGATATATACATGAAGAGAATCACATTTCTAAGAATAACATTTATTAGCTGAAATAACATCAAGAACAAGGCACAAAACAGAGAGCAAAATTGATTTATAATATTATATAGAACTAATCTTTGTAACAGAAGGAGAAAGAGAAGCACTATAGTAGGAGAGGAGGAAGGGAAGCAGTTTAAGAAAAGAGAAAGGAAAGTTGAGAGGGATTAGCATAGAGGAAAGAAGAAACAGAATACTCTAAAAGGAGGTAGACTGAAGCAGATACAGTAAAGAGAGAGGGAAAGTAAAGTAGTAGGAAAGTGCAGAGTAGTAGGAAAGCGCAGAGGAGGTAAAAGATTAGTCAGGTTTTGAACAGGAACAGAGCCAGTGGCTTTGGAAGTAATCTTTGATTTTATGTTTAAAGAGAGGCAGAGATGTGGTAAGTGTTATATCGCTAGGAAGCAGATTCCAGTTCCTTCCTACAGTATTATTGAATAGAGAGTCACCGGCAGAATTATTAGTCTTTGTTATAGTAGCCATAAGTTTACTGGATGAGCGAAGGGAGTTTAGGTTGTTATAAGGGATTAAAAGTCTAGAAAGAATAGGGGTTTTGTTTGGTTGGTATAAAATTTTATGGGCAATAGTGAGTTGAGGGATTAACAGAAGGTTTTGTAGTTCAAGCCAGCCTAGAAGTTTCAGGTTAATACAGTGATGAGTTCTAAAAGGGTTACTAGTGGCAAAACGGCCAATGTTGTTGTAGCAAGTAGCCAGTTTGTTAAGGTTGGCTTTCTTAAGGTTAGTAAAAATTGGTGAGGCATAAAGAAGAGTTGACAAAAGATGGGAGTGGGAAATCTTGGCTCTGGATGATGATGATGTTAGGAAAGGTTTAATTCTATATAGGCTTCCTATTTTTCTATTGACTGTTTTAATGGTGTTGTTGATATGCTGATCAAAGGAGAGGTTGTTATCAATTGTTATTCCTAATAATTTTGTTGTTGGATCAGGAGCAATGAGAGTGGCATTATTTGAGGAGATGGTGAAGTCCAAGGGGGTGGACCTAGTGCTAGGAGAGAAAAGGAGAAGTTTAGTTTTTTTGGCATTGAGGAGGAGGTTGCGTCTGGTGAACCAAGTTTCTACAGTGTTGAAGACATTTTGAGTAATAGATGAAAGTTCATTAGGAGATGAAGCAGAGCAGATAAGGGTGGAGTCATCTGCATATTGAATGCAGGTAGATTGAGGAATGCTAAGTGAAGATCATTGATGAACAGGGAGAAGAGAAGAGGTCCTAGAATGGAGCCCTGAGGTACACCGATGGAAACGGGTGTGAGTGAGGAAATTTGGTTTTCCCAACGAACTGCTTGCTGTCTATTGCCAAGGTAGGATGTAAACCAGTTAATGGCAAGATTATCAAAGGAGAGGGATGTAAGAGTGTTAATTAAAATGGAGTGGTTGACCATATCGAAAGCTTTAGAGAGGTCAATGAAGAGAGCAGAAGAGAGAAGGTTGTCGTTGCGGTTCCTATTGATAGTATCTACAAATGATAGGAGAGCAGTGGTAGTACTGTGATGTGGTCTGAAACCGTGTTGACAGTTTGCTATTATGTTGTTTTGAGAGAGATGCTGTAACAGTTGTTGGTGAATACATTTTTCCATTATTTTTGCTAAGGGAGAAAGGAGGGCAATTGGTCTATAGTTTGAGTACTCAATGGAGTTTCCACCTTTATGTAAAGGGATAATTTGGGATATTTTCCAGATGTCTGGGATGGTTCCCTCTTGGATTGTCCTGTTAATAAGTATAGATACTGGATATGCAATTTCTTTGGCAGCTTTTTGGAGAAAAAGTGAAGGGAGCTTGTCAGCAGAAGGGGTACAAGGCTTCAGTTTGTGAATAAGTCTAGAGATGAAAGATGTAGGTATAGGTTGTATTTTAAAGTTATTTGAAGGGTGTCTTTGGTTTATAGGTGGGCTGGAATTATTAGTGCTAAGTTGTTTAGCTAGTGATAGAATAGTGTCAGTAAAAAAAGAGTTGAAAGCATTTGCAGTGAGGTGGGGAGTATCTGGGTCGGCATTTAGAGGGGTGGGAGTTTTGGATGTTCCTGGGGAGAGGAGTCTATTTATAGATGACCAAAACTGTTTGGGATTGTAATGATGAGTTTGTTGAAGTTTGCAGTAGAAGGTTTTTTTGTCAGTAATTATTGCTTTTTTAGTCGAGTTTCTAAGTTGGCGGAAATGAAGAAGGTCAAGGGAATTTCTATGGCTTCTCCATTTGGCCCAGACTTTATTTCTGGAGAGAATTAGCTTTTTAGTTTCTTTAGAGAGCCATGGGGCAATATTGGGTTTCATTCTGATGGTGCATTCAGGAGCATGTTTGTTGAGAATGGATAAAAAAGTGGTATTAAAGTATGATACTGCATTGATATATATATAATATATATATTATATATATATAATATATATATTATATATATATATATATATATATATATGTATAATTTCATATAATGAATGTGTTCTATTTTGTCATGTCTGATTACAGAATCTGATAGCACCTGTTACCAATAATCTTCCAGTTATACCTAAATTTTTGTTCTTGACAATGCAAGCTAGCAAAGCAGATGATAACTGATTGATGCTGACAGAAAATATAAGCTCCTGTTTTCCATCTTTGTTGAAACTAGTCTGTACTGTTGCTTTGAGCGTCATCGTGTTCACTATGGGTGTTAGTTGCAGATACAATGAAATGACAAGAGGTCTCACTCATTTCCTTCAGTATCTAGGAGCCTGTTCCTAACATGAGGCAAAAGCCCTCAAATTACCCACTTACAAGGTACCTGCTTAGAGGCCTTGCCCTTTTTGAAGTTTTGACGTCTGTCTATGCTGCACTTTAATGCATCATTTGAGGGTTCTGAATTAAAAAGTTAATGTTTAGAAATAAAGAGGAAGGGATAGTAAGAGAGAGAGTTATGAGGGAAAGTAAAGAGATCTTTTTCACTTTACGGTTTATTTTTAATTTATTTATTTAGTTACATTTGTTTACCAGGAAATTCCAACTGGACACAGGTCCTTTTTCAGTGGAGGCCTGGGGAGAAAAGCTCCACAAAACAATAAATGAGCAGCAGAGTACATGAAGGACAATTGAATATACATACAATAGCAAATACTGCATACTGCAGCAAACATTAGCTATACATACAATATGAAACATAGTAATGAACAGATATACCAATATCTAGTTAAAGGCTAGGAATAAAGGTAGGATGTATATACAGATAGTACTAAGCTCAAACAGATACTGTTCTAAACTCATATACCTAAATCTTATATAAAAAGATTGCACTAAACTCAAGCAGATATAAAGCAGAAGCACCACACGAAGGTGGAACAAGCTAGAAGGGCTAATGGGATGGAAGGGGAAGATACAGGAGTAAGAGAGGACTGAGTGAGTAGTATATGTGGTAGTGAGAGGAAGCTAGGTGTAAGTCAGTTGGATATGTATTTGGAGTTGAGATAAAGTGAGGTAGTTAAGCATGTTATAACAGGTCTGAGAGATTGAGTGAGGAGGGAAGGGGAGGGTAAAGGGTGAGCCAGAGCCTGCAGAGGAAGGAATGCAATGGTCAGACAGTGTGAGACACAGTGGCTAGGGGAGGGGAGAGGAAGAGGAGGTAAAAGGAGGATTACTAGTTGGGATTGGTGCATGGGCATAACCAGAGACTTTTTAAGTGAGTTTTTAGTGAAGTCTTGAAGTGATTGCAAGAAGGTAGTGTGGTTATAGAAGGGGGAGATTGTTCCATAATCTGGATATGACGCATGAGAATATTACTTCTCCCACTGAGTTCTTGGGTTTGGTCAATAGATGTAGATTTTTACTGCTGGAGCTTAGAGACCTAGTGGAGCAGTAAGGCTGGAGAAGGTTTTGAAGGGATAGGACTTTAAGAGGATGGTTTACTAACTCATGTGCAAGGGAGAGTTGATTCAGGTAAGAAGCTGAGAGCGTTCAAGCCAGTCAAGTTCTCTGTGAGACACAGTGGTGGCTGCCATAAGATGCACCAGTGGCAAACTTAACAATTTTATTTTAGCAAGCCTTGAGCTTGTTTAGGTCTGTTTGTCTAAGGTAGGTAAGTATAGGAGAGGCGTACAGTAAAGAGGAGATTAGGTGGGAATTGGCAGCAGAAATTCTGGCTGTCTTGGTGAGGAATTGTTTGTTTCTGTACAATGCACTTAGTTTTTTGAGAACCTTTTTTATGGTAAGAGAAATGTGTGTGTCAAATCTGAGATTATCAGTCTCAACACCAAGTAGTCTGGTGTGTTCTGTTGGGGAGATGACAGTATTGTCTTTGGCTAGAATATTAAAGTGGGCAATAATTAGGTTAGATTTAGTGGGTTGGAAGTTAAGAAGTGTAGTCTTGCTCAGGTTGAGTAATAACTGGGCATTAGATAGCCAGTTTTCTACAGATGAAAAGGCTTCCTGTGTGATCTTGTGAAGTTCAGGTATAGATGGGGCTGAGCAGATGAGGGTGGAGTCATCTGCATACTGTATAAGAGAAGCATGCTTGGTG
Organism: Protopterus annectens; assembly: GCF_019279795.1. NCBI lineage: Eukaryota > Metazoa > Chordata > Ceratodontiformes > Protopteridae > Protopterus > Protopterus annectens. The sequence goes on along the minus strand of NC_056746.1, from coordinate 447,766,612 downwards.
GCTGTGAATAGATCATTGATGAAGAGTGAGAATAGTAGGGGACCAAGGATGGAGCCTTGGGAAACACCAACACACTGTCTTTCAGGTTTCCCATTTGCAAAGTAACTGCTATACATGGATTGATTTTTTTTCCATCTAGTAATATTTTATATCTAAGTGGGGCAAAGTGCAGAAATTCTGACTCTAAAGTGTACTTTTTTGTTTATTATTTCTTTATTGACATTTGAGTACCGGGAAAGTCCAGCTGAGTAGGGGCCTATTTTCAGCAGAGACCCAGGGAGTAAAGCTCCAAAGTATTACAAAACATTTTTAGGAATAACTTTATAATCTTCAGAAATAGTACAACAATATCTACAGTTTAAATAAGTATTCCAAATTAGAGATATTAAAATATTGGTTAAGAAAAGATACAAGTTATATGGTGATGATATAATATGTAGAGAACTTTTAGACAGCTTATAGAGAAATTAAAGGCAAGTTAGTATAATACAAACAGGAATTGCAATATAAAGTGAGAGAAAAGCAGGCTCATGGTATATTTAGTGAGAAAGCCAGGAGAGAGAAATTGAAGTAAATCAGGAAGTAAGTGAAGAAGGGGGAGAGTAAGAAGATGCAAGTTATGAATAGAGATCCAATTTATTCTGATGTTGAGCAAGAACAGAGTCAGTTTTTGGGCTGGAGGTCTTTCAGGAATGGTTTTGAACAATGGGAGGGAAGGAGAATATTTACCTAATGGATAGAGGTAAGGAGTTCCTAGTCTTAGCAACATGGTACAAGTACAGAGAATGTCTAGCAGACTTAATAGGTTTGTGGACAGACAGGAGTTATCAGTCATTGGATTGTAATGACCGACTGAGAACATGGTTGTATAGAATGTTGTTTAGTACTGGACAAGCATGGATGCAGGATAATTTTATAGGTGGTAAGAAGCTGTGCACATGTTAGTTGATATAGCAATAACCCATGCCTGGGTGTGGGTAATGCTGGATTTACCCACGGTTGGTGTGGTTTGGTCACGAGGGCGAAGCCCGAGTGACCAAACAAAGCCAACCTTGGGTAAATCCAGCATTACCCACACCCAGAAGTGGGTTATTGCTATTATACAATGACATTATTTAAGAAAAAAATAATTACTTTTCTTAAATAATGGAATTTGTATAATGCCTCCTTGCTGCCCTTCCGCATCTGTCTGGTATTCAGCGGTAGTTCTGATGTACTGCGCATTCGTATGCCTACACAGTACATTAGAGCTGTGGGCAAAAGCAGTGGAGAAAGCAAGATCTCCCTTGCTTTTTACAAACTGTTTCGCTATGTTAAATGGGTTTAACATAGCGAGACAGCTTTAAAAAAAGCAACAGAGAATCTCCTTTGCTTTTTTTAAAGCTGTCTCGCAATGTTAAACCCATTTAACATAGCGAGACAGCTTTAAAAAAAGCAACGGAGAATCTCCGTTGCTTTTTTTTAAAGCTGTCTCGCTATGTTAAACTCGTTTAACATAGCGAGACAGTGTGAAGCAACGGAGATCTTGCGTTCTCCGTTGCTGTAAAAAAAGAGCTATAGTAATGGAAAAAATGTGGGCGACCAGACCTTTTTCCATTACTATAACTCTGATTTACAATGTGCACGCTGACCAATCAGCGTGCATGTTTTTGAATATTAATGTGGGGGTCGTTGTATAATGGTGCAGTTCTAACTAGTTTTGGCTTTGTACAGTGGTGAGTTCTGAAAGGGTTATTTGCTGCAAATGTAGCAAATTTGTAATAGCATTGTTCAAATTCTGATTTTTGTGATGCATGGAGGTTAGTAAAGATGGGAGCACCATAAAGAATTGTGGGGAGGAAAGAAGTAGTGGCAAGTGTGGTTTAGTTGACTATATTCTGGTATTTAGCAAAACCTGGTTTTTGAACAACAGAGAAGTTGTGGGGCTCTGGAAACCTGTAGATAGTCTTTTAGGGCAGTTTATTAAATGACTGATATGTGGGCTAGCTCTGCTGAAGAGTTAATTGTTGTTGAACTATGTATGAACTCAGGACTTTCAATCTTATTTCCTAATAGCATTCAGAGCTAGCTTTTCAACTGTACTTTGCTGGGCTCAAGTCTGTTTATCAAAGAATTTGGATTTCTGAGGTAAAGGATAAAACACAAGAAAGTGCTTTCCTTCTTTTCAGTCTTTGCAAGCTGCAAAAACTTAAATAGCAGCAGTTTCAGCAGACAGCATCAAACTTTGAAAGGGGCCAACAAAAGAAAGCTACTGTTCTCTGAGTAGTAGGACTAACAGTTTTGTAATGCAGCAAGCACTTGGAGGATGGTTCTTCTGCTTTTACTAGAGTGCAAACCATAATATCTATTGCTTGGTTAATGCAGCTGCTGCAGAAACAACACATTGTGGAATAAATTATATTGCTGCCCATTTCACTTCAAAGACACTCATTTTTCTCACGCAAGGTGAACACCAATTTCCAAGTTCTGCTTTCAGAATTAGATAATTTATATTCTTACTTCTCTGCTGTCCATAAAAAGTGCAGAAAGCACAATACCTGTTCAGAACTCGAATGAGTTCAGCATCTTTATTTTGTGCAAAACATCAGACTATTTTTAGAGTAAAAAAAAAGAAAAAAATAATTAGAATGTTTTCCATTTTCTAATCCTCATTCTAAGTCACTTGTTCTATTCAGTAACTGTATATTATAGCAATAACCCACGCCTGGGTGTGGGTAATGCTAAATTTACCCACGGTTGGCGTGGTTTGGTCCCGAGGGTGAAGCCCGAGGGACCAAAGCCAACCGTGGGTAAATTTAGCATTACCCACACCCAGAAGTGGGTTATTGCTATTATATCATGACATTATTTAAGAAAAGAAACTATTACTTTTCTTAAATAATGGCATAGTATAATGCCTGTTTACTGCCCTTCCGCAGATGTCTGGCATCCGCGGCAGTTCTGATGTACTGCGCGCGCGCAGTACATCAGAGTTGAGCAAAAGCAACGGAGAAAGCAAGATCTCCGTTGCTTTTTTTTTAGTGTTTCGCTATGTTAAATGAGTTTAACATAGTGAGACAGTTTTAAAATAAGCAACGGACATCTCCGTTGCTTATTTTAAAACTGTTTCGCTATGTTAAACTCATTTAACATAGCGAAACACTAAAAAAAAGCAACGGAGATCTTGCTTTCTCCGTTTTTAAACACTGTCGTTATGTTAAATGGGTTTAACATATGAGACAGCTTTAAAATAAGCAACGGAGATCTCCGTTGCTTATTTTAAAGCTGTCTCGCTATGTTAAACCCATTTAACATAGCGAGACAGTGTTTTAAAAAAACGAGTTATACTAATGGAAAAAAGTCCGGCGACGGACCTTTTCCATTAGTATAACTCGATTTACAACGGGCACGCTGGCCAATCAGCGTGCACGTTTTGGGGGGATCATGGTATAATTTATTTTATTTTATTTGTCGAGTTTGTCCAACTGGGTTTAGGGGGGGGGGCTTTTCAGCAGAGAGACAGGGAGAAATGTTCCACATAATACAGAATTTTTCAACAGATATTCAATAATGCCAACTTTTTTTCAACAGACATTTAATAATATACATTAACAGGTATCAAGTAAATACTCATTAATAATTACACATTTGATTATATTTGTATGAAAATGCAGGACGTTATTACATTATAAAAGATGCTTATAGATTTAGTAGTAGCTGCACACTGAGCATTTAAAGAGGTACATTAGTGATAGATCTTGTGATTAAGGAAATTCAAAGAAATGGAAGTGAAGGAAGGAAATCAGTAATCAGAATATAATTAATAAGGTGACATGAACACGTGAGAGGAAAGTTGGAAATGGACAAGGACTGTTCACTAGGACTTTAACATAAGGTTTGTAGTATAGGAGTAGGTTAACTGCTCAACAGAGGTACAGATATTCTAGTTTGAGGTGAAGGGTCATAGTTTATTACTTTACTCCTTATGTGTTATCTGGTCCTATTATATTCACAGAGCTCTTCCTCACACTAGTGTGTATTTTCCTTCCTATAAAGATGTCCTGTGTTGACCAATGTATAAAGCAAGACTTGGCTATTTCTTCTTTTGTGTAGCATTTTTATGTTGTTCTGCTCATCACACTAGGTTTGCTTGGAATCTTATAATATTTTAGGATTTTTTCCACAGCACCCTACTATCTATTGCCATTGCATTATACTTTTGGCCCATGAAAAGTTCACGACGAAAGGCACCTGTATGATTGTCTTCTTTATGTCACTGGAGGCCATAAAAATACTGAGCATCTGAGAATGATGGCGTACACTAATCTGTGTTAAATCCAACTGTATTAAAAAAAACATCACTGTACAGATACAATAAGTGAGTAGTTCAAGCATAAATGGCAAAAATCCTGACACTGCTGGCTGACAGAGTGAAAGATTATCTGATATGTTCCAGCAGCTAAAGAATTTGTTCATTTTAACAAAGCATGTAAGTTAGCCACTTCGTACTGAAATGGCCTTTAAGAGGCTTGTAAGGAGATGGCAGGAGAACACAAATCAAGGAAAGTTGCTGAAAAATAATGATATTGTCTCCAATGGTCACTCTGCCTAAGTGCTTCAAAAAAGAGCTTAAACTGCATTTACTTAACATAAAGTCCCGTGCCTGTCATGACCCTACCTAACCCCCACTACACCTTTTCATCTCCCCCCAAGCCAGAAATAAACTTCACTTAGCTAGTTGATTACAGTGACATAGAAGTATCTCATACCTAGCTCTATCTTAACTTTTTGTTTTTGAGGTATGTTTCATTTTTATTTACCTGCCTGCTAATAAAAAAAAATGTTGACATTTCAGCAATCATCTTTTCATACTTTGTATTTTTATGTTGTTCACATTTTTTCTGTACATCTAATTTACCTGTAATTGCATTAGTACTGCATTTTGAACTGTGTTTGATTAACTGTTAACTATGTTAAAATTTGTTCTTTGTATCTATAAAATCTCTGGAGCTTTTCTTCTTGGATCTCCACTGAAAATGGGCCTCTGACTCAGTTGGACCAAGCCGGTTAACAAATGTCAAATAAATAAATAAAATAAATAAAAGTCCTCAGAGAAAGTTATGATTTGAAGTATTTCCAATTTGAGTGAAGAGAACAACCCGAAAGAAAAATAATAACATTAAAATGCCATCATGGGAGAGAAAGAAGTCTTACCTGAAAAGCAGTATCCCATCATTATGGCTGGTAGCCCCGCCAGACATTTTTTGGGTGGAACATCTCTTAAAATAATACAGACTACGCACACAAGATCAGTGTATGATGCATGCATTCTGTCTCTGATTTTATAGTGATCTTTTTAATAACACAGTAGTAACTCTAAAGCAGAGAATTTACATGTTCCTTTACCCAGCTGGAGTATTGTCTTCTTATAGTCCTAAATCAGATAGTGTTGATGTTCCACTGTAATGCTCTAGAATGGTTTTGCAGTCTATGGGTAGTTTTCAGTCTGCATAACTCACAATTCATCCCAGTCTTGAATAGTCTTTTATTGCAATTCATTCTGGATGAACTTTAGGCATGGTATTCCTCTTTGAATCCATTTCCTCAGTATGTTTATTTAGAAAACATTCCACTTTACTTTCATATTAGCAAAGAACAGTGCAATAGTTTTTGTGACCTCTCTGCCTATTAGGTAGCCCTGGTAGTTTCTAGTTTTGGATTTGAGCCAAAATCTAGGTAACACACAAGATCTGAACCACATACCTCACACTTTTAGACAAATGAGAATTTATTTGCTCACTTCAAATCCTCATAGAAGGATGTTCGCATCCCTGGACTCATGTTTGGTATTAACTGACGTTTTGCTGCAAATGCAAATTTCATGAATGTCTTCCTTTCTGATAAAAAAAAAAAACTTTGGTCATGCAAATGTGCTTATCTCTATAGCAGTATTCTAGATATGAAAATAGTCACTGTAAAATAAGTCTTATAGGGATAGGGACACTTACAAATGCTTCCACTGCTGATCTTAACAGATAGTAAGACAAAGACATGCATCAAGAAGCAACAAAAGGGCATTCATTCTTGTGCACTGTATACAAACTGGGGTTTGGTTGGGAAATTGGTTTGGTTACCCAGCATTTAAATTCTTCAGGTGCATTTTATTTTGGAATGAATAATATGTTGACAAATTCTTTGAGTACTGAGAAATCCAAGTAAGGCGCATATGACACTGCAAAAAGCTGCCAACAACAAAATTAAAAAAAAGTGTTGTCTGGAACCCAATGGAAAGCCACCAGCGATAGATGAAAATAAGTTTAATGAATAAAAACAGCACCTTATGAACACAAATAACACTAGATCAAGGAATGAGTGCTTTTGTCTCCCCGCTCTTGGATTAAAATCCATTTTTTCCAGAACAGCAACTTTAAAGGTGTTAAACTGGGGGCAGTTCAGTGAATGTTTATACAAAGCATTATTTGGTTAGCCTTTGATGATGTGGAAGATGTGGTGGATCATTTCCCTTGCATTCTACAACATGAGGGTATTGATTTTTTTCATGAAGCAATTATAGGATATAACTTTCTGTCCAATAATGAGTTAAATTTGATTATGGATTTGTTGAATATAGTGTTGGGCAATAGTTTTATTTATTTTGCAAGGAAGTATTATAAGCAAATCAAAGGGGTCACAGTGGGGGCGGCCTTTGCCCCTAAGCTTGCAAACATGGTTTTTGATAACTTGGGAGAACAAATATGTTTTCTAGTGTTCATTTTTTTAATCATTGTTGATTATATTTTAGATACCTGGATGATATTTTTATCCTTTGGTCATGGTTGGAAAAGCAATTTAAAGAATTTATAAAGTATTTACATGGCTCTTCTACTATTTTGAAATTTGTTTATAAATTCATTCATTATTTGGACATGTTCATTTTCAAGACTGAAGTGGGTTTTGTCCTGTATATTTTCAGGAAACTCACATTTAGTAATATTTATTTGCATTGTAATAGTTATCCTTTTTTCTTAGAAAAAATGATTGCTTAAAGGTCCGTTTATCAGGTTGGTTAGGATAGTGTCCACTTTTGATTTGTTTCAAGATGAAATAAAGAAATTGGAGAACATGTTCATTCACAGAGGTTATCACTCCAAATTGGTGAAAGATATCATTTTGGAGATAGACTCTAGATGGAATATGAAATATAAACCACTTTTGGGCTGTGGTAGTCCTTTGGTAGGGTCTTCAGCATCAAAAAATGTTAATTTTGAAAAATAAGACAATAGTGTTTATGAAAGGGACATGATTATTCAATATAGTTCGGGACTGAATAAAGTTAGGGAGATTGTGAACAATGATTGGAATGTTTTTAAAACCAGTGCTGATTTTGTACAATTGTTAGGGAACAAGCTTGTGTTTGTGACCAAAACTGCAGTTAATTTGAAACAGCTTTTTGAATTTTAATAATAATGTAGTTAAGAAAGGGATCAGAAGCTGTGGCTTCAGCAGTCATTGTGCTTATTCAGGAAATGGATTTGATTTTAAAGACTGTTTGTGGGAGCAGGGTCTCCTTCTGTTTTGGCTCTGTTGTGACTAAAGTAGCAATTTATTTTACCATTTGTTCAAGTTGTCCTGCTTTCTATGTTGGAAAGACTCAGAAATTTTTCAGGATATGTATTTCTGAATATTTATACGATATTAAAAAAGGCTAATCCGAATAATGCTTTGCATAAACATTTAATTGAACTGGCCCCAGTTTAAGAGCTTTATATTTGCTATTATAAGTGGATTTTAATCCAAAAGGGTGTGCCTGGAAAACCCGGTTAAAATACAGAGAATTACTTTGGCAGCTCAGATTGCAGGTGACAATTCAACCTTGCTTGAATGAATCTGTTTCAATTATTCCCATTTTAAAACTTAGGGCAGTCATGTTATAGTATGTTTATTATTTTTTTTAATGTATTTTTTTATGTATTTATTTTCAAATGCATTACTAATATATTTGCACAGTGTTACATGAATTTGTGTGTGTTTTCAAGGTTACTTAACTAATTGATTAAGGTGGAGAGGGTGGCTGTTATTGAGAGTATTTATTTTGGATGATGATGTAGCTCTTTTGATTCTGATGAAGTCTTGTTTTAAAACTTTGAGGTGACTAAAGCACTCAATATTTGATCCAGTGTTATTTTTGTGCTCATACGATGCTGTTTTTATTAATTAAATGCATTTTCAACTGTCATTGGTGGCTTTCCTTCGGGTTCCAAATGGCATGTTTTTTTGATTCCCTGAGTACTGCCAAAGGAAGAACCTTTGAATGGTGAATCCAAGGAAACTCTTCTACAACATATTTTTCTTGATCTGAAATGCACATAAAAAGACCTGGCAGAACATCCTTCACTCCAGCCCCACTAATATGTCCACACACAGAGCTTTTTGATACATTGAGTACCTAGATCAATGTTGTGCATGCAGTAGCATTGCTGTTCATAAGAGGGGAGAGCACTGGCAGCACTGAGCTACACTCCCAGTTCCCAGTTAACAGAGCCATCTCTGAATAGAAGTTTGTGTATGAAACAGGTACTTTTCAAGTCTCCCTTGGATAAGGTTAACCACCCTTTATTTTTTTAATGTTAAGGCATTTGTTCAAAGCTGTTAAGTATGTTTTTCCTTGGGTGCAGACATAAAAACATGTTTCTTTGATGAAAGTCTATTTTTAGTAAAGCTTGCCAAAAGTATAATATAGCACAGATACATAAATACAAAATATCAATAATCATTTCTTTAGAAAGGCAACAGAAAAGATCCAGCAAAGTTCATTTTCTTGAAATTTTAAGTTTTTGTTCTGTGAACAAAGGTTTCTCCTGAAACTTCTTATGATTTTGGGAGGTGAATGTTGTGGCTACTAGGCACATTTTGAATTGAAGATGTGGCAAGCCAGTTTAAAAGCTATTGGTTCTTTAAGCTTAACTTCTGCATTGTTTGAAAATGTCTTTCAGCATAGTTTTAACTTGTTTGTGCTGCACAGAATAAATTATGGGTGTCATGACAGAGGGCAGTATTTACATAAAGGAATAAGACTGAGGAAAAAATATTGGTTCACCAGATTGTTTAATGGAAAACACTGACAAATCTAATGACTTGCGTATCAGTTGGTAGGCCTAGATTTTTAAATCGTGAAATTACCTGATGTTCTAGATCTAGACAGAGCATTCCAATACTGAATTTTTTCTAGGTAGTATCTGAGCTGCCTGTGGGCATCTAGAGCATGTAGGATTTATTTCTCCCTTGTTCTGGGTTCTGAAAAAAAAAGCAGGGAGATTAATGGACTGGTTCAAGGTAGACTCTGAGATTACTTTAGGCATAAAATGATTTGTTCTCAAAGAAACCCTGTCCTTGTGGAAAAATTAGGTAGGGTTTAATTCCTAGAAGTGCTTAAAAATCAGATACTGTTCTGGTAGAAGTTTAGAGCCAGGTGAGTAGCAAGCAAATTCCATTTTATACTCATAAGCTCTTACTGATACTTCCCTGACGCCTATCAAAATGCTGCCCCCAAGCACTTAATAATGCAAGTAACATTTTCAGCTGTTCCCCCTAAAACTATTAAAATATTGTTTTTAGATTAGTAATATTGCATCTGTTGTAAAGGCATTCATTTAGCCAGTCGTATACATAATATGACCTAAACAATGATACATTGATATGCTCAGAAAAAAAAAAAAAAAAAAAAAACCTACTCAGTAGAGTACAGTGTGTGCCTGGCTACTCCCTTAGTTAGAGCAATGAGTAAAACGGTCTTCCTTGTTATGAACCTGAAATCAGCCTGATTGGCTCATTAAAATGGGGAAAATAAGCGTAAGCTTTCAAGCACTGAATTTGGAGTCCAAGGAAGAAGAGCCACCTGTTTTTGTAGGTAGATGGATATGTAAAGTCGCTTTCAAAAACTGCCTTACTTGGAGATCCAAGGGCATACTAGCAGAAATGTTGGACAAATGCATGTTGATAGAAGGGTAAGAAAGGCCAGAGTACAGTATCCCTCATAAATAATCAAGAACCAAAGGCAACCAGGGCCTTATGATGATGATGCTCCTGTTTACTACAGTAAGTTCATTTATTTATACCATAACTACTCTGGTAAGCATATATATATATATATATATATATATATATATATATATATGTGCATACACACACACCAGTTACTGCCCTTTGTATGACTATGTATACTCAGATGTTTCCTTGCTATCAAATGAATGGCTACATAAAAAATGATAAGTGTATTCCAGTTCACTGCTATGAGAACCATACAGCGCAACTCATTTCACTCCCCCTTCCCCAATCCCCACCCAACCTCTTAGTTAAAGAATCAGTGACAAAGGAATTAGGAACACATTTAAGTATCTTTCTTATACCAAGATGCTTGAATTACAAGCTTTACATTAGCAAACATTTTCTGAGGGATACTAAGTCAGAAACACACATGCTGGTCATTACTTAGTGATTGCAGTCCACAACATTTTGCCAGTAAGCCACAAATTTTACAAGGAACAGACCAAAAAACTTCTAAACCTCTTTGCTCAAGAATTCTAGAGAATGGCAAAAACAATGGGAGGGAGAGACAAATGCCCAAAAGGAGCACGCTGTAACTCTGATTGTTTTATACATTTGTTAACCATGTAATCACACTGGGCAAAGTGTCCCTTTTCAGGGTTAATCCAGGAGCACTTTGTAAATGACTTTTTGAAAGTCACACAGTAGGCCAATGGAGGTGAAAGGATTCAAACACTGTACTTTTGAATACAGGAAACAGTTTAACAGTTCAGAACCTTAAATGCCAGATAACTGTAACTCAATTAAAAAGTCAATGAAACAACAGATAAGAGGTAGCATACTCTAAATCACTTAGAAAGTTAACAGGACAACAGGTTTTGCATTCATGTGCATGTTCTGAACAACAGGAGCTATGAAATTTTAATAACTGGCATTATTGATAGGCTGTAAACCACCGTGACTTATGCAAAATGAAGATGTTAATGAAGGTCTGGCACATAGTGGAAAGGATTAAGGTTCTAAACTGTTAGTAAACTGCTTCCTAGAGTCAGGAGTACAGGGTTTAATTCCTTCTCTCTACATTTGCCTACTGTGTGATTTTGAGCAAGTTACTTAAGTGTTCCTAGGTTGTCATTATCTGGTTAACAAACAGAGAAAATATAGGGCATAAGTATGTATGAGACAAAATATGTACATTTTCAGCACTATAATACTCTGACTGGCATTTCCAGAAAAAGTTTTATGAGCTCCAAGGGTCCTAGAAAAGCTAGTGCCAGTCCATGGGAGGGAAAGTTGAGCCTGATCTCAAGGCAGAGTTAGGAGGTCCAGGAGCAAGGGTCTTTTTGATACAAGGCTTGAGGAGTTCCTTTCAAATCACATGCACACTTTCAAAAGCACTCAAAGTTTAATCTATTTAGTCCTTAGCTCTCAAAACATTCAAACACTCTGTGAAAAACATACTTTCAGTGCACTTTCTAAAGACACTGTGCATTATGCATTTCACACAAAGCCTTAATGGGTCTACCTTCAAGCCAGTAGTTGTTTGAAGGATAAACTTTTGTAGCAAATTGAATATCCTTCCACTGCCACCCTCTTTGGATTTGGATACAAGTTCTTATGGTTGCTTACAGCCTTGCAGGTAGTCATACTGTGTTTATAGTGTTGCGTTGTTTATTTTATACTTTTTGATTGCACTAAGTCACACGATTTTCACTAGAAGAACTGAATATGATGCAAAGTAATACTCATTTTATGTGGACACACTTCAGCTTTCTGGAGAAATAGCAACTCAGAGGCCAGTTTTAGCTTTACACATAGGGACTTCCAGCAGCTTGAAAATCTGTTGAGATCACCACTCTGATATTTTAGTAGGAGCTCAAATTTTATGAATACTGTTGTAAGAGTTCTTCCCTGAAGATGTTTTGCTAGAATGCATGGCTCACTTGGCTGCATTTTATCTTCATGTTGTATTTTAGCATGTATCAAAAGACGCAAAGTTCTTAACTTGTTTTATTCTCCCTTCCTTACTGTTTAATTAATCCAAACTTTCATCTCACTGTATTGCAGTTATACACAGAAAATAATAGATTTTCTAGAGAAAAGAGATGACCATTGCATTTATTAAGTAAAGTAAAGTGCAACAGGAGAAAGCAAAAAGAGTAAATTTGCTACAGATTAGCTGGTTTGAGGGATTTATTTATTATTAATGTTAATAGAACGTAGCATAGGATAAGAGTTAAAAACTGTTGTGTTAGCACTAAATTTATTTCAGGGCATTTCCATGAGGCAGGCTGATTGGCTACACCTCCTTTTTAATTTCATCTTGCTGGTGGTAACTGAAAAGAGTGATGAACAGCACAGTAACTTTTTCTTGAAATCTATTAGGTATAGTTTGCGTTTTCTCCATGAGTCATAACAAAGTCCATATTGCATAACTCAGTATATAAATACATATATGTATCCATGGTCATTTGTAAACAGACATATACTCTCTTTAATTTTATATGTTTTATAGCAGCTGAAAGAGAATTAGCAGTTTGATGTGTTATCAGGCCGACCACCTTAAAAAAACAGTGATGCCTTCAGGTATTTATCTAGTATCATCGTTGTGATGCCTTTTGGGGGTCTTCCTAGGTTCATAGGTGTTTACTAGGCTAACAACCACAAGGGCCTTTTTAAGCCTAACCTTGCATCCTAAATCTTTGACATGTTCTGATACCCTTGATAACTGTAAGACTGGGCTCGGGAGATGGAACATGTAGAAGCAGGGGCCTGGGAGATGAACCATTTACAGGATGCCTGTGTCCATTAGAGACATAGGTGCCAAAGCCTGCATGAATTTCCTGTTCCCTATCCAAGTGTCCAAGTTGCAGTTGAATTGGGTTAGGGAGGAACTCTGCTTCACATGGATGGGGGAGTCTGTTCCATAGACAGGGTAGTCTCTGGGATACATACCTGTCTGTCAAGCAGGACCTATTTATATCACAGGCAAGGTTTAAGTCTTTAGAATGGGTAATTCTGGTGCTGTTTGTTTTGTGGTTATGCAGGAGGTCCATCATAGTGGGGGTCTGTCAGTGCCCTGTTTGCCAGACATAGATCTTCTCTCAAAAGCCTATAGGAGACAGAATAGAAGGATAGGGCCTTGAAGAGGTCTGCATAGGACATTTTACTTACACCCTGCACTCTTTTAGTGAGAAACCTCTGTGAGTGTTCTAGTTGTTGAATATGCATGGTTAGGTACATACCAAAGGGGACATTGTACTTAATGATAGGTCTGATGAATGCCAAATGCAGTGGAACAATGACTTCCTGGGAATTAGATGCCATACCTTTGTTTATAAGCTGTGCAACATAGAATGATTTCCTCACTACTGTAGACATGTGATGGATTACTGTCTGTGTATGTCCCTAAGTCCCTGACTATTGGGTCAGCTGTAAGAGGTGTGCTATCAGTATGATAGTTACCAGGGGTGGATGACTTCCCAAAGGATACTGTTATGCATTTCTTAGCATTTAGTTTTAGTCCATGGTTCTGACACCAGTTGTTTGTCTGTGTCAGCCCTTCCTGGAGAACATTTTTGTTAATGTGTGATTCAATGACTTCTCCTAATTTGCAATCATCTGCAAATTTAGTTAGCCAGAGACCATTGATATTGGCCTTGACTTCAGAGAAGTAAATGCCAAAAACGAGCCATCCAAGGACCAATCTCTAAAGGACTCCACTTGTGACTGGCTTCTTTGTACAGGTGGACTCCCCAATTCTAACTTCCTGGGTCCTGTCTGTGAGCCATTTGGCTATCCTCTGGGTGACATATGGGTTTGTACCATATGTCACCTGGTGACATATGGGTTTGTACCAAATCCCTTAGTTTGCCAACAAAGCCTGAAAGGGATATTATGCCAAATGCCTTGGGTGGTGTGAACCATTTTACCCTCATCTGTGATTTTAACTAAACCAAACTGGGTTGGGCCCAGTCTTTGGAGGTTTACTTGTAAAACTATTGATCATTTCCATGGTAATTCATTCCATGGCTTTACATATAAGACTAGTGAGACGTATGGGTCTGTAGTTTCCAGGGTCTGTAGATGGCTCACCTTTGTATGGAGGGATGACTATTGCTGTTCTCCATTCATGAGGCACAAAACCTGTTTGGAGGCTACAGTTGAATAGCAATTCCAGAAGGCCTGATGGGTGATGTTTCATGGTATTTAGAAGGCATCCAGGGATATTGTCTGGGCCCATTGATGCAGTTATTTTGTCCTTAGAGAGACTATTGAGGACCTGTTCCCTAGCGATAGCAGGGAGAGTTATATTTCATGGTATTACCTGAGGGAAGGTTGAGGGGGGAGAGAGGGGTAAAGTTGAAGATGAATTTATTGGCCAGTAGGTTTGCTATATCTTCTGGCTCAGTATAGATGGCGCCATTTACAATGAGCTCTGCATATAATTGTGTATTGCCTTTGAGGTTGCGGACATTGCTAAAGAATGCCTTGTGGTTTTCCTTAGCCTGGGAGGCCAAATTTACCTCAAATTTGGCTTTGGTAGACTTTATTTGTCCTCTGAGTTGTTTAGTTTGATGAGGGTGCTTTTATCCTGCTGGGTGCTGCACCTCCTAATTTTTTCCATAATTTTCTTCCTTCTGTTATACAGCCTATAGATTTTGTGATTCCACCAGGGTGGCTTATTTTTTTGAGTTAGTTCTGTACTTCTTCCTGGTGGGTACAGCTGCCTCTATGCAGTTATTAATACGCTTGTACAGGGTTTCTGTGAACAGTTCTGCATAGGCAGCAATGTTGTTAGGGTTTATGGGGACTTGACATTTTGCCAGGTTATCACTTAATAGCAGGAAGTTTGCCTTAGAGTAGTTCCTGAATATTCCAGGTTTTATTTTTACTTCAAATGAGACCAATTTGTGGTCTGATCTTACCAGGGAAGACATTACAGTAGGGGGTGTGCAGCACTCTCCCATATTAATGACCAGATCCAGTATGGTTGCATTCCTGGTTGGTGCACTGACAATCTGTTCCAGGGAGTTTGTGTTTACAAAATCCAGGAATCTCTGTGCCTTTATGTTTGGTGTCGTATAGGATTCCCAAGTTAATAGTGGGGTAATTAAAGTCACCCATGAATATGGTATTGGGCTGGATGGTGAATGTTTCCAATAAGTTTAAATATATGGTATGGTTTCCTGGCTCATGGGGGGGGGGTGCTGTAGCTCTCAAGGAAGTTGTATTGGATTTTGCTTATGGTGATTTGAACATGTAGCAGCTCAAGTGCATTGGCCTGTTTGACCAGCCTTGAGGTATATTTATTTTTGATGTAAATCCACCTTTAGCCCCTGGCTGTGTAGTAGCTGGTCAAAATGCGTGGAAGGCATTATATAACCTTGCACTATTGATGTGCTGTCTGCAGCTTTAAACCAGGCCTCAGTGACCACACAGATGTCAGATTTTTCTAGGGAGAAGAGAGCTTCTAGGGAGTGGAGTTTTTTGTTGAGACTCCTAGCATTGAGGAGTAATACTTTTAGATTTTACATTAATAATTCCTAGAGCAGTGTTATGTATAAGCTAATAAATTATTTTGTTATAAAACTTACATGAAAGCACTACAGTTGCATTGATACATGACAGCTGGAGAGGCAGTAACTGTTGTTCATTACTAATATTACATATCATAATTTTCATATTTCTGTACACATTTCAACAACCAAGCAAAATACACAGAATTGTTTAGCTTTTATGAAGGTCAGAGCAGTATGAACACAAATGCTACTGATAGTTTGTGTAGTGTTAGTGTTTGCTGGTGTATTGTAAAATGTTTACAAAACGTAAAGTATTTACTGTGTTTATTTTGACTTACACAATCCATTTCTAGACTTGCAGTCTCATTAACACTACCAATATAAAGCTCATGCTATGTTGAACAGTTTGCTCTTTATACGTATTTAGTAATACATATAATTGTAGAGATATGAACACTTGTACTGAGAGTTCATAACTTAATTTTGTCAAAAGAATCATCACACATTACAATACAACTTTCCAGACTTCCACTGGAGGCAATGAGTTAATTGGAATATTTACTCGTGGTTATTGCGCACACACACACACAAACACTCAGTGCACTGTATTCTTTTTTCCCTGTTATTTCATGAACAATGTGTATTATAGTGGCACAAGGTAGTGGCTGTGATGCAGGCTGTTAAAAGGTTTTTGATTTGTATTTAGCAGGGCGTTTTTACCCATCAAATTAATCCTGTAGGCCAGGCTAATTCTGTCTGTATTTGTGCAGCAGCATATGGCATTGTTCCCATAGTAGACTGAATACATCAATTGTAAATACCATTTCTTTATCCTCTTAAGGACAGAACAGTATTCCTTTTGATGCCTGCAAAACATAGTGCAGTACCAGCTGACTGATGATGATGCCAGAAGGTGGTGCACATGGAGGTATTTGTCTGCAGTAACAAGTAGCTGTTTGTAATAATGACATTAACTTAATGAAGCTTGCTGGAGAAAAATGAAAAGCCTTTTGGATTAAATAAAGAAACAAATTCTGTATTGCAGTACCCACTTGGATCAGATGTTATAAACAGTGTGTGCTAATTCCAAAGTAAACTTTATTAGCAAGTAGGTTTTGGTCGATTGTCTACACAACTTGATGTTAAATCAGTGGTGGAGCCGTGAATTTTGGAACTACCCACCAACTTACAGATGGGGTTAGCTAGAAAAATCTTTGATTTTTACACCAAAGTCGTATGTTAACTCCAAATCATTTGTATAAAATGTAAAATGTGGCAGTTATTTAAGCTTACTACATTACCTTAGAAGCATTTAACTGCATTCCTAGTAATGTAACAAGCATATGTCATTCTGATCACATTTATAATTTTCCTGGTTCACATTCACCCTTTTAATGTCATTGTAATGTCTGAGGATGGTGCCCTTGTCCTGAACAAACTCTCCTTTAAAAAAAATCTATAAACCATGACTTATTGAATGTATGTCTACCTCTGTTGAATGCTGACACTATTTAACTCTTGTTATGAATTATTACTGGATTCACTTCATCAGGTTGTGCATTTTATACTTTCAAGCTTTCTGTTAAAACCATATACCAGCTGTCATTAATTCATACCATTAGATTTGTTTAATGTTAGATATTATTTTCAGCTGTTTTTCTATTCTACTTATACATGATCGTTTTTGTCTTAAAACAAAGTGTAGCTGTGGCATATGCCCTTTCAAGAGTATCTATAACATACTGTTTCTGGGTAAGCCGTGCTCACTGCTGTTAAGTGTTACATAATAAGCCTGTCAGGCTGAAAGCTTTGAACATGTCTCAGTATTAAAAATGAATATTATGATATCTTTGTGAATCCAAATAATTATCTAAGCCAACATTTTTGAGACCTTGGTTTACTTTTTTCTCCTTAATTTTTTTTTCAGTAAACATGAGTAAGGAAGGAGAGAATACAAAGCTATCACTGAGCCATGAGTAAATAGTAAACTAGGGCAAATGTATTAGACAAATAATCTCTCACAATAAAGAAAGAGTTAACTAAAGATTCAGCACACAAATACAGTGATACTCAGGTCAAAGGTGTATAGGACTGACACAGACAAAATTCACAGCACTTTGCCACCTCCCTATTCACTTTCTACTCGCCCCAACTGTGAACCATCATAAACAAGGACATAGGCAATCTCCAAGCACTTGTTCGGATTCAAGGGCAGATCTTGCGTGCTGTACCTAGTTGACTTCTTTGAGACTGTCACCAAGGCCCTGGATGAGGGAAAATCAGTACATACAGCTTACCTTGTCTTGGCCAAAGACTTTGACACAGTCCTCCACGCGGGCATCATTGAAAAGCTAACACAACTTGGCGTAAATCACTATCTCGAGTGGTTGGCCAACTGGCTCACTGATAGGACCCAAAAGGTCAAAATAGGCATCTTCACCTCCGACAGCAGACCTATCACTAGTGGTGTTCCCCAGGGATCTCTCCTGGGACCCTTACTGTTTGGCATCTACTTCTCAGAGATCTAGGCAGAGACATAAGGTCTGTGGCTGACCAAGTTTGTGAACAACTATAAGTTGGGTGCTGTCATTGACTCTCCAGATGTTAACATACTGCAAGAGGGTCTCACAGCAACAAATGACTGGTGCCAAACTCATGGCCTTAAGTTAAACGCCAAAAAATATATATTATCATACTATTCGGCAAAAACACGGCCTCTACTGATTACCACATCAACTGCAACCCCCTAAGTACACAACCAGTGGTGAGAGACCTGAGTACACAGGTTGACAGCAATCTTACATTCGACCGTCATGTAGCAACAGTGGTCAGAAAAGCCTTTTACGTGACTCATCTCATAAGTAAAGGGATTGCATCCAGAAAAAAGGAGGGTATTACCACTCTGCTCCTCCCTCATTAGTCCAATAATTGAGTGTAATGCCCTGTTTGGTATGTAGCTCTCCAAACATCTGCACCAACTGAAAAGGCCACAGAAATGCCTACCTCCAACACCTGTCCTGTGCGGACAGGCTCACATCACTATCACTCTACTCTGTATCATACAGTTTTGCTCATTAGGTGAACTGTGTCGTGCCTACAAGGCAATATTGGACCCTGCCCTACTAGAGATGCTCCATATCCGTAAGTCTAACTCCTCACACATTACCCGCTTGAAAGACCTAAATCTAATATGCGACATCAACAAAACCTGTGGAGCGACAGGTTTGTCTCCCAGAGGCTGCCCTGTCTCTGGATTAGACTTCCCATACACATCAAACAGAGTACCTTGCTGACCCTCTTCAAGTGCAATCTTGATGAGTGGATGGGAAACCACAAATTTGTCCCAGGGGTTCCACCTGTGTCCCTCATTGACAGGGGTGACAGGTGCTGACCGGGTTTTTTTTTTTTTTTTTTTTTGGGGGGGGGGCAGGGCCATTAGCCTAGTAACCTCCTATGATCCTGTGTTATGGAGAAGATTACTGTAAATGCCTTGCAGCAAGGGATACAAATTTTTGTGTCAAAAGTCTTCAAACCTGAGAATGGTAGATTGTTTCTCTGATTTCAGTAATAGAACTAGCATGATAAGGCTGTTATGTTGACTGCATCTACAGTGTAATTTTTAGTCCCAGAAGAGAATGTCCACAAGAGAAAGGACTTTGTTGTGAAAGCGATGTTCATGTCTAATTAAAATGCTGACACCGAATGAATCATTTTCCAAATTAACTGGATTTTGTTCCATGGCCACAGCACATGTTCAAAGTCTTGCACCTAAGAAAGCATATTTACTCTGATATGTATTTTACTAACTTCATTACACATAAAGTATATATTGTACTGTATTTTAAATGCCATGTAAACATTGATACATTTGGGTATTAGTCTTATTCTTAAGCAGTGTACACAATATGCTTGTCAACAGGCAGTAATCTTTCTTGACCGCTCCTTAGTCCTCTTTGAAAATCTGTGATACTTGATCTTAATTATTTAACAGTATTTGTCAAGAGATGCAAGTCTTAGGTTTGTTGAACAGTTGAGTAAGGTGTAATTTGTTTTTCCTTTGAGAGCATCTTATGTTTAATTTGAGATCCTGCCCTACTGGTTTAACCAGAATCTCTGAACAAGGTCAGACCCTATTTTTCCACTCCGTCCTTTGCATTTTTGCCTGTATTAATTTGTAGGACCGGTATAGGTGTAGACATTTTTCTGTTTTCTCCTAATTCCTGCAGCTGCTAAAGATCAGTTTTTATTTCATTCCGAAAGAGGTATTTATGTCAAAACATAAACAGTTCCACTGGCGCAGATGCAACTGGAGATTGATTTCTGACTTGGGCATTGGAAGGCCAGCCATGCAAAGGAGAAATAAGCATCCGATGTCTTGTCCACCTTCCCTGGAGTATGGGGAAGGATTTGCGGTGAGTCATGTTTCAGTGGTGACTCCAATCCATGGCTGAGAATCACCTCCTGACCACAGTGCTAGAGCAGCACGTGAGAAGAAGCCTGAAAGGGTGATACAGGAGGGAAACTACATGTCTTATTCTCTGCATGGATCTGTTACTTAAAACTAGCACACTACTGGGAAAGTAGAGTAAGACAGAAAAAAGCATTCTGTGGTCAAAATGTGATGATGAAAAAAATTACAGTGTAATAGCTATGGTCTTGGACTGTAGTCATATATAAATATTGTATATGTTTTCCTATGTGTTTAGCAAAAGTATTGGAGACAAGATCTCTCTGATGCTTCTTGTAACACTTCATCACTATTGTGCAGTGTTTCCTCCCTCCCTCCATCCCTCTCTTGGCATTTTTCCTGACAAATGATCTTTTAAAATCATTTTTCGTCCAACACTAGTAACAGCTTAGTTGGGTTTCTGGGCTAATTTAGTTGATGTTGCATGTTCCTTTAACAGAGAAGCAAATTCTGCATCTTTGTACTTTAAGGATTTCTACTTCAGGATTTTAACTTACTACCTCCAGCTCATCTGACACAAAAACGTTTATCGCTTCTTTTAGCCTTCCAGTACTATATATTGCCTCAGTAGGACCAGTATGTTTTCTTCTTCGTATTATGAGATACTGCAAGGTATGGCCCCAGTGTCTGTTTCTGATACTGTTGTCCACCGAGATATTGCCTTAGTAGTTTATGGTAGATTCATAATGGTGGCATCTTGAGCTTTAACTATCGTCGGACTCATCAGGAATGCTGATGAGTCTGCATGCAGACGGGAGGTTGAGCAGCTGGTCCTTTGGTGTAGTTAGAATAATCTGGAGCTGAACACTCTTAAAACTGTGGAGATGAAAGTGGACTTTAGGGGTGGTACTAAAATATTATCCCCCCCTCTTTATATTTAATACTGCTGTGTCAGTTGTGGAATCCTTCAAGTTTCTGGGATCTATAATCTCCCGGGACTTTAAGTGGGAGACCAATGTAGAGTCCATCATAAAAAAAAGTACAACAGCGGATGTACTCTCTGTGACAGATGAGGAAGTTCAACCTCCCACAGGAGCTGTTGATTCAGTTCTATACAGCAGTTATTGAGCCTGTTCTCAGCTCATCCATAACAGTATGTGTTGGATCTCTGTCTAATCATGACAAAAATAAGTTACATCGAATGGTCAGTTATGCTGAAAATATCATTGGAGCTAGTTTGCCCTCCTTACAGGACCTGTACTATTCAGAGACATGAAAAGAGCAGGGAAAATCATCATCAACCCTTCACATGCAGGCTACCATCTTTTTGAACTATTACCATCGGCCAAGCATTATAGATTAATGCGCACCAAAACAAGCAGTCATCACACTTGGTTTATTCGCCTGCAAGGTAGCCCTCATTCGGCCCGAATACCAGAATCTTGAGATTTCTGCGTTGGATGCTGTCGCCTCTTCCATGACGTCAGGGGTATAAAACATGCAGCTAACACCATTGCATCAATCTGTCTTGCCGAGAAGGAACCCGAAGCAGAAGCAGTTTGCAAGTGCTGGTCAGCCGCTACCTGAAATTTTCGTTTTTCGAGTTTCAGACTTGAAGTTTTCTAAAGCTAAGTACCCTGTTTGGGATTCTTTTTTCTTGCTCTAACCGATGTCAGAAAAAATGAGCAGTTGTCTTGCCTGTGGAAAGCAAATACCTCACAGAGATATTCATTCTTACTGCATCACCTGTTTAGGCCCAGACCACAACGTCCCTAGCTGTTGGTTTTGTGCCATGTTTAATGGCTGAACCATTCGTCGTCGGGCAATTTTTGTAGCTAAATTCTTTCGATCTCTTTCTCCATATTCCGAAATGGCTTCGGTAAGCCATCCGACTACTGATCTTCCGAAAGCGCAAAGACAGAGACAGACTGCATAGGTCAAAAACTGCCAACGACACTTCTGTTAAGCTTGTTGCAAGTCCGTTGGTACTCAGTGAGGTGCCTTTGCAGCCCCTGATGCCCGCTTCTACAGATTCGCAGGCCTCTGCTGAGACCCATTTGGAGTCCGGTATGCCACAAGATGCTTCTTCGACTATGGAACCTGTGGATGTCTCTATATTGGATGGGTCCGGAGCCGCTGTGCAGGCACTGGCTTTTGAGGGTGTATTCCGACCTACCAATATTCATATTAAACCAACAACTTCATTTCCTACTAAAACTACCGAGTTTCTCAGGCCTACAGTTCGCACTACGCCTAGAAAACCGACGTCCAAAGCACATGTTCATCCTCCCATGCCACAAAAACAAATGCTTAGAATGGCTGAAGACATTATTACTCTAATTAGGGGAATCCAGCCTTCCCCTGCTAAAAGACAAAGAATTGAATTTCCTTCTGATTCTACAGACCAGGAGTCCGATGACTCTAACCCTTCTGATTACCAGGACATACCCTTATCTACCTATGAGGATTCAGATGCAGAGGAATCCATTCCCTCTGCCTCCCCTCCAGAGGATTTCTCTTTTGGTGAAACCTTGCATACCTTAAGAGAGCATTTCCACTGAGAATGCCAGGGCTATCCTCAGTCCAAAAAGAGACTCTGGGAATTTATTTGCCTCCACAGCCCTCTAGCTATACCCTGTGTCCTGGATATTGTAGACAATGTCTTCTTGAAGTCCAGTCTTATTTATTTATTTATTTTGCATTTGTTAACTGAGTTAGTCCAGCTGGATAAGAATTTATCCTTTTTCAGTGGAGACCCAAGGGGAAAAGCCCCAAACAGACATACAAATAGAGACAAATTAACAATATTAAAGAGCAAAACAATCTTATGGATACCAATGGATAAGAAGAACATAATGTACTCAATGCAATAGTACATAGCTATATATACAAAAAGTGTAGTAATAGGTTGTAACAGGAGAAACAATAATAAATCCAGCAGGTAAGCAGGAAGAAAGTTAAGGTTGTAGGTAACATAATGAAAAGAAACAGGTTATAATTAGATTAGTGGCTAGAGGAAGAAATGTGCAAGTGCAGGGGCTTCAGAACTGAGGGAAAATAGAGTGAGAGTAAAAAGTAGAGAGGGGTGACTGCACAGGGAACCATAGGTCAGAAGAGGGAATGGTGCAAAAGAAGATAGTAGTAGAGGAGGGATGTAGTGAACTAGAGGGAGAGTACAGAAAGAAGAGCAGTTGGATAAAGTAAGTTATAGAAAGAG
This sequence comes from Protopterus annectens, assembly GCF_019279795.1. Lineage (NCBI taxonomy): Eukaryota > Metazoa > Chordata > Ceratodontiformes > Protopteridae > Protopterus > Protopterus annectens. The sequence goes on along the minus strand of NC_056746.1, from coordinate 447,743,442 downwards.
GAAAAAGGTCTTATAGATCAGACATAGTGGTGAAGTGGGTATGTGGAGAGGGAGGGGTTAAGTTGGATGATAACAAGTACATAAAGGGTTGTTATGGAGGTACACTATCAGGTCATGTTTGAAGTTAGGAAGGGAGGTATGACTTCTAATATGGAGTGGAAAACTGTTCCAGTAAGGGAGATGGAGTGTTTATAGAGTATTTTACCTATGTTCTTGTTGGGTTTATAGACTTGTAAGAGTTTATCAGATCTGTGCAGGGATCAGGGAGGGGTGTACCAGGAGTTCAGGTTGGACAGAGTTGGACAGTCAGAGTTTGAATTAAGAATTCTGAAAGCTTGGATCAGCTGACATTTGGTCTGAAGGTGTGGGAATTCGAGCCAATGTAATTTTATGAGAGCGGAGCAGTGATGGGATTTATAGGGGCTGCTGGTGACAAATCTAGCAATTTTATTATAGGTTTGGTCTAGTTTTGCCAGCAGGTTATTTTGTAGATTGGAAAATAGAGGGGAGTCATAGAGGAGGGCGGGGAGGAGATAGGATTGGGCTAGCAGTAGTTCTGAGTTGGAGGTCAGGAATTTGCTGTTTCTATATAGCATGCCCAGTTTTTGGTGCGTTTTCTTTATAGAATGAAGTATGTGGAGGTCTAGTTTGAGCTGGTCGTCTATGATGACACCTAGGAGATTAGTGTGCATGTCTGGTGTTATGGTGATGCCATTTAGAGAGGATATGAGAAAGGTGGATTTGTGGTGGGCTAGAGTTTTAGGTAGGAATAGTAAGAGCTTAGTTTTAGAGGGGTTCAGGATAACTTGATTATTGGAGAGCCACTTCTCAATAGAGTGAAATGAAGATTGGGTGTTATGGTGGAGTTTATTGATAGTCAGAAATGGAGATCAGAGTTGAATCATCTGCATACTGTATGATCGAGGAGAGGTTGCTGGAAGTGTGTAGGTCATTGGTGGAGAGGTTGAAAAGGAGGGGACCAAGAATTGAACCTCAGGAACACCGGTCTGAACTAGCAGAAAGGGTAAGAAGGAATTTTGCCATTTAACTGCTTGTAGGCGACTGGACAGGTAACTTAAGAACCAATTTAGGGTGGGGATGGAAATGTTCAGCTGAGAAAGTTTATGAAGTAGAAGGTTGTGAGAGACAGTATCAAAAGCCTTTGGGAGATCTAAGAAGAGGCAGGACACAAGTTTATTATTGTCTCTGGCCTCAGGTATAGTATGAGAGAAGGATAAGAGTGCAGTCTTACTCCTGACACCTTGCCACCAGCTCCTAGAAAACCTGACAGGTACTACAGAGTACCTGATTCTTATAAATTTCTCTCTAAGATTCCTACTGTGGACCCAGATACCATTTCCCAGGGACCTAAAGGCATTAAGGCTACTACCCCTTCAGACAGGGATTCTAGAGCTTTAGACAGATGGGGTAAGAAGGTATATACCTCAGCAACTCTTGCCATCAGGGCTTTGAATTCCCAGTTTCACATCTTGAAGTACCAGCAACATATTATGGAACTAATTAAACCAAAAATGGTGTTGCTTCCAGATTGTGCAGAAAATAAATATTTACAAAAGTTGATGCATTCTGCAAACCAAGTTAGTAAACATACTTTGCAATGTGGGTTTGATGCCTTAGAAGCATCTTGCAGGGCTGCTGTCACTGGGTCTGTACTGAGAAGGCATACTTGGCTAAAAGAACAAGTCTTTCCTGACCATGTCAAAGCAAAATTACTAGATGCTCCATTAAATCAATAGCATTTGTTTGGCACAAAAGCAGAAGAAGTTCTTAAAAAGATGGAAGAAAAAGCAAAATCTATGCAAACAGTTATTGATTTCTTACAGGTGTAGCCACCTAGATTCAGTAGGCATTGGCCTTCAAAAAACTGGTCCTTTCCAGTCCCTCTCAGGCCAAACCCAGGGGAAGCAGACCACCAAGACTACAGTCTCAGGGTATGCAGAGATCTAAACAATGTAGTCTTTCCACCTCAAAACCAGGGAGTGGTGGTAAGCCACCCCCTTATGGAAAAGTTCACAATGACTTTCCAATTATCCTTCCCAGCCATGCCCAAGTACTTGCACCCCTAGGAGGAAAACTCGCCCTTCATGCAAAAAACTGGATGTCCATTACTCAGAACCAATGGGTTCTAAACATTGTATCCCAGGGATACAGATTCTACTTCCACTCACTGCCAACACCAAGCGAGTTGCCAGACCTTCCTCTAAACCAGTGGGCAGAGGCTCAAAAGCAAGTACTTTCCCTTCTCCATATCAGTGCTATTCAACCTGTTCCATTAGAACAAAGGGGACAGGGTTTCGACTCCAAGCTGTTCCTGGTGCCCAGAAAAGGGAGCTCTTGGCACCCTATCCTGGAGCTATCAATTCTCAACACCTTTCTGGTGGTCCCAAAATTCAAAATGCTTACACTGCAACAGCTTCTTCCTATGCTAGCCAAAAATGCCTGGTTAGTCACTCTAGACTTAAAAGAAGGTTATCTGCACATCCCCATAATGGAGTCTTGCAGGAAATATCTACATTTCAGGGCAGGCTCTATGCACTATCAGTTCTCTGCACTTCCCTTTGGCTTATTTACTGCACCCAGAGTATTCACAAAATGCTTGGCTCTAGCCATTGCATACTGCAGGCAGAGAAATATTCAAATCTACCCATACTTGGGCGATTGCTTGATTCAGGCGGACAGAATTGCTACTTCAGCAACTGGCATTTGTAAAAATATTTCTAACTTCACTGGGATACACCATCAATGAAAATAAATCACAACCGGTGCCCAGCCAACAAATTGTATTCCTGGGAGCAAGCTTGAACACAACTTTCTAGATGGCATTTCTCACTCCAGAAAAGCAGGTTCATCTGACAAACTATTTCAAACTAATGGCCAACAAAACCCAGCTATCTGCAAGGAAAATACTGCAAGCCCTAGAGTTCATGGCCTCATGCATTCTGCTAATTCCATATGCAAGGCTACGTATGAGGAAACTTCAGTGGTACTTAAAAAGTCTCTGGTGTCAACATTCTCAGGACCTGGAAACAGTGATTCCTATCATACCTTGTCTAAGGGCAGAGTTCCTTTGGTGGGCAGAAGCATGCAACCACAACAAGGGACTTCCTTTCACTCAACCCCTTGCCGCCCAAACCCTGCCAACAGACACATCCGACTATGCATGGGGGGGCTCACATGGCAGGCAAATGCATTCAAGGCAAATGGAGCCCAGAACAAATTCCCCTGCATATCAATCAAAAAGAGATGCTAGCTGTACAGAATGCTCTGACAGTCTTCAAATACCTTATCCTTGCAGGACAGCTCCTGATAAAGACAGACAACACCACAGTTATGTGGTACATAAACAAGCAGGGTGGGACTCATTTTTACCCACTGTGCAGGTTAGCCATAGCTCTGTGGAAGACAGCCTTAAGCATCCAAGTGCACCTACAAGCTCAGTTCCTGCCAGGCAAGCAAAATTCACTAGCAGACTACTTAAGCAGAACTCTACTGGACCCTCACAAGCAGAAACAGGAACCCAACTCATTCAGACTTCTAACCCAGAGGTGGGGAACTCCAGAGGTGGACCTTTTTGCCTCCCCCCAAAACCACCATTTGAACAAATTTTGCACCAGGAACCCTCACAGCAAAGCCTTGAACGTGAACACCCTATCCTTTACATGGGAAAACCTCTCAGTTTATGCCTTTCCTCCTCTGCCCCTCTTCCCAAAAATACTAATCAAGATCAAACAGGACAGACCAAGGGCAATCCTTATTGCACCAGACTGGCCATGCCAGCACTGGTACCCACTCCTATGCAGTCTGACAGCAGTGCACCTTGGCACCTACATCAGACACCTTCCCCTGGTGTCTCAGCAGGAGGGACAGATTTTGCATCCACAGCTGCAAACCCTAAACCTCGCAGCCTGGCTTATCCCATGAATACGCCACCAGCATCCCTTCAGCAAAAAGGTGCTGGATGTCATCCTTGAGGCCAGAAGGCCTAGTACTAGGAAATCTTATGCTGAAAAGTGGAAAATATATTGTTCTTGGAGTCAGTCTCAAGGAAAGGACACAGCTGTGCCCAACTTACCTCAAATCCTCTAGCAGTGCTGCTCCACAGTGGCCTATCCTTCTCATCTATTGAGATTCATGCCTCTGCCATCTCAGCTCATTATAATACTGAGTCTCCTCTCTTTTCTCACCCTCTCATCAAGCATTTCCTGAGAGGAGCTAACAATTTAAGGTCCCCCCCTAGGAGAGCTCCCACCCCAGCCTGGGACCTTAACTTTGTACTGGAAAAGCTTACACGTCCCCCTTTTAAAATTCCTCTCTTGGAAAACACCCTTACTTCTAGCTATTAATTCAGGAACAAGAGTGTCTGAGTTACAGGCACTAATGGCGGTGCAGCCCTTCAATGTTAAGTTGTCATTCCCGCCTTCATTCTTGCTGGATGGGTTTGGAGCCGACCCTTGGCTCCGACTCGGCCTATACTATAGCTCGAGAGATATTTTTACCGGCTCGAGGCAGCCCTGTATCCCACAATACCATGCACTAACTCCCCAGATCTCATTTGCCGCTTCGCTGCGAGGTTGCCTTTTTTTTACCGGCTCAGGTCAGTAAAAGGAATTTTCAATAAAGTTTCTATTTTTGAGGTAGTTTCTTAGATTAGTTTCCTTCATTAGTTCCCTATCGATATTATTACTTATTAGTGTTTGTTTCATAAGCCCTCCCCTCCCCTTTCTAATCGGGCCTACGGGCTTTAGTTTTTCTGTTTACTCACCCCCTTAGTGTGTGTGTGTTGTTGTTCTAGTCAGCCCCCTCAACTCCCCCTTGTGTGTAAGTGAGTGAGTGTGTGTGCTGACTGTGTTACTATCTTTAGGGCAATGTCCAAAGACGCTAAGGTCTCGGGATTCAAGAAGTGTGACTCGTGCTGTCAGAAAATGTCTCTGACAGACGGTCACACTTCTTGCGTCTACTGCTTGGGGCCTTTGCACCTGCAGGACTCTTATTCCATCTGTCACGGATTTAGTTCAAAAGTCCTGCAGGAGCGTCGTAATAAACTTATTTTGAGGGGCTTATTGAAGCCCGATGATTCCCCATCCAAGTCTGGTTCGGGGAAGTCATCTAAGCCCGCCAAACCCTCAGCTCCAGTTTCTGAGTCGAGGGCTGGCGAAACTCAGGTTGCTCCGACATCGGCTCCAGTCGGAGCCGATGCGAGCAAGATCGTTTCCGCTCCAAAACCCATATCGGAGCCGACTTTAGCGCGCAAGCGCTCTAGATCTCCTTTACTAGAGTCCGTCCGATCGGCTCCAAGATCACCCCTCCTATCGGAGCAGAGTCATAGGACTCATTCCTCCAGGTCATCTAGGCTTTCCGACCACAATATTGAGAGGGTAGTCAGTAGACTCATAAAATCTCAGGCACTGGCCCAAATGCTCCAAAGCCCGTCTCAACAGACTGTGGCTCCCTCGGTGCCGCCTTCGATTCCTCCTCCGACTCTCCAGTCGAGTTCGGAGCCGGAGTTTGTCGGAGCCGATACTTCCACCTTCGGCTCCGGTGTCGTTGGCTCCGACTTCTTCATTGGTACCGTCCATGGAGAGGTCCGGGCGCCGAGACTCCATTGTCGGCTCCGAGGGGGCGAGTGGCATCGGACCCTTGTCTGACCCCGCTCTCCCTCTCGGAGCGTAGGCTCTGGTTAGTTCGGCCCCAACATCATTCTCGGAGCCTTCTCTGTCGGTGTCTTTGGAGCCGGGACTGTCTTCGGTGCCTGATAGGGGGGCTTTCGAGGTGATGAGGAGCGTGCTGGATCCAGTGTCCACTCCAAGGTTGGGTTCTTCAGCTCCTCCCTCTACAGTGCCTGTTACGGTCTCTGGCCATCCTCTTGCAACTGATAGCAGAGATCCAAAGCGTAGGGTACCTACTTTGGGTGTCTCTTCCTCCTCCGAGGCCTCCCCTGAAGCTTCAGGGGAACCCCCTAGGAAAAAACAGTGCAAGAGGAAGCACTCCCCCGAGTCTCTCACTTCGGACACCGACTTGGATGAGTTGGAGGGTTCCCCAAGATCCCCCTCTGACTATGTCTCCTTTTCAGACATCCTAGAGATCCTGAAACAGAGGGGGAGTTGGTCCACCCTTAAACCCTTTGAAGATGAGTCGGTTTACCTTGACGCTTTTGGGTCTCGCCCTTCCACCTCCTGGGTGTCTCCTCCTTTTGACCCACTGATGAAAGTAGTGGCCAGAAAGGCGTGGGCAGCTCCTGACTCAATGGAACCTACCCCTAGGAGGCCTTCTAAATTTATTTCTGCTCTGGAGGACAAACCATTTCTGACCAAACGTGTCTCGGTAGATGCTATGGTGGTAGCAGCCACCACTAAGAAGGAATTAGCTGATCCTTCGGTACCTGTTCATCCTCCTAACAAAGAGTCCAGGACCACGGACAGGTATGGTAAGTGGACATTTGCTTCAGCGACCTTTGCCATGCGGTCGCTGAACTTTTTATGTCATTTCACCCGCCTTTAGAGAGATTTGCTCAAAGAACTGGGTGAAACCATACAGGATCCTTCTGCTGTGGGGTATCAGGACAAGATTAACTCCCAGCTGGCTACCCTGAATTCCATTGCCAACTCCTCCATGCGACTTACCTCCTCTGCAGCCGATGGAGCGAGTAGGACCGCAGGCACAGGTGTTGCGTTGCGACGTCACACCTGGATGCGACTCTGTAATTTTGCTGATCCCTTCAAGGCGTCCTTCACCAACACCCCCTTTGATGGTTCAGAATTGTTTGGACCTCAGGTGAAGAATACCCTCACCAGGTGCGAGCAAGATGGTAAGACTCTCTCTGCCGTGGGAGTCCATTTTTCCACACCATCTAGACCTTACCCTAAAGGCCAGAAGGGTGGAAAGATGTGGTTCCACAAACCACAGGGAGTCGCGCCTGCCGCACGTGGCGAGCATCCCCCCAGAGGCAGAGGGGGGAACAATATTAGACGCCACCCCAGGGGCAGAGGGGGTCCACAGAACCAGGGTTCCAGGGAATCCTTCCCTGACCCACCCTTTCAGCATCCCTGAGAAGCTGCCTGACTGTCCACCTTCGGAGGCAGTCGGGGGAAGATTATCTCTGTACCCGGAAGCCTGGCAATCCCTCTCTCAAGACAAATGGGTGCAGTTGATTATATCCGAGGGTTACAAAATCCCCTTCATTTCCCCTCTGATCCAATCGCCAAGACCCCTCCCAGACGTACCACCCACACAAAGGGGTCAGGCACAGCTAGAAATAAAAAAGCTGTTAGAAAAAAAAGAGTCATCCAGGCAGTCCCAGCAGACCAGCTAGGATCCGGAATCTACTCCAGGTTCTTTTTGGTACCAAAAAAAGACAGGAGACTGGAGACCCATTTTGGACCTCAGCAAACTGAACAAGTCTGTGCAGAAGACAAAATTTCGGATGGTAACACTGCAGTCCATTCTACCCTTTTTGGGCAGAGACAACTGGATGTGCTTGTTAGACCTACAGGACGCGTACTATCATATAAAGATACAGAGGCGCTCCAGGAGGTTTCTCCGCTTCCGGCTGGGAGCCAGTCCTTACCAATTCAGAGCCCTGCCATTTGGTCTCACCACAGCCCCCCGGGTGTTCACCAAATGCTTGGCAGTGGTCACGGCTCACCTGAGACAAAAAGGATTCCAGGTGTTTCCATATTTAGATGACTGGCTCATTACCGCTACCACCAAGAAGCATCTTATAATAGCCAGGGATTACACCATTCACATTTGCAACAAACTAGGTATTTCCACAAACTTTGCAAAATCCTCCTTGTCGCCTTGTCAATCTATAGACTTCATAGGCACCATACTAAACACCAGAGAAATGTCTGCAACATTGCCACCTCAGAGAGTGACAGACATACGGCGGAATGTTCAGTTTCTGTTGCAGTCCAACAGAATTCAAGTCAAGTTAGTACTGAAAACGTTAGGCCTCATGGCAGCAGCGATCCTTCTCCTCCCCTTAGCCCGCTTCCACATGAGAATTCTCCAGTGGATGCTTTTTTCTCAGTGGTCCTTTCAACAGCTCCCAATGACTCACAACATCTTGATAACCCCATCTTGCAAGAGACACCTCTCCTGGTGGATGGTCTCCCCTCAACTTTTTCAGGGCAGACCCTTTGTTCTTCCCCCTCCAGTTGCCACAGTGACAACGGATGCCTCCCTGATCGGGTGGGGGGGGGGGCACTATCAGGGCAGGACTGTCCAGGGCACATGGCAACAATTATAATGCCACCTGCACATAAATGTCCTGGAGATGAGAGCAGTGCTTTTATCATTGCAAGCCCTTCAGGATTCTCTTCCCACCGGGACTATAGCAGTTCAAACAGACAATATGTCTGTAGTGTGGTACATAAACAAGCAGGGCGGAACAAAGTCCTTCCCCTATGTCGAGAAGCACTCAGACTTTGGCAATGGGCTATCTCCTCTCAACGGTTTCTGATAGCAATGCACATCCCCGGGAGGTCCAACGTCATAGCGGACAGACTGAGCAGAACAATTCTCATGCCTCACGAGTGGACTCTAAATCAAGCGGTAGCAGAGAGAATTTTTCAGAAGTGAGGCCAGCCTTGCTGCGACCTTTTCGCTACCCTTCAAAACAGCAAGTGCCTCGACTTCTTCACTCTGTTCCCTCTACCAGGCCATCCCCCCAGAGACGCTCTCATCCACGATTGGCCTCGGGGTCTTCTATACGCATTTCCCCCCTTTCCGTTGATTCCGCAATTAATTCAGAAAGCAACCGCATTGAGATCCAAAATGATCCTCATTGCTCCGTATTGGCCTCGACAAGTATGGTTTCTGTTCCTGCACCGTTATCTACTGGAACAGCCCTGGCATCTGGAACCCCTTCCAGACCTTTTGACCCATCTAACGGGCAAGCTGCACCAGACTCTTCGTTCCCTCAACCTCACAGCTTGGTTGTTCCACTTCCAGCCATAGCCAGGCTTCCTTCCCTATATTTCTCTTCCTGTCCGTGATATCATTCTTGCTTCCCATAAGTCCAATACTAGGAAGACTTATGCGAGCAAATGGAAGCGTTTTTTGTTCTGGGCAGAAGCTAGGTCCTTGGATCCTTTTAATGCACCAATTCATAAAGTTCTAGATTTTCTGGCGGAGCTTTTTCATTCAGGATCGTCGTCGGCCACTATCAGAGTACAACTAGCGGCCATTGCAAATTTTGATGTGGGGCTCTCGGAAGAAAATATTATGTCCCACAAACTCTGTAAAGCTTTCCTCAAGGGCATCTTCTTGCTCAGAACTCCCATTAAGGATCCTCCTCCACAATGGGATTTAAATTTAGTATTAACGTCATTGATTCTCCCTCCCTTTGAACCTGCAGCTTCTGGCTCCTTCAAACTTCTCTCTTGGAAAACTCTGTTTTTGGTTGGCTATAACATCTGCCAGAAGGGTATCGGAACTCCAGGCCTTGTCCGTCCATCCCCCTTATTTGGTTTTTCATAAAGACAGGGCAACTCTCAGAACGAATCCTTGCTTTCTACCGAAAGTTTCTTCTGAATCAAATCTGAACCACACTATTGACTTGCCTGTTTTCTTCCCAGATTATTCAAACAGGGCTGAACAGAAATTACATTCCTTGGATGTTCATCGCCAGCTGCGGTATTATTTAGACAGGACAAAACAATTCAGAAAGTCAGAAAAGCTCTTTCTCTCGTATGCTGAAGGAAAGAAAGGACTTCCAGTATCAAAGGTAACTCTTTCCAGATGGTTGACATCCATCATTACCTTTGTCTACGAGTTGAGACACAAACAACTCCCGTCTAGGCCTAAGGCTCATTCAACCAGGGCACTATCAGCATCAACAGCCTTTCAAGCAAGGTTACCATTAGATGCCATATGTGCAGCAGCTACATGGGCTTCTCAACATACCTTTATTACCCATTACAAGCTCGATATAGCCTCCAGAAATAGAGCTGACTTTGGTTCCACCGTACTCAGGAGTCTGTTCTGTTGAGCCACCCAGGTCCAAAGTGCAAGGGACGCGGTCCCATCCAGCAAGAATGAAGGCGAGAATGACAACTTAACATTAAGAAGTTATGTACCTACCATAACGTTCCATGTTAGTTGTCTTCTTCTCGCCTTCTTTCTTGCGTCCCTTCCTCCTGCCCCCTTGCCTGGACAGACTTGAAGGTCTCTGAGTCCTTCTCTTTCATGTTATATAGTCCTTCACGGTTACCCCGTATCATTAGGGTTACCAGCAGGGAGACCGTTTTTGGTTATAATTATAATAATAATTTTATACTATGTGTTAGCTGCCAATGAGATCTGGGGAGTTAGCGCATGGTATTGTGGGATATAGGGCTGCCTCGAGCCGGTAAAAATAGCTCTCGAGCTATAGTATAGGCCGAGTCGAGGGCAGTCGACTCGAACCCATCCAGCAAGAAAGAAGGCGAGAAGAAGACAACTAACATTGAACGTTATGGTAGGTACATAACTTCTTCTTATTTTCCATGCTGACAGGGTTTCCCTCAGGACTTTAATCCTTCCTTTATGCTCAAGGTGGTATCCTGTGTGGCCTTAAACCAATCCATCCATTTGCCAACCTTTTTCCCAAATCCTCAAAATAGAGGGGAAAGGATCCGGCACTCCTTGGATGTGCACAGACAGCTCAGGTTCTACCTTGACAGGACTAAGCCTTTCAGAAAATCTGACCAGCTACTAGTCGCTACAGGGGCAGAGGGCAAGGCCATTTCAAAGCAAACCATTTCCAAATGAATAGCACACTGCATCCTTTTCTGCTACAAGCACCATGGAAAACCTACCCCTCTGGGGGATCAGAACTCATTCCACTCGAGCTGCTTCAACCTCTACAGCATTTCTAAGGGGGGTCCCCACCAAGGGACATCCTGGAAGCTGCAACCTGGAGTTCTGTACACTCCTTCACCAAGCATTACCAGTTACCTATTTTTTCTAAATCCAGATCTGGATTTGCTACAGCAGTCTTACAAGGCCTGCTAGCCAGCCCCAACTCTTCTTGACTGCCTCCACCCTTCCTCAGCTTTGGGAATTAACCCAAGTGTGATAACTGCAACAGTGAAACATGAAGAACGTAGTATAGTTGTGTACACTTACCATAAATGTAGATGTTCGAGTGTATTCATTGTTGCAGTCCTGGTTTCCCTCCCTCCAGCCCCCTGGCTTTCTCTATCCTTTTTTCCTGTCCTATTTATGGACATCTTTTATGGAAGGGGTATTTATTTTTTACTTGAGGTGTTCCACACCATGTAATAGCTTCCTATTTTGGGGGCTCCTGACATCTAGGGCAAGAAAAACTGATGTAATGGCGTCGGCTGCATGTTTTATACCTCTGATGACCTGACGTCATGAAAGAGGCAACAACATCCGATGCAGAAATCCCAAGAGTCTGGTATTCGGGCTGACTGAGGGCGCAGGCAGATAACCCAAGTGTGATGACTGCAACAAGTGAATACACTCCGAACATCTACATTTATGGTAAATGTACACAACTGTACTTTTTTTTTTCCACAGACCATTAAGTTCGTAAATGGTTAACTTAGTTTATTAGGCTGGGGTATTCTTTTTCCCAAGCCTCTGAGGATTCTGCAGTATTGTTTACATATTGTTAATACTCATTTATTTCAGGGTTTATTTCAGTATTTCTTGCACTGAGTTGCACTTTGCACCTTGCGTATATATGTATATTTACTTTTTTCTTTTTGTCTTAATAGTTACATGTATGTCATTTGTCTTGTTCTTAATAGTTGTATGTATCTCATTTATGTAATTCATGCTTGGAGAGTCACTGAAGCCGGAGTCATATCCCTTGTATGTGTGCATACTTGGCCAATAAATGTGATTCTGATTCTGATTGAGGTATATCAGTTTCAGAAAAAGCTGCCGGAAATATTTGTCTGGAGCTTGCAGTAACTTTGGAAATCTTTCTGAGATCTTCAGAAAGAAATGGAGTAACCATATACAGATTGGTGGTGGTTTCTTAATTATAGCAACTGCCACGGCTTTTGAGATCATAAGAAAGAACATTTGGGAAACAATTGCTGCCATGTCTTCTTTCAGATACCCGTTGATGCCCTTCTGTATCATTGTTTCAGTATGCGCTGTACATCACACATATGTTCCCCTTTCAGCATGTAGGGCATAAAGGTGACATACGGACCCAGTTACCCAGAACAATTTTTTGCTGTCAGTCGAAATGACATCATTACTTGTCAATTTTGAACACCCTTTGCTGTGCTGAATACCTAGCCATCAGGTAAGTGTCCCATTGGAGTCTCTTTTTTTCTTTTGGTCTTGTTCTCTTTTGGTTACCTAGAGTTCATGTCATCCAGAAAGAGCAAATGTCGTTATGTGAGGCAGATTCCCATAAGGATCATCTCAGATTGTCTTTTTTGGTTGGGTGCTTCCCGCAACCATACATCCTGTAGCATTTACAAGGCATTTGTGCCTAAAACTCTTAGAAGCCAGTTGCTTCCCTGGCTGTCTGTCTAGAGAACCAAAGGTTTAAACTGTCAGCCCAGAGTAGCAGGGCAGTATCAGTCAACCCCGTGGTACCATCAAGTGAGAAGATGGACAAGAAATCTCAGCTGGATTCTTTGTCCAGCCTCCACTGGATGTTTTTGTAGAAACGGGCGATAGCTCTGTAGGATTCCTCTGTCATGACCCTGTCAGAGGCTGGCATGGATCCTTTCTTTCAACGTCCTCTGAGGCTTTGTAGGCATCTGCTGTGGACGTCTAGGGGGAACTATGGTTGATTATCTCAGAGGGCCCTAGAGGGGACTCTGCAGATTCTGGTCAGGGAAGAGGTTCTGGGTATTCTTATTAAATCCTGTCAGCGTTCAGAACTTCCAGTGTTTGTTAGGGCCAACATCCCTACCAAGAAAAAGCAGAAAGCTAAGCATTATTCTGTACACCCTAAGGATCCTCAAAGGGAATGGCAGTAGCTTACTCAGTGCTTGTTCAACGCCTTAATGTCCGTACTGTCCCTGTAGCCTTCTCTAGGGGTTACTGTGCCTACTTCCCTTAGACTTCAACTCCTACTAAATGGTCCAGGAATCCTGATTCTTCAAATAGGGATTCAGCGTCATATAAAAGGTGCTTATCTTACTGTTCCCAGATGCCTTCGCCTTTGGCATATGGTTCTGATGAGGAGGAATCTATTAGTCCTGAGCCTACTTTTGGGGAATTGTCTTTTGGGGTACAGTAGCTAGAATGATGGAATACTTTTAAGTGGAATTCCTCTGAGGTGCCTGATATCCAGAAAAGGTATTATGAGTTGCTTCAGCTGGACATTCCTAAACCTTCTGAAGTACCTCCTGTGTTGGCTGCGTTGTTAGACACCTTTACAGTTGCTTCTAAGTCTCCTGATCCTCAGCCTCCTGCTCCAAGGAAACCTGATAGGCTCTGTATGGTTCCTGAGGATTGTCAGTTTTTATTCGTGTCCTGCTGCTGCCCCTGCTGTGCTGTCAGTCTCCTCTGACAACCTTATTAAGCTTTATTCCCTCTTCCACACTTCTGCCTTCAGATAAGTATAGTAGGGCAATGGGGAGGATTGGTAGTAAGGTTTACATTGCTTCTACTTAACTGATCCATATGACCAGATATGCACTGACCTTGATTGTCCAGGCTTATCAGGTTGTTTCTGATCTCCCTGATTCTGAAGGTAGGTCTTCCACATTTTCTCTTTTAGGTTCTATCTCTTAAGTCTCTCCCTCCTTTTTCAGGGCTATTCTTGGCTTCATCTACAGTCTTTACCTGAAGACATTAAAGTCAAGTTCCTGGATGTTCCTATGGATGATAATAATCTTTTTGGGATTGCTGCTGCTATGTTTTAAGCTCTTCATGAAAAAGGTAAGGCTCTGCAGCACCTTAAACATAGATGTTAAGTTGTCCATCTCGCCTTCATTCTTGCTGGATGGGTTCAGAGCCGACCTCGGCTCCGACTCGGCCACTCTAAAAGCTCGAGAGTTGGTTCCACCGGCTCGAGGCTCCCCTTATATCCCACAATGCTAGGCGGTATTACCTCAGATCTCGTTTGCCGCTACAGCGATCGAGGTGTTTGGTTTCTACCGGCTTCAGGTCAGTTATTATAGAGTAATCTATAGTCTATTTAAACCCCTTTAGTTTAACCTTTTATAGTTATTTCCCTTAACCTAGTGGATTTAGACCCTTTCCTTTAGACCCTTTCCCTTCTGTTTATCCACCCTTTTTTCCACTAAGAACTTATAAGTTCTTCCCTCAGGCCTTCAGGCCCTTCCATCCCCTTAGTGGAGTGTATGTGTTTTTTGTTAGGGATCTAAAAAAACTTGTGTAAAGTGAAATTTTTGATGTTGGAAGTGA